>NC_064454.1:4923834-5228360 GCF_023343835.1 Lagopus muta | reverse complement strand
CAATACAAGGCCTCCAAGAACCCAGAGGCTTCAGTGTGGTGAAAAAGCCCTTCTTGAGAATGGTCACATCTTCATTCAACTTGTGAAACCTTTTTCCCTCTTCCTCAACTGCCCCAAAAAGAACCCAGAAGTACCTGCGTATATTTTTTCCCCTTGCCAGCTGATACCCTGCTCTGACAATCATAAACACAAGCAGAGAAGGCCAGCAGAGACCAGCAATCTTGTAAACCAGCTTCTGAGAGGGCTCTCTCACCAGGGCTTCCACTGGGGTGGTAATGGGGCCACAATTCCTTCCCTGGCCAGCCACATCAGCTCAGGCTCCTCCTTTGGGTCAATGCCGATGTCTCTTGCAAAATCCAGGATTTCTAGGGAAACAAAACAGGAATCTGTAGAGATGGTCTACACCAAGCAGTACACAAAGCCAGCTTCCACAGCTAAAGCAATGGACACAATGGAAATCCCACCACTCAAAACCACCCAAACAGGTCTGTGTGTCAGCGAACGTATCAACATGTCTTCCCTGGCTGGTGAAGCAGAGAGCTTGAGACTGCAAGATGGCAAATACCCTTGCAATCAAAAAGCTGGCTTTTCAACTCTACACGACATCTCCTTTTATCCACTCTCCTGAATCATGCTCTCCCCAGTTCCCATTTACTTAACGCTCCTTGAAATAACATAGCAAGCTTGAATTGCTTATTGCAGCTCCTAGGAGGATGAGCATCTATTACCTTGCTCACTGGGAACATATGTCTCATCATAATCTTCTTCCAGTATGATCTGGTCACCAATGCGCATGACACCTCCTTCCATAGCTCCCTGCACCTGGCAGCAGGAAGAAAACAACACAAAAATCACATGGTGCAACTGCAGCCAGACAGAAACAAAACTTCCCATCACACAGTGCATGGCAGAGCCTCACAGGAAACTCAGCACTGGAACTGTGGAGGAAAACAAGGTGCACTGGGGGTCACCAAGCATGGATGCAGACTGAGAACAAAGCAGTAAGGCAGCCAGAAACTGAAAGCCCTCACCTCAGTGCCAAGGGGGAAGAAGATACACAGTTGGTCACAACACCATCAGCTCACGGCACCCTACAGACAAGGCAGACAAGGCAGGCACAGCTCTGCCCTGCTCACAGCACTCCCCCACTGCAACACTGATCAGAGACCTGAGGCTGATGCTGACAGAAAGGTTTGAGTCCCCCAGGCTTTCCAGCACCTACAGAAGAAACGAGCCCTGGCTTTGGGCACTTTTTAGACAGATAAGGGAAGGTTGAAATAAGAGATGGTAAGAAGAAAGAGTTTTCCCAGACCGCAGAACTGCTTTTTGAGAAACCCCTGGGCTGAATCTGCTCTGCCTAGGGACGAGTCAGCTTCTCTCAGCAACCCAATTGGCCTCTCCCATGTTCCCAGGGGGCATTTTGGAAGCTAAAAGCAGATCTTAATTTACCACGTCCCATCTCTAACCTCTAGAGAATTACTTCAGTATGTAACTTAAACTCCACAGACACAGATTTGAGGCCGTGCTCCTTCAGAGCCCATCACCACGAGCTGAGCAGATCGCAGCACTCACTCGGGCACACGAACGGTCCCAGCCAACAGCTGAGCCTCCAGTGCCCTCCGTTCAACCCACGCTCACAGCCCTGTCGCAGAGTAAGGCCCAAAAGCAGCAATTCATCCGGGCTGCTCCAGACACAGCCGTCAGAATCAACCTACCCGCTCTTATTCCTCCTCTCCGCCCCCCCGCCCACACACGCGGATAATCAACGCATTCGTGCAGCCGTTGCGGCCCGGAGGCAGAGTCACGCAAAGCTAGCCCGAGAAGGAATCTTTTACGAGCAGACGGAAGCATTCGAGCTGTAGGAGGGCTCAGCAGGCCGAGGCCCGCCCCGCACCCGGCTGTCATTCTCACCCTTCGCTCGGTCCCAACGGGCGCTCATCGGGCCGGGCCCCGCCGCGCCGCCGCTTCCATGGACGCCCACGGGTTGCCCGGGTCCACGCAGCAACCACATCCGGGTCACGACGCCCTCACCGGCCCGCCCCCCCCCGAGCGCTACTGGTCAGCGCTATCACCGCCCGGCTCTCGATTGGCTGAGGGGCGGTGGCGCGCGCAATGCATGCCGGGGGTTGTAGTTCGGGGAAAAAATGGGGGGCGCCGCCTCGCGTTGCCATGGCGACGCGACCCCGGGGCTCACCTGGGCCCGGCCCGAGAGCGGGGAGCTGCGGGGCGCTGTGGGGCGCTGCGGGGCCCTGGGGGGCCGGGCCGGGCCGGGCCGGGCCGGGATCCGAGCGCTTCCGCCGGCGGGCGGGGCGACGGCAGCGCGGCCGGGCGCAGGGGCGGGGAGCGCCGAGCCGCCATGCCCGCCGCCCCGCTCGGCCCCGCGCCGCCTGCCCGCCCCGGCGCGGCCGCCCGGCCGAGGCGCGGGGCGCTGCGGGCCCGTTAGGGGCGATCCGGGCACGGGGCCGCGGCCATGGCTGCCTCCGCCTGGCCCTGCCTGCTGCTGTGCGTCGGGGCCGCGGCCTTGAGCGTCGGTCCGGCCCCGCCGAGCATCCGCTTGCCACTGCGGGGAGGATCGGCCCCGCCGCCGGGCGCCAGGGCGAGGAGAGCGCCGGAGGAGGCGGAGAGGAGGAGCGCCTTCGTGGAGATGATCGATAACTTGCGGGGCAAGTCCGGGCAGGGCTACTATGTGGAGATGACGGTGGGCAGCCCCCCGCAGAAGGTGAGGGAGAGGCGCGAGGCTGCGGGGCCGCACTGCCACGACCCGTCCTGGTGGCTCTGGGGGTCCGCGGGAGTCGGCACGGTGTGTGAGCGCGTGCCATG
Source organism: Lagopus muta (assembly GCF_023343835.1). NCBI lineage: Eukaryota > Metazoa > Chordata > Aves > Galliformes > Phasianidae > Lagopus > Lagopus muta. The sequence continues at coordinate 5,225,540 of NC_064454.1, read as the reverse complement.
CATAGCAGCAGCGGGACGGTCAGCCCAGCGGGACCTTGAGGGCCTCCTGAAATGCGTGGAGGTCTGGATTCGTTCGAGCACAGGGCCGGGATCCTGTGCTGCTGCCGCCCACGGTGTAGGTTGGCTCTGCCAAAACTCTGCTGTGCCCACGGTGGTTCTGAAATAGCAGCTGGGCTTTGCTATGTGCACCTCCAGCGTGATCTGCCTTCTTCCTCGGGTGCCTGGTGGGTATTGCACGGGTGGTGCACTGGGTAGAGAAGCCAAAGGGGAGAAGAGAAGCACAGCAAGGGGGTTCCTACAACTGCCTTTGCTCACAATCGACAAAATGTTGCTTGTGGGAGTGGTCTGATAGTGACAGGACAAGGGAGAATGGCTCTAAGCTAAAAAAGGGGAGATGTGGGTGAGCTGTGAGGAAGCAATCCTTGTGTCAGGGTGGTGAGGCACTGGCACTGCTGCCCAGAGAGCTGTGGGTGCCCCATCCCTGCAAGCACTCAAGGCCAGGTGGGATGGGCCCCTGGGCAGCCTGAGCTGGTGGGGGGCAGCCCTGCCCACGGCCAGGGGTGGCACTGGGTGGGCTTTGAGCTCCCCTCCAACCTGAGCCATTCTATGGCTCTACAGATTGTGTGTCTTGAGGTGGCTTTGTGTCAATTTGTGTGTGTTTAGGATGTATTTTTCTGTTCAGGCAGGGTATGTTTATGGGGAAAGGAAAAAAAAAAAAGGAGATTATTTCTAAAATCTAGCTCTAAATGTGATTTCATCATCCAGCCCTGCTGGAGCTTTTGCTTGGAACATGCCATGTGTCACAGCTGCCAAATAATTTCAGTGAGAACCACCTGTTTCCAGGCACTCGTGGATTTCTGAAGCTGTCACCCTTTTGGGAAGCATCTTCCAGCCTTGGAGTGCTTCCAAGTGTGGATGCAGTGTGTGCATATGCATGCGTATGTGCATGTTTGTGTGCCTGAGCAAAATCCCTCCAGGCATTTTAATGGAATTAAAAGATTCACATGAAAGGCTAAGTTGATGCATACACAGGAAATTGGGGAGCGTGGCGGGTGTTTATCTGGGAGGATGCGTGCTTCCTCTTCAGAGGTACACATGCAGCCCAACGTGGTCTCAATGCCAGCCCCTCGCTCTCCTTGGCTTTCATCTTCTTTGTTGTGCTGTGCTTGAATTTTGGCTGTGAGCTGGGCTGCACTGCGCAGTCACTACCAACAATTAATCGCTCTCGCACCCCCCCGGCTCTCAGCGCGCCTGTGCCACCAGCGCTGATTCACCCGGACAGCAGGAGGAGGTGGGAGCAGAGCAGCCCGAGCCAGCGCTGTGGGACAGATGGCAGAGGCTCGGTGCCACCGCTGTGTGCTTGTCCCCCCGCGACCCCACAATCGTGCTGCCAGCCCCGCTCTCGTGTGCAGTGTGGAGGCAGTGCTTCTGCCAAGCGCCCAGAGGGGCTGTCACATCCAGGGAGCTGCAGACGGGCTTCAGAAAGCATCCCTGCCATTCATGTCCCAGCCTCACCGCTGCATGTGTCGTGTCCTGCCCTGAGACAAGGGCTGGGCTGCGCCTGGAGGAAGTGGGGCCAATGCACGTGGCAGCAAACTCGAGGCAGCAGAGCGTAGCCTGCAGGGCAGAAACCCCACCCCTGCCTCCCACTGTCACCGGTGCAAAACGCTGCACATGCCACACAAGGAAGAGCCCAGTAGGCAGTTCTGGGACTGTCTGAACGTCCAAGGGCTTGGCGCAGGTCCTGGGCAGCTGCAGGTTTCCTCATCTTCCTAACATGGTTGTTCTTGACAATGTGGCCTCCAGAGCGAGCCTCCTCCCCGCTGCCTGTGTCCTCTCCCTGCAGAGTCAGCTCAGCAGGTATCTCCCCAGAGAAAGCAGTCCTCACCAGGTACCCTGGAGATCAGCAGCAAGGCGGTGTGCAGCAGATGGCTAATGAACGCTCCAGCAGCCACCTTGGGAATGGCAGGGCTGTGGTTGCCTGGGGAAGGCTCTGAGCGCCCCTCTGAGCAAGGCGTGCAGCGGGGTGAGCGTGCTGCTCCACTTCCTACCTGGAGCTGACAGTCTCCTTGGCAAAAAGCCTGCCTGTGTCACGGTGTGGAGGATGCAGGACAGCCACCAGGGTCGGTGCAGGAGAGCTGGGCACCAAGGTGGGCCAGGGCAGTGGTTGCCGAGTTTGTGCTGTGTGCAGGGGAGCCGTTGCCCGTAGTTCACTGAAGAAATTCTGCAGGTGGTAGCCAAGCACCAGTGCGATTAGCACAAGCGCATTAGCTTCCTTCCTTCCCGAATCCACAGCTTAAGGCCCACAGCCCTGGTGGATCACTTGTGTGGGTGAGCAGCCCTATGGCTGCACAGCCCTCTGCAACCAGCGGTGTCCTGCCAGGCCTGGCTCCAGCAGGGCAGAGGGGCCACAAGCAGAGCTTGGCCAGTGGCGGGACAGGGCTGGCCCACTCCTAGCCCGGCTGGTGGGTGCTTGCCAAGCTCTGCCTGCAAGCTGCTAATCCAGGGCAAGGCAGAAATGAATCGGGAGCGGAGCTCAGCACACGGATGGCTGATTAGCGGACGCAGCAATCCACAGCGGCTTGTGTACCATCAGTCCTTCCCACCAGCAAATTAGATTTCCTGGCAAGGGGGACCTGGAGACCTTGCCTTGCTGCTGCTCTCTCCCACACCGGTTGCAGGGGGCTGAGGTCATACCGTGCTGAGCAGGGCAGGAGAGCTCACGCTGTGTTTGCACAGTGCCAGATGATGTTTGCTTTTTGTGCAACAGCCTGATGTTGCTGACTCCTGCTCCACCGTCCCATCCTCTCTTGCACAACTGCCCTGAGCCATCCTTGTGCACAGCATCAGCAGGCCCCAGCAGCTGCTGGGCTACAGCCTCCCTGCCCTACCCCTGGCTGCCCCATTGCTGCTCCCACAGTCCCACAAGCGTGGCTGGCACACAGCCCTAGCCAGCAGGGCAGAACTAGGCTTGCTGCTGAGATGAGGACCCAGAGCTGTGGGTCACAGGAGCACACAGCACAGCAGCCACCATGCAGAAAACACAGGGAAAAAGAAAGCATCGCTTGCCTGCAATGCCACGCAGACTTGGGTGCACAGTGCAGCCTGAGTTCTACAGCAGTCACAAACCTTCCTTGTCTCTTCCTTCTCCAGCTCAATATCCTGGTGGACACTGGGAGCAGTAATTTTGCTGTGGGAGCTGCACCTCACCCCTTTCTTCGGAGATACTACCAGCGGCAGCTGTGAGTTCTGTGGGGACAGGCGCTGGGGGAAAACAGCACAGCCACTGGTCCTTGTGCCTGTGGCTCACCTCCAGTGATGGTGTGGTCTGTCTTGCACTGGGTCTGGCCGCACATGGCCCTAAATCCTGGGCTGGCACAGGTAATGCTGCTCAGCCTCAGGTAGATCTGGATGGCCCCTTCTTGTGCCTATAGAAGCAGGGGAGCCCTCAGCTGCCAGTCCACCATCCCACAACATTTAAGCAGCCCATATCTGTGCTGCTGGCTGTTTTGCATAGCATACAACAGCTACAGTTATCCCGTGTGCCCTATTACTGCCTCACCCCAGGCTGCAAGGCACTGTCCTTGTGCTTCCCTGACCCTCTGTGGACTCTCCAACAGCTACACGGGCAGAGAAATGTAGTGTCCTCACACAGCCATGCTGACCCACAGCTGGGCAGGGCTGTGCACTTGTAATGCTTGGTTATTATGCATGTGCTCTGTTTGTCACTGTCTCCTCTGCAGTGGTTTTACTCTCTTTGACGCCATTCCAGGTCCAGCACCTACCGTGACCTGCGGAAGGGTGTGTATGTGCCCTACACCCAGGGCAAGTGGGAAGGGGAGCTGGGCACTGACCTTGTCACTATCCCCCACGGCCCCAACGTCACTGTCAGAGCCAACATTGCTGCCATCACGGAGTCAGACAAATTCTTCATCAACGGCTCCAACTGGGAAGGGATCCTGGGGCTGGCCTATGCAGAGATTGCCCGGGTGAGTCCTGATTGTAGCCGGGGGCCCACATCTGCCTGTACTGCATCTTGCTTCTCAGCAAACATAGGCATCGTGTCCCAGCACAACACACCTTGCTCAAGGGGTAGGGGTTACATTTCCTCTCTCCATAGCTCCACACAGTCCCAGTGGGCCCAAATAGGCTGTGCATTTGCACTGCTGACCTTGAGCCCTACCTCAACAGTGTACAGAGCCAGGATTCTTGTGGCACAGAGGGGACACCTGGGTGTCCTCCACTGACACGTCCCTGTCCTGCCTCTGCTTTTCTCCAGCCTGATGACAGCTTGGAGCCCTTTTTTGATTCCCTGGTGAAGCAGACCCAGGTGCCCAACATCTTCTCCCTCCAGCTTTGTGGAGCAGGCTTCTCATCCAATGAGACGGAGACCTTGGCATCAGTGGGAGGCAGCATGGTGAGTGCTCTGGAGAAGGAGCTGGTGTGGCAGCAGGAAGCTGGGGATTCTCCACGTGGTTTGGGTGTTCCCATGGGCAGAGATGGCCATACAGAATGTGCCATGGCTGCAGATGCGGTATCAGACACCTTTCTGTTCCCATTGCAGATCATTGGTGGCATCGACCGCTCGCTGTACGTGGGTGACATCTGGTACACACCCATCCGGAAGGAGTGGTACTACGAGGTCATCATTGTCAAGCTGGAGGTCAATGGGCAGGACCTGAACATGGACTGCAAAGAGGTGACAGGGGCCCCAGGGGGAGCTGCCCTGCAAGGGGTTTGCTTTGTTGTTGAAAGCATCTGTCCTTTGGTTACTAAAGGATAAAATCACTGAGTGCAGCAAATGCTGCAGGCCCTGGTGCCTGGGGATTCAGTGTCTGGTTGGTGATGGAGGCTGAGGGCACCAGGCAGCTTGGCCAAGGGTGAAGCTGAGATGAGCGTGAGCTTTGAGTCCATCACGATAGAAAGAAGGGGATGGGCTCAGCCTCAGTAGCTGTGCAAGGGAAGCCAGAGCAGTCAGGTGCTGGCATGGAGGGGAGCAGGGCTGGGATACCCCCTGGGTCATTCTTCCTCTCGCTGTCTGCAGTACAACTATGACAAGAGTATCGTGGACAGCGGCACCACCAACCTCAGGCTGCCGAAGAAGGTGTTTGAGGCTGCAGTGAAATCCATCAAAACAGCTTCTTCGGTCAGTGTGGCCCTTGAAACTCATCCATCCATCTCCCCCTTCTGTGGGCACATCCCCAGTGCCAGTGGAGGGCTGTGGGCAGGGTGACTGCCTGTCACCAGCCTGAGCATCTCTGCTCCCTGCACACACAGACCCCTCACCTCTCCTTTCCCTCTGGCAGACAGAGAAGTTCCCAGACGGCTTCTGGCTGGGGGAGCAGCTGGTTTGCTGGCAGGTCGGCACCACCCCCTGGCACATCTTCCCCGTTCTGTCCCTCTACCTGATGGGAGAGGCCACCAACCAATCCTTCCGGATCACCATCCTTCCCCAGGTGAGCGTTGGCCGGGCCAGACCCTGCCCAGCACCGAGCAGGAGGCAGTCTGGGGCAGAGCTGACAGCTCTTCTCTCCCTGCAGCAATACCTGCGCCCAGTGGAGGATGTGGCCACCTCTCAGGATGACTGCTACAAGTTCGCCATCTCTCAGTCCTCCACAGGCACTGTCATGGGTGCTGTCATCATGGAAGGTTTCTACGTGGTCTTTGACCGTGCCCGCAAGCGCATTGGCTTTGCTGTCAGTGCCTGCCACGGTAAGGAAGAGAAGCAAGGCAAGAGGGAGAGAAGGCAGGGGCTATGGGGAAGAGGTGTGGATGTGCAGTGGTATCTCAGTGACCAGATGCTCACTTTTACCTGCCCACAGTGCACGACGAGTTTCGGACAGCCGCAGTGGAGGGGCCCTACCTGCACTCCAACATGGAGGACTGCGGCTACAACATCCCACAGACGGATGAGTCCACCTTGATGACCATTGCTTATGTCATGGCAGCCATCTGCGCCCTGTTCATGCTGCCTCTCTGCCTCATGGTGTTCCAGTGGCGCTGCTTCCGCTGCCTGCGACGGGACCACGATGACTTTGCTGATGACATATCTTTGCTGAAGTGACACCGGAGCGTGGGGGCAGCACCGGGACAGCAGGTGAGGCAGGAGGGCGAGGAGAGGTAGGTCCTTTTGTTGGAGGCTAGAGCATGGAGACTGGACATCAGCCTAGGGTGCTCACACAGTCAGCCCCGGCCCTCCTGGCTGCAGGGACCCAGTGCCCTTTGAGTTAATGGGCCAGGAGCAACCCAGTACCAGGAGCAGAATGCCAGCACTGAGGCTCCAGTCCCAGGCTTGAGTCCTGGGTCACCATCACCCAGAGCAGCATTTGCATAGCAGGACAGGAGAGGCAACACCAGCACTGGGGAGCAGGTGGAGATCAGGTCCCAGCAGCAGGTTAGGATCCCCCTCTGTGCTCCAAAGGCGTTGCCCTGGTTCTGACACCAGCCACCCCTTGCTGACCTACAGCAAAACTTCAATGTGTACTTGCAGCCTGTCAGGCAGCAGCATGTGCAAGGGCAGCTTGGGGAGCCTCAGGCCTCAGCTGCTTTTGTCTAGGATCCTCAGATGTAGCTTGGCTGCTACTGGGTGACAGCACAGCAACCCTGTTTCACCTGTAGCCTCTGGAAGGACTGGGTGCAAGTGTCTGCTCTGGCACAAAAATGAGCTGAGCTTTCCCTAGCTGTCCTGCCAAGACTTTCCAAACTGTTGAGCCATCACCCCATTTCTGTCCTCCTCCCTCCCCCAGTGCTGCATCTGCCCTTCTCAGCCTGCACTGTAGGGAAGCTGCTGGCATAGGCTCTCCGTGTAGTGATCTGTGCGTGTGTGCATGTGCGCTGTAGCTGTGCCTGCCCCACGCAGCTCCCCTCCCCATGACACCTGTGAGCTGGACTCCAGAGAGTGCATCTCCAGAGCCACTGCCCTTGTAGAAAACACCACGCAGTGCCAGCCTGAAGCTGCCCTGGAGTGAGAGAAGGCAGAAGCTGGGGGACAGCTGCTCCCATCCTCCTGCCCCCCTGTACAGTGCACACTCTAACATGTGCTGTGGCATTTCCCCTGTCCTCCCGACCTGCCCTTCCACTGCTGCCAGCCCCAGACCTCTCTGCGCCCACCCTGCCTCGCTGCCCCCCAGGACAGGCAGCCATCCTCTCCTGACTCCATTTTTTGACCACCACGTCCCCTTGGGGGACAGGGAACTGCCTCACCTGCATCCCAGATCCACAGTGTTTGCTGCGTAGAAGCTGCTGGCTGCCACCCTCCAGCCCTGGGGACAACAGCCTCTGCTCCAGGACACGGGGTTCTCTTCCCTGCGCTTCACGGCCCCTCGGACTGAACGGGAACAAAGGAAGGAGCTTCCCTACAGCCTGGAACAAGCAGAAACCGCGTGCCAGGAGAGAGCTTGCCCGTTCCCCAGCCTGTCGCCTGTTTGAAAGCCATAGGGGAGCCAGCGCCGGCTCGGCGGCCCCACCTGCAGCTGCTGCCTCGCCTCAGCAGCTGCTGCCTCGCCTCAGCAGCCAGCGCACCCGGCTGCAGACACGCTCGGACCTGGGCTCCTGCCCCCAAGGCAAGAGACGCCCTGGCAGCACTGGAAAGGAGGTGTCTGTGGGAACTGCAGCATTTCTTGTTTTTCTAAACACATGGTTGTATTTATTGTTTTGTTGGGTTTTTTTACAATGCAACTCACTGTTAGTACAGCTGCGCAGAATCAGTGTGTATATAGCAGGTCCCTGCACACAGGTGTACAAATAATGGTCTGCTCCTCACCTGTACAATATATACATATAGATCTATTTTTAATTCTAGCTCCAAAAGCCACTGTTCCAAACCCAATAGTAGGGGGTTTTATCCTGTTTCGTTGTGTTGTTTTTTTAAATATTTTTAGCCCTCTGCTCAGTCCTAGGGCCTTGGCCAGCACCCAGCCCAGGGCTTGCTCAGCAGCGGCATGCCTGGATGGAAGCACTTTATGGATCATGGGGTGACCTGGAGTTGGTGGCAGAGGAGGCATTGCGTGTCAGGGACCCGGTGACAATGATGAAGGGATGCAGGCAGAGGGCACAGCTGGATCACACAGCCGTGGTTCACAGACCAAAAGGACACGGGTCAGAGGAGGCGGTTTTGCCCTTGCTTTGTTCATACAGCAAAGGGAAGATGCCATGGTGTGTAAGAGCAACCTTTCCCTTTTGTGTTCCCCTGCATCACAGCTCACCCTGCCACAGGAGGAGGGTGCCACTGTGGTTGCCTCCCATCCCCAGAGCACGTGCTCTTGAGCTTGCTGACAATTGATAATGCTCTGTTTCCTTAATTCTCTGCCTCAGACTTGGACGTGAAAGTGCTTTGTTCTGAACACTGAGCTTCACTAATGAAAAAGGCAGCGTTCCTCCACAGGTGAAAATCAGAGCTACCTGCAGTGCTAGGGCCTGGGCGAAGGCACCGGTTCAGGTGGATACTGGCTGGAGCACTACAAGCCTCCAGCGACCACTAACATAAAGCTCATTAACAAAATCCTGCAGTTAAAGATTGCTTTGGGAAAGATGTGAGGGAGGGAGGCAAGAGGAAACACAGGGTAGGAGATCAGAAGAGAGGCAAGCAATCACAGCACCAGGCAATGCCCCGCCAGCCCATCACACGCACCCCTGCACCATCCCACTTACCTACTGTATTGGGAAACAGCATCCAGCTCCCGTGCTGTGCTCCAAAACTCATCCAGCAATTCAACTCCAGTGCAAGGTTATGCAATTGCAGAGTGCACACAGACCTCCACACCCTCGTGCCTGCCCAGGACCCTCCCCAGGATCCCAGAGACTCTGTTGTGGACCACTGCCTTAAAACATGCTGACAAGCGTGTGTGTGTGCATGTAGAAAGACTCAGACTGTGGCCAAATTCAGGCACGCCGTACCCTGGCAGCACTTGCACTGACCAACCCCAAAGCAAAGGTGCTTCTAGCAGTGCTGAATTTGTGCCACAGGCTGCAAAAAAAGAAAAAAAAAAAAGAAAAAAAAAAAGGAAAAAACCTACAGAATAAGTACAAGATTTTAAGTGGTGCTGAGCACCTTGTAATCTCATTGAAATCCACGGAGAAAGGGTTGGTGCATCAGCCCGGGCTTTAGGAGAAAGTACAGGAGAGGGGATCCGAGGAACCGCAACTGGTTGGTTATCCTGAGCTGCAGTGCAGCCAAATTTGTTTGCTGCCCAGTGCTCCCTCACCAGGACCCAAATCTACAGCAGGAAACACCAGGAGAAAGCGTGTGCAGAACTCTGCCCAGAGGGAGGAGGGCTGGGGATGGCTAGGGCAGGCTGTCGCTATAGACTCCGGTACTCTGTAACCTATTGTCTGTGTAAGAACAATGAATGTTAACACAGTAAATTATTACATTAAAGAAAATAAAAAGAACCAAAAGCTTCTCATCTGCAATCTGTTCATTGCTAGGAGGGGAACTGCTCAGAGCACGCACAAGGAGCAGCAGGTGGATGTGGCACAGCACGTGTGACATCCCAGTGAGGGGAAGAGAGTCCCTGCAGGCAGGTTGTGCTTTCACACACATGGGAAAGGAAGCCAGAGAGGTGAAAAAGGAGCAGCACCAAATCACTGCATAATATACACACTTTATTTATGAATTTGTATGTATACAGACTTTCTATACACACATTACCTATATAATAAAAATGTACATGTGTATACATGGTCGTATAAATATAGAACTGTAGAAATCTTAGAACTGATCCTGTCTATTCACAGCAACTCCTCCCGTGGGACCACTTTGTTCGAGTAGCCGTCATTTGAGACTTGGACAAAAGGGGCAAGTGTCATTTGTGTTGGTTTGTGCCCAGAATTTGATGCACTGGAAGAAAGAGAATTAGTCAAGAGCCACTGGCACAACTCAAAGGTGCTGTGAACGTGGCGTTACTTGTCCAGAAGCGATGGCAAAGGGCATCCATTTTATGGGATGGCTTGTTTGCTCCTTAGGAACAGCTCGGTCAAAAGGTCACTGTGACTGGGGAGCCCTTTTCAACCGAGCTCCTGTGCACAGGCCTGCAGTGCACCAGCAGTGAGGTGAGTGCAAGCCTTCTCCATCGCCCTGTGCTCTATGACCTCCCAGACTCTCCTCCTCCAGGAATGCAAAAGGCCAAGATTTAACCCTCCTAAAAATGAGCACAAGCTCCAAGGCCGAATAAAGATAGCCTTGTTCTTAAAGCCACCAGCAAATGGTGGCCAGGGTGGCCCAGCTAAGAGCACGAAGTGATAGGACACAGAGAAGTCGATAGATTGATCATACCTTTCTCCTGGCAAAGTCTCCATACAACAGGAACTCACTACATACACCCAGGGACCCAGGAGAGGAATCTGCACTGGGAACCATAATTAAGGAACACAGAAGATGTACGTAGCAAGGAAGGACTTACCTCCTTGTGCAGCACATGCGAGCAGGCCATGGGATGAAGGTCGCTGGGCTGTACAAGCTTCTGGCACATGAGACATAGCTTACAGGCAGCTGGGGTCTGGGTCGAACAGCAAGAGAACACAAAGCAGACAGTTGAACTACACAGATAGACACACACATATTCAGTGTTGCAGCTACTAGTCTTGCAAGGGGCCCCAGTTTGCCCAGCTCTTCCCTCTGCACACCAATCCCACAGCATTTTCTCTCCTCCTTTGATGCAGAGCACAGAAGAACCCACGCTTCCAACCCATCCCTTCTAACCCACCAGCCTGAGCAGCTGTGCGAGGAGAAAGAGAGCTCCCTGCTCCACCAGCTCATCCCTTTGGCCACTTCTCAGAAGGGCTCCCTCTCCAGCTGGCTTTCCCTGGAGATGGTGAAGTGCACTTGGAAAAACCACAAAATCTTACATGTGATGCCGTTCCTGGGTAAGCTACCTGGGCTGGGGGCAGGAACATTGGCGTGCTGATCTGAGGCAGCGGAGCAGAAAACATGGGGGCCCTGATCCGACCGAGAGGCTGTGGGAAAGCAAACAAGACACATCAGAAATGTGCAGAAGTGAAGGACAGCCGTGCTGCTGAGTTACCTTTGGGAAAAATTGCTCCCCTAGCATGTACAACCCAAGCTTGAGCTCTGTGTGGTCCCACCAGTGGGCCCCCATTCAGCTCGGTCTGCAGGGAGCCAGGGAACAGGAGCTGCTTGCTTCTCTCTGCCACCCAGGCTCCCTTTCCCTGCAGCCCCCCACCAGGAGCCAGCACGGCCCCCAGCACCACTCCAACAATCCTACCTGAGCCCCAGCTGCTGCCCGCTCCTGCTGCTCCGCGAGCTTGGCTGCCACCAGCTGGTTCAGCTCCTCCATAGTCAGACCCGCCATCGTCCTCCGAGCAGTCTTGATCTGCTGCAGGATGTTGGTGAGCTGGGCCCTGCAGAACAGCAGCCTGCTCAGAGCTCCCACCCGCCACCACTGAGCCAAGCGTCTCCCCAGAGGGGAGCCCTCCATCAAAAGACCCACAACAGTGAGACAGCCCCCCAGCACCAGGGGAAGGCTGTATCACAGCACAGGAACATGTGCTCTCAATCATCCAAATGAGATGCATCGCATGCTGAGCTTCTGTCCCTAAAACAGCAGGAAGTGAGGGAAATCCCAGCTGGAGCAAGAGACAGTGCCCACCTGGTGCAGCACCTCAGCAGAGGAAGGCAGAGCTCTTGGCTGCTTTCAGGTCTCAGTGCTGTCTTTTAACTAAAGCTCCAAGTCTTTCTTACTGACAGAGAGCAGCCACCCCTTGTCTTCAAGCTTCCCTTATTTCTCCAGACAAGCTTCACTTCCCCTTATCCCAGCCCGCACCTCACCCACACGTTTTCATTCCCAGGGAAGAACACCATGAGACACTTACTTGTTGCACTGGGGAAATCGAGTCAACAACTTCTCCAGCAGCTTCTCCAGCTTATCTGCTGGCTGTGACCTGTGAAACTCCGGAGTGACCTTAACTCCTCCCAGACCCGGTGGAGGGGGAATGGAGGCTGCAGGAGTCATGTGAGGACTGTGTGTGCCAATAAGCGATGCCACGACGGGGCTGTTTCTTCCTTGGGATGCAGGCAGCGGTGGGGAAGGCTGGTTGGGTCTGGAGATTGCAGGGTTCAGGAGAGGAAAGGAGAGCGCCCGAGGATCAGCGCTTGGCATGACCATGGGAACAGGAACCGGTCCTATGGGAAATGGGAGCCTGGGAGTAAGGGATGGATTGGGCTGGAATGCCGTCAGCATGAAATCTGTCTGAGGAAGAAAAACAGGGGGGGAAGAAAAGGCTGGTTAGAGTAAGTCCATCTCAAAGCACAGCTGAGCGTCTTCCTCCCCAGCCAGACAGGAGCTGAGCTGAGCCACAGCCACTGGTCATTACGCTTCTCGTGGCAAGCGAGGGCCATGCAGCCCATTCTCACCAGGGGCAGCAGGTGAGCCCAGGCAGACAGCTGCCTCAAAGGACAAGCAGAGAGCTCCAAAAAGCACAGTCCTACAGAGTCTCCTTTCACAGACTTAGCACAGACACTGGCAGTCACAAGCCAGCAAACAGGCTATTCCCAGAGCCTCACAGCAATCAAAGCTTTGTTTTCAATCAAAAATTTGTTGGACTGGAGAGGCACTCACTTCTGAGGGTGGAGGTGGCAGTGTTGGGGTTGGGATCTGTGGGAGGCTGCTCAGCTTTGTTCCATTTCTCACCATCTGAATGTGGTCATTGAACTGATCCTAAAAGAGAGAAAAGAAAACAGGCATGTTTATCAAAGCCTCTGGCTAAGGAATTTTGGGGCTCCGAATGCCTAGAACAGGCAAATTCCCCTGGCACTGTTGCCTCAACAAAGCACTCAGCCCCAGAATGGTTGCAGGCCCCAAAGCAGACACGGCTTGGTTTTGCAGGACTGAAGAGAATGAGAAAGGACCTGGAAGAAGAAAGAGAGTAACTGCCTCTGTTATTAACCCAACACACTGCTTTCGTATCCACATGGCTTATCCACATTCATGAGTCTGGATGCAGGCAGAGCTCTGCAGCTGCTCACAAACGCTGACTGACTGTGCTACACCTTGGGATACAAACCTCTTTGCTGGTCTTACTGTTCTCCCAAAGAGAGCTGCAGCTAAGCACGTGAAGAAGCACCAGCATGAACCACACACCCAAGCTGGGAGCTGCCTGCAGGAACTTACTCGGACACTTTCCTTCGTCATTCGTATCCTGTTCAGCCTCATCTCCCACTCCTGCTTTGGCCTCATGGTCTCCAGTGTTGGTGGTGCAGACCTGCAAGAACAATTTAACGTTCCCTGCTGAACGTTCCCAGTGACAAGCATGCTGTGTCACTGGCAGCAGAGCAGAAGCAGCTGGAAGCAACTAACTCCCCAAATCCCTCTGCTTTCCCCTAACAGGGGTCCCCTCTTCTGGCTGGGGAGGAAAAAAAGCTCAAACCCAGGGGAGGAGCCCTACAACAGTGCATGGTGCTACCACAGTACAGACTGATCTGTGCACACAGACAAACACTACAATCAGTACTGTGCCTACACAGCAGATGAGCAGCAACAGGAAATATTTAAGCACAGCCAAACAGCTCCATCCCGTGACATCACTGAATCACATTAGATGAACAAAGGAAACTGAACCACTCCAGTCAAACTGTCAGAGCAAGCAGAGGAAGAGGAGTTAGGCACACAGGTACATTCAAATTACCCTTTCAATTCTGAGGGACTTACTTGAGGTAGGTGAGGTGCAGCTCTGCTTCTTTTTCTGCTTCTTCTAGTTTCAACACCAGCAGCTCCTTTCGGCTCTCCAGGGACAGGATCTAGCACACAGGGCCCCACATGAAAGCAGTTTCTTATGCCCTCATTTCCTGCTGCAATACCGTGACTGTGATCTCTTCACTAAGCACCACACTGCATGCACAGGGGCATCAGTCCCAACCAATGTTTACTGCACTGACATCTGCTTAACTCTTTTCTTGCCCTCCTGCTCTTAATTTCACAGAATCTGTCATTAATGATCCAGAATCTCAAAAAGACACCTGCAAACCAGCTGAAGAGGAAGAAGTCACCTACTAACCTCTGCTTTCCAGGCCCGTTCTGTCTCCTCGAGGATGTTCCTGTTGATTTCATTGTGCTGGTTCTTCAGCTTATCTAGCTCCATCTCCCATAGCTGCCTGCAGACAGAAACAGAACGACTCTGCTCCAGCACTGGAATCACTTGAAAGAAGAGATCTGACAAACTCCCACAAAGCCAATTGATCCCTGCAACTCCTGACGGAGTGGAACTGTGGAGCATTGGCAGCTTCCAGACCGTGACATCAGTCACATTTCCCAAGGCTGTGTGAGTCAGAATCCCAAGAGTGAGCGCTGCAGAGCAGCAAACAAATACAGTGCAAACACAAGCGTACAGCTTAGCAGAGAGGGCAGGAAAGAACTCCCTCCCTTCAGCAAAACTCTGGCCAGCTCCAGGGAACGGTGCACAGTTCAGGTTGCTTCCCAGAACCAACACACTCCAGTCCTGAAGGAGGAAGATGGCCCTTTCCACCTGTGACTGGGTTTGTGCAGCACTAAAATACCTGAAATGCTTTAAACCTGAAAGGTTTGAAGCAGTTGGGCAGCTGTAGGAAACAGCATGAAGAAATAGATTTGCCTGATTTTTGGGAAGCTGAAATTCAGTCAGAAGTAGCAGCTACAAGCTGAGTCAATCCATTAGGCATAAATTCCAGTCTCATGGGATCTTTATGCCACAAGAATCAAGGAGCCTCCTTGAGAGCGGGATCAGAGGATTTAATCCAGAGGCTGTGAGCAAAACCTGCTGGAAGGGGAGATGAAACCTCTACAATACATAACTGGAGCACTGTGAGACCACCACCTCCAGCCTATCCCACAAGGCTCTCCGAGACAAAATGACCAGTACAAGAACGTTCAACAACATTAATCAGGTAACAGATAAGAGCCTTACTTTTCATCAGACTGCTCTGCAATCAGAGAAGCAATCTTGTTTTCCTTTTCCTCCTGCTCCTTCAGCAACCTGCACGAACACAAAGAACAGATGGAGTCACCTCCTGCAAGGTGTCAGCACACAGCCACTGGTGTGCGCTTCTCACCTTCACACTGTGCATCTGCACAGCTGTGTGCTCAATGCCACAACTCTGGAGACCAAACTACACCTCCCATGTTTGAAAGCAACCACTGCCATCCTCAAGAGCAAAAATTTTGCTGTATCACAGCAGTGAGCACAGACTGTGGCTTTTATCCAGGATCCACCACAGGGAACTGCACCTCTCTGACAACGTTTGCCACAGTTCATGCAGGGGGAAAGGAGCTGAGTGCTGGGAGCCATTACTAAAGCAGCTTTATGCAAAAATGTCACTGAGCCCTCAAATTAAGAAGTCAGATCTCTGAGACATCCCAGAACGGCTCCCTAAAAATGCCAATTCACCATTCAGAGGAACCTGAAGCCCTTTGCCTGCTTCAGAACCCCTGTGAATCTAGCACGATTCTTTGCACAGAGCAAGCTGCCTACCTGAAAGCAAAGCATGACTGTGCAGTGTGTTCCGAACCATCAGGCACAGGCAGAGTATTTGAGCAGGAAATTTACAATAGGAATTTTACAACAGGAAACACTGAAATTTACTACAGGAAACAAGGCACTGCCAATGACCTGTCCTGCCTCCTGCTGAAAGGCTCTGCATTCTGAAAGACAGAACACAGAGCACAGTGGAGCTGCCGAGCTCTGTCTGCACATACAGGTACAACCACCACATCCAGCTCAAAATTCCTTTGTGGGACCACGTTTGCATGCTCACAGAAACACGCTTCCAAAGGTTGAAAGCAATCCTCTTTTACTTAGTCTGTGTACAGCAGAGTTCAATTATGCCTTCCTTCCTAAAAAAAAGGCTTGCTTGTTCATGCCAGTACCTTCTGCCTTTCTCACAGAGTTTCTCAATTTCTGCTTTCAGATCCTGCTCTTTCTGCAGGAATTCCTTCTTCTCTTTCTCCATCTTCTTCTTTGTCTCTTCCCGCTTGATCGTAACGGCCTGAATTGCTTTCAGAATCTCCTATAGGAGCAGAAGCAAGTAAAGAGCAAAATCCTCAAGAAATGGCTTTTGTTATTTATAAAGACGTTGTTTTCTTAACAAACTTGGAGAGGTTATAAGATTACAGACATCAAAATCTTTCTTTTTAGTTCATGAGTTTATCATGAGGCAACCCAGGAGACAGACAGAAGGTCAGAACTGCAGGTTCTCCTGTCTCCTTACAAAGACAAGTTCTAGCTGATGAGCCACCCATGATTCCTTCTGTGTTAACCTGGGCCCCACACAGCTAGCTGTCAATCACTCATTCAAGCCTGGGACCCATTGGCAACAACTAGAGACATCTAAATAAAGGCAGGGAGATAATTCCCACTTCACACCACTCTCCCCACCAGTTTCCATGTGGAAAAAAAACTCTTGCATGTGTTAGAGAGATGCTGTAAGACCACCAGACATGCATGCAAGATGCTTCACAGTTCTAAACCCTCAACACCCAGATCTGAGCAGGAATCAATCCTTAATGCTGTGAAACACACTTATAATACAAGGGGAGAGGTGCCACGCTGCAGGTCACTGCCACTTCTTATGATGTTTTGCACCTCACTGTGCCCCTCAGCACAGGCCCAGGTCAGCCCACCTCAACTACAAAACTGCTATGGGCAGATAACAGAAAGAAGACTTTGCTAATTACCTGGTGGTTCTTCATCTCTTCTTCCCTCCGCTGCTGGAGCTGTTTGAGCTGCACCTGCAGCTGGTTCTCCACTTGCCGCTGTTTGTCCAACACCTCCTGGTACCGTTCCTTTAACAAAGCCCTCTCAGACATCATTTTGTCCTGCAGCAGAGAGCAGAAATTCAAGAACCTTTCCCCTCCATCACACCACAGAGAGCGTGGACACAAACGGGAAAACTCAGCAGAACAGTACATAGAAGCCCAGCAGATGCCAAGGCTTAATCTTTGCAGAAGCACGGCTCAGTGACTCCCACCACAAAAGCTCACACTCTGGAGGTCAGAGAAAATGAATGGCAGCGCTGCCTGAAGCTGCAGCCAGAGCTGCATTTCCTCTTCTAAAGAGGACAGGTCAGGAAGCCAAAGCTGGTATTTAAAGGGGAAAAAAAGACATCCTGTGGGAAGGGCAGGGGAGGCAGCACCAGGATGCCGAGTGCCACGAACAACCCTGCCTCCAGCTACCTCCTATACACTGCTACAGTTTCACCATAAGACATCCTGAGAGCATTTTCAAATGCCCTGGGATGCCTTGATAGGCAAATGAGTGAAAACGCAGTGAGTGGTGGAAGGAAATGTTTTTGATAGTTTCCTTTTTATTTTTTAAATAAACAAGATATTTAGAAAGAAACAAACCGGCAGCATTTCACTTAATGCGGAGCCAGAAACAGACTGAGATTCACAGCCCTTATTCACTGAACTGCCAAGATGATCTTCCTTGCTCATACATAAGACACATTAGAGCTACCAGGTCCCACAGATGCTACCCCCACCACCACTGCTTTGCAGCCTTTCAGAACTCAGGTCATGTTGCTGACTGCTGAAGCACCACGAGAACTTTCTGAGCACCCACAAGTTTCCAGAGCTGCAAGGCACAAATCGCCCCCTGCGGGAGCAGGAGCAGCAGAACCCCGACCTACCACAGGGCTTCAGTACCCACCAGGTTCTTCTCAATGTCCTGATCCGTGTTCGCATCCGCGTCGGCCGTTTTGAAGTCAGTCTGTAAAGGGCGACGGCTCCCATCAGACCCCCCCGCAAACACCCCGGCCTCCCCCCAGTCACCTCCAGCGCCGGAGGCGTCCCAAAGCAACGGCTCAGCCCCGCGAGGGGTCGCTCCCCGCCAACGCCTCGCTTCATTCCTTTACTTAAAAGCCGCCTCGGAAGCCCCTCACCGCCAACCCCCGTTACACCCCCGGCCCCGGAGCTTCTCCCCGCCGCCCCGCGCCCACCTGCACCGCGATGTTCTGCGAGGGTTTCACGCTCGCCTCCTCCGCCTCGTCCTCCTCCGCCGCCCCCTCGCTCTGCCCCGCGGCCTCCGCGCCGCCGCCCGGCCCGCGCTCCCCCTCGCCTCCCGCCGCCTCACCGGGGAGGGCCGCGGACTCCGCCTCTCCACCAGGCGCCGCCTCGCCGGGGCTCTCCGGGGCGGAGAGGCTGTGCGAAACAAACAGGTCACCCGCCGCCGTAGCCGCGACGCGGCCCCTCCACCCGGCCCCGAGGCCTACCTGGCGGGCGGCGCGGCGGCGGGGCCCTCGGCCTGCGCCCGCTCCAGCGCCATGGCGACCCGACCGGAGGCTG
This sequence comes from Lagopus muta, assembly GCF_023343835.1. Lineage (NCBI taxonomy): Eukaryota > Metazoa > Chordata > Aves > Galliformes > Phasianidae > Lagopus > Lagopus muta. Next base: position 5,207,271 of record NC_064454.1, on the reverse strand, counting down.
CGGCTGGGCCCGGAGCGGCGCCGCTCGGCCCGCGTACCGCCCGCCCCGCCCCGCCCCTTCCGGCCGCCGCCGGAAGCGCCCGCGGCGACGGCGCCCCCTTGCGGAGCGGAGGTCGCGTCGCGGAGGGGAGGGCACGGACGTGACGGCGCTGTCAGAAGCCGCGGCATCCGGCGGCGGAGCGGCACCGGCGGCCCATGCGGGGTGAGCGGGGCCGGGCTGCGGGATCGCCTTGGGGCCCGGCAGGGCGTCCGCGGGGGACGGGGAGCGGCGGGCCGTGAGCAGGGTGGGCGTCCGCCCAGCCGCGCCGTATGGAGAGGGCGGCCGGAGCGGCCGGAGCGCAGGGCGCGGGGCTGGACTTTAACCTGGTGCGGCCCGGCAGCGCTGGGTGCGCTGGGTGGCGGCCGGCAGCGAAGCCTACGGGTGAAGCGGGTGTCCGACCGGTGAGGTGGGTTTTCCCTGCTGCTTTCCTACAGCAGAGGGCAGAGATGGGCCGGACGCTGCCCTGCTCGGGGCCTGGCGGCGCGGGATGTGAATCACAGAATGGCCAGGGTTGGAAGGGACCCCAGAGAGGTCCAGAGAGGCTGTGGATGCCCCGACCCTGGAGGTGTTCAAGGCCAGGCTGGATGGGGCCCTGGGCAGCTTGGTTTGGTATTAAACGTGGAGATTGGTGGCCATGCACGTGGCAGGGTTTGGAGCTTCACGATCCCTTCCAACCCGGGCCATTCTGTGATTCTCTGATTCTGTGACAGTGCCAGGGACTGGCACTGTCTGGGACTGTGGCACCTGCACTGGAAGTGCTGGAAACAGGTCTCACCGTTCCTCTTTTTAGTTGCTGTTCCTTTTTGTCATCAATATTTGCCTTTTTTGGCTCTTTTCCAGCCTGCCTGTCTGATGCCGCATCGGGAGCGGAGGTCGCAGCGATGGAGCACAGGAGTGCAGGCTGTGCGCTGCATCCACACGTGCCTTTGGCTGGGCGCTGCTTGGATCCCCTTCGTGCTGCCCCACGGACTGAGCCGCAGCACGGAGCTCGATGATGGCCACAGTGTGGCCCGTGGTCATGGGGAGCTGGCGTGGGCCGTCAGCTTGGATGTGCCGGAGGAGGAACTGGAGCAGCGGGCAGAGCTGCTGGCCCAGACCGCGGGGCTGGTGAACATGGGCCGCATTGGGGAGCTCAAGGGCCATTACCTCTTCTCCTACCGGCCCGACAGCCACCCGGCACCTGAACCCGAAGCAATAAGGAGATCAGTGGACACTTTGTTTGCACAGCATGACAGCGTGCGGTGGCATTCGGAACAGAAGCTTCTGAAGCGCTCCAAACGCAGCCTGCACTTTAATGATCCCAAATACCCCCAGCAGTGGCATCTGGTGAGTGGTTTTTCTGCCTCTGCCCTGATGGCAACATGGGGCCCTTTGTGTGGTTACGAGTGAGAAGTCACATGGGCAAAGCAGCAGCTGTCTGTGCATCCGGTGCTGCCTGTGCAGTGCTGGTGCTCTTCTCTGTGGCTGAGCGGCTGTTGCACGCTGGCTGTGTAAAACCAATCCTTAGTGACTGTCCTTGACACCTCCCTGCACTCGCCCTGGCCCTGCACTTTGTAATTGTGCAAAAGGTTCCTGCTCTCAGGGCTGGTGCGCTGCTGCTCTTCCTTATGCACTGCTCTCACTGTCCTTTCTGCTGCTCAGAACAACCGCAAGAGCCCCGGGAAGGACATCAATGTCACCGGCGTGTGGGAGCGGAACGTGACGGGGCGCGGTGTGACGGTGGTGGTGGTGGATGATGGCGTGGAGCACACCATCAAGGACATACAGCCAAATTACGTGAGTGCCGGCGCTGTGGGTGTGAGGGACAGTGGGCAGGTGGCTGAGCGTGGGGACGCCCTGGTGGTGTCTGCTCGTGTGTGAAAGCAGATGCCCGAGGAATCCCAGGCATTTATACGGAGTGGAAGGAGTGGTCCTTGAGAGCAGACCTGCAGACCTGGGGGTCCTGATGGATGAAAAATTGAACATGAGCCAGCAGTGTGCTCTTGAAGCTCAGAAAGCAAATGGTATCCTGGGCTCCATCAGAAGAGCGGTGGCCAGCAGGGCCAGGGAGGTGATTGTCCTTCTCTACTCTGCCCTTGTGAGGCCCCATCCAGGTCCGGAGCTCCCAGTACAAGAAAGGCAGAGAGCTGTTGGAGAGGGTCCAGACCAGAGCCACAGATTTGATCAGGGGGCTGGAGCACTTCCCCACAACAACAGGCTGAGGGAGCTGGGCTTGTTCAGCCTGAAGAAAAGAAGGCTGCAGGGTGACCTCATTGCGGCCTTTCAGTACCTAAAGGGAGCCTGCAAACAGGAGGGGAATCAAGTCTTTGAAAGGGTAGATAAGTGCAGGACAAGGGGAAATGGTTTTAAGTTGAGGGAAGATTGAGATTGGATGTCAAGGAGAAGTTCTTTGCTATGAGAGTGGTGAGGTGCTGGAACAGCTGCCCAGAGAGGCTGTGATGCCCCGTCCATCCCTGGAGGTGTTCAAGGCCAGGTTGGATGGGGCCCTGGGCAGCCTGGGCTGCTATGAAATGTGGAGGTTGGTGGCCCTGCATGCAGCAGGGGGTTGGAGATTTGTGATCCTTGAGGTCCCTTCCAACCCTGGCCATTCTGCAATTCTGTGATTCTGAGTTGTGACCGTGGCTCTGTTTTCAGAGCCCAGAAGGCAGCTATGACTTGAACTCCAATGACCCCGACCCCATGCCTCACCCTGACGAAGAGAACGGCAACCACCATGGCACTCGCTGCGCAGGGGAGATCGCTGCTGTGCCCAACAACAGCTTCTGCACGGTGGGAGTTGCCTATGGGAGCCGCATTGCAGGTAGGTGCAAGCTGTGGCAAAGCTGTGCGCTGAGTGTTCTGCTCTCCCCACGTGCTGCTGGGGCACGGCCCCCCCGTGAGGTGGCTCAGCCCAGGTGGCTATGAATCAGGCAGGGCTTGCTGAGACTGATTCCTTCCTCAGAGGTAAGGGCTCAGCTCTTCCTCAGCTCCTCTCCAGAGAAGCCTGACAGCGCGCTAGTTGTGTGCTGGGAGTTTCCACAATATTCACCACACAGCTAAGCAAATGTGTCCAGTCCAGTGCAGAGCTACAGGCTGCATCTGGAGGCGTTGGAAAGCAAATGTCCCCGAATACACTGCATTCCCCTTGGGTGCAAAGTGCTGCGCATCTGCCTTGTGCAAAGCTGGAAATGTGCTTTGGTTGTTTCTGGAGCTCCCACTTTCCTTTGCAGAGGGAAGTGAGATCTCTATGCCTGACATCCTTGGCAGCGCTGCTGTGTGATTCTCTCCACACCCAGCAGATGGTGCCACATTCCCTGTGACAAGCACCAGCCTCCTGTGACAGCCCTGCTGGGGAACAGGGTGGGCCCAAGGGTGCCAGCAGGGTCCAGGAGGCACAGAGCATCCCAGGCCACTGCAGGTAGTTCCATGCCCCTGCTCTGCTTGTGGCTCCCCATTGGGATGCTTCCAGAGCAGCCTGTGGGTCATAGCACAGCCCCAGTCTCCAACCTGCCAAAGGGTCTGCAAACAGAAACTACTGGTGGAACTCTGGTAGGAGAAGAGGTCAGCTCAGTAGTTTAACTGTAGCACTGTGAATGCAGCAGTAGGAAGGGGTTAACTCGAGCTCACTGCGGCAGAACCCAGCATTTCTTTGACCTTTGGCTCTCCAAATATGTGCCTGACTTTGCAGGGTGAGTGCAGGAGAAAAGCCTTGAGCTCTGGGATGGCACAGGGAGACATGGCACAGGGAGACATGGCACAGGGAAACATGCCACAGCAGCATGGAAGTGCTGGAGCCAGCTCATCCCTAGCTGGGCTGCTCAGCTCCTCCACAGAGCAAGGCTCAGATGTGACAGTAAAAAGCCACATGCACTGTGCCAGGCAGGAGCTGAGATGGGTGGGCAGTTGTACTGTTTATAAATAGTCTTAATTGAGGTGTGTGCCTGGTTTCCATTTGTAACATTCTTTGCCAGCTGAAACTATGATGTAAAACTGTAGTTATTAAGGGTTAGGGTCAAGGAAAACTCAGCATTGAGCTTTTGTTTATACTGCTGAAGAGGTCCTGAGCACAGTAATTGAGGTATCTTACGTCTCTTGTACCCTTTCCTCAGTCATCAAGCATGCCACCCATCCCAAAGCAACGCCTGGCCATTTGGTGGCCTGGAAGGGGAAGTAATTGCTCCAGGCAGGGACTAACCCTGAAAAGAAGCAATAACCTGGAGCAGTGCTCTGGGCAAGGATGTTCTGGAGCACTGAGGAGTGAGTCTAACGGGTGTTCAGTTGTCCTTTCCCTATCCAACTCGAATCTGGCCGTGGGACTGGAGTATTTGCTTAGCAGAAAAGCCGTGTCTGGCAGAGGATGTGGAACTGAGCATGAGGATGTGTCTGCAGTTCCAGATCCTGACTTCAGTGTGCCCCTGCAGACTGATCCTGGTTATAGTTTCAGGAGATCTGGTTCAGTCAGGCTGGGAGTGGAAGCATCCCTCCTGTGAACCCGCTGAGGAATTTGTGCGTGCTGTTTACACAGCTTGCTTTGATCCCCTTCTGTCACGTTCATTGTCTTCTGTCTGCAGGCATCCGAGTGCTGGATGGGCCCCTCACTGACAGCATGGAGGCCATCGCCTTCAACAAGCATTATCAGATCAATGACATCTACAGCTGCAGGTGAGCCTGCATCACCTCCAGTTGGGAGGCTTTCTTTGCTTTACTCCAACACCGTGTAGCTCCTTCTGATGGCAAACCATAACGGGAGGAAGTGTTGCTGTCTGTGACTCCTCTTACATCACAGTGTCTCTCTTTGCAGCTGGGGTCCAGATGATGATGGGAAAACTGTGGATGGCCCCCATCAGCTGGGAAAGGTACAAAGCAGTTCCAGCAGCACGGGTCGCCCCTGGCCTGGCCCTGCAGTGCTGGTGGTTTTTTTCCTGCCTGAGCAGGCAGGGCAGGGTGTTGCTGTGGTGCAACGCACAATTGTTGGCTCCCATTGCTGCCAGTAGAGGTGTTACATGTTTGTGTGGTGGGGAGAGGTGACGTTGCTGTGGGAGGGCAGTGTTCAGGCAGTGCTGGATGAGCTTTCCAAGGAGAGGCTGGCTGTAGCAGGAAAGTACTGTTTTGCAACCTGTGGTGTTATTCTGACACCTTTTTGCAACCAAGGGATGCTCAGGGAGCTCTCAGCTCAGACCAGGCATTCCTAGCACTAACAGCTGCCTGCAAACAGCTTCTGCTGCAGGATGCTGCAGTGAGGGCTTGCTGCAGGGAGCCCCAAAACTGACTCCGCGTTGCTTGCAGGATGTGGTTCTGCTTAATTTCTCTTTTGCTTGGCAGCCTCCTGCTGTACTTTTCTGACCATGAGATAGCTGTTTTGTGCCATTCAGAGCAATGCTGACACCTGGGGTATCAGCTTGAGGTGACAAATTGTTTCCAGTTACGCAGTTTGTTCTCTCGCTGCATGCAAATACTGCAGGAGGAAGCTCTGGGGCACAGTGTGTCAGGTGCACGTCAGGGCTGAGGCCTTGTAGAGGGGCAGAGAGCCTCACTCAGCAGGATGCTGGGGAAGGCAGCACCTGCTGAACTGTCCCCTCTCCACAGGCTGCCCTGCAGCACGGTGTGATAGCCGGCCGCAGGGGCTTCGGGAGCATCTTTGTGGTGGCCAGTGGCAATGGAGGGCAGCACAACGACAACTGCAACTATGATGGGTATGCCAACTCCATCTACACTGTCACAATAGGTGAGTGTACATGTCTTCTGTCTTGCTCTTTCCCAGGGAAGGAGAAATTGTTGCCTGCATTCAGATTTCCATCACCCAGGCTGTGAAAACCGTGCTGCCGTGTTTGGGGAATGACTTGAAACGCAGCATTCCTACTATGTGTGTTAGAAAAGGAACAGCTAATCCATTTTCTTGTGGCCTGAAGCTACATGGGGGGTAGAAAAGCTGTTTAATATTAAGCACAGTGAAAGGTTGTTTTTAGTGGCTGCCTTTCCTGTAAATCTTCCAGGCTTGGAAAAATACAGGCTTGGGTCTGGTTTCCTTCCCCAGCTCCCAGGAGCAGGCCCTGTCAGTGCTCTGTCTCTGCTGGCAGTGTTTGCACTGAAAGCTGTCCTGGTGCTGAGGGAGAGCATGCGGGGCTAGGAAGCCATATGCACCATGGCCTGACCCTCCTCCTGTCCACCTCTGCACCCAGAGCTCTGGGGGGGTTAGGATGTGCTCATGGCTTGTTATTGACAAAACCAGGTATCTGCCTGGAACAGCAGACATTGCAAAGCAGCAAGGCAACCATGCTGCCCTCCCCTTCTTCCTCTGTGTCTGGGGAAGGGAGGAGTCCACCCGCAATTATAGACCAGGGTAGCAGATGGGGATGTGGAAGAAGCACAGCCAGCAGAGCAGGTCCTCAGGGGCTCATCACCTTGCAGTGTCAGTGGTTAAAGTGAGACAGGCTCCATATGGCCACTGCCTTTTGCTTTCCTCCAGGTGCAGTGGATGAGATGGGCTCCATGCCATTCTATGCTGAGGAGTGTGCCTCCATGTTGGCCGTGACCTTCAGCGGTGGGGACAAGATGATGAGGAGCATCGTGAGTACCACGTGAGGCACATGTCTTCCCCTGGGCTCTGCCAGCTGCAGGGCTGTAATGCGCAGTGCAGCGCAGACCAGGGACAAGGCTCTGTCTCTTCTGACTGCCACACAGCTGCAAGGCAGGGAATTATTGTGCTTTTTAGCTGGGTCCTACATAAATAGTGGTCTGAGCAGGAGATTCCTGTTTCTAGCTGTTCCCGGCGCTGTCACTGTCTGTCAGCAGGTAACTTGCAGTGCTGTGGCCCTCTCTCAGCTGGGCTGTTCCCTGGGCACGCTGTGTTCCTGGCCCCAGGTGCAGATCCTGCCTGCGTCATTTTTGCCTCCTCAACTGCAGGCAGGATCCAAAAGGGACAGGGACTGCCTTGTCTTATCTCCTGCCCTGTGCTGCTGGGAGCTGCAGGGAGAGGCATCTTCTGGGACAGGGGCCACTTGGGTGACCCCTGAGAAATTCCTCTGCACTGTGTCTCTGGGAACGTCACCAGGAGCTCCTTCAGTGACAGCTGGAAAACAAGCTGCATCCCATCTGTGTGTGCCCCTTTTGAACAGCAGGGATGGAGCTTGGAGCCCTGTGGGCTTTCCCGAGGGCAGGGGCCAGAGTGGAGGTGGGATGTCTGCTGTGGCTGCATCATGTCCTGCCACTTCTGTTCTGCATGGAGAGCCAGGAGCAACACTGGTCTTATTAAGCTGCTTGGCCACAGCTCTTCTGTTCTGGCACATGTGCCTTTCCCAGCTGAATATTTTTTTTCTGAATATTTTTATCAGCTTTTCCTTTTTTTGCCAAAAAATGACTTCTTGTCAACAAAATGTCCTTTTTCCCCAAGCCAAGCAGCCAGGCCTGTTTTTACCAGCCCCAGGCCTGACCCAGCACGTTCATACCAGGACAGAGATGCACTCAGGGAGCTGTCAGGCTAACCAACCCCTATGGCTGTGTGCTGGCTCTGTTCTGTGGTGCCACCAGGAGCTGCAAAGCCCAAGCCATCCTGAGGTGTCCCATTCCCAGAGCAGGCAGAAGAGAAATGATCCCACGAGCAGGAAAGTGTGGCTGTGGCTCTGTGCCTGAATGAGAGGTGCTGAATCTGGACTTGTCAAACAGGCTTGACCACATGTTGGGTAAACTGGGAGAACAGGGAGAGCCTGGGAGAGGAGCACAGGGAATGGGAGAGCCTGGGCTCCTTAGCTGCCTAGCTGAGACTCACAAGCCCTTGTGCAGCTCCTCTCATGGTCCAGCACCAGGGCAGATCTCACTCAGTTGAGCATGGCACAATCTGCCCAGAGCAGTGACTCAGCTCATGCAGCAGGGAAAGTAAAACCCAGAATGGAGCTCATTTTTTTTAGTATCAGAAATAACTTGAGTTGTCCCATGCTGGTTTGGAAATTCGATGCTAGGAAACAAGGCAACAGCAGCCAAGTAAGGTCTGTACTCTGCAGTACAGGAGTACAAGGAGCTGCTGTACTTTGAGTTACAAGTCTTTGGGTTTATGTCCAGCTGCCCACAGCCTTCTGGTGGTGAGGTAGCTTTGCAGGTCTCAAATGCCCCTTCATTTTTAATACTGACAATGATGTGGCGGCTGGTATTCCATCAAGGAGCCAGGAGGAGAGGCTGTGCAGAGCCTGGGAACAAAGTATGACAGAGCCATCCTTTTTCTTTGCATTGATGTGCCTGCTCCTCTGTGAGCCCCTTTCTTGTTAAAACCTGCACACCCCTTTTCATAGTCTCCTGCTCTTAAGTGCCCTGTAACTGTGCTTCGGTGGTGTCAGGGTTAACTTCTGAGCCATCTGCTGGGCTTTTTTCTTTTACCAGTCTGTAAACTTTGTGTGGTTTCCTTAATGGGAAGAATTTAATACAGCTTCTGGCACGAGCTGTATTTCCTACTGAAAGTTTATGCTGCTCAGGGTGTTCTTTGTAGGACGTGCAGTGTCCGAGTGCTAACTGAAGTTGTTAACAGCTGACAGAATGGTATGGCGTCAAACACAGAAGGAAACACAAAGTGCAGCTCTTGGCAGTGCAGTGTGTCTCCCTGCTGAGAGCAGAGGGAAACAGACATTTGCAGTTTGCAAGGAGATGGCATAATTTGGGAGCCTCCCAGTGCCTCTTTTGAGGCTCTGTGTGCTCCTGCAAAGCCCAGTAAGATCCTTCTGCAGGCATCCTGTGGTTCTGGGGTTACAGCGTGGTCAGCAGGGAGGATAAACCAGAGTCACACAAGCACTGTATCTGCCTTGAGCTCCTCCTCATGTTGCTTAGTTCAGGCCCAGATCCTCCCCCTCTCCAAAGGAAGCTATCTGCATTCTTTGCTTTACAACTGCAATGCGTTATCCCTGAAACAAGGGCATCCCAGGAGTCTTTATGTTGAGTTTGAGTTCCCTATAAATAGTTTCCCTCTTAATCAGCTCGTTCAAATTGATATTTGGGTCCTAATTGCAGCATTTGAGCGTGGTGTGTGTGTGCCTGTCTATGACCAGTGCAGGTTTTCATGCGTGGGAGCAGAGCTGAGAGATGTCACCTCCCAGAGCCCCCAGGGAGGTGAACTGAAGCCATCTCATACTGGTTTCAGTACCCAAGGCCTGGCCAGGAGCTGCCTGGGAAATGTTTGCAGGCTTTTCAGCAACTAATCCCTGACCCTCTCCCCCTGCTGCTGCCCCGCTCTTGTTGTTGTTCTGGTCGAGGCTGAGGGAGGATGATGGGATCTCTGGCTGCCCCTCCTGTCTCTGAGCCTGATCTCAGCAACCACAGAGAGAAGGAAAGCTTGTGCTCTGCAAATTCCTGCCTGCTGGCTGGGGGGGAAACTGCTGGTGCGGAAGAGACTGCTGGAGACAGGCGGATTAGCGGTGGTTGATGCAGGCAGGGGGGCTTAGGACCAGCTCCCCACATCTGTGTTCTGAAGGGCGAGTCCTCAGGCTTACAAAGATTTTTCTCTCTTATTTTGTGTAAAAGCCTTGTATGTGGGGAGCTGGAGTCTGGATGCTGGCGCTGGCACGCTGTGTTCGTGCTGGGGCACTGCGTGGTGCTCGGCAGTGGTGGGGCACTGCTCTTCCCTGCCTGTGCTGTCATGCTCTGATTCCTGCTCCAGCATCCTGATGCCAAAATGCTTTCCCATCCGTTCACCTGAGATGGATGGAGTTTAACAGACATTTGTGGCTGGGCTGGCTTACCTGAGAGAAAGGAACCTGCACTCCTGGCTGCACAAAGCCCGCTTGTAACTGCCATGGCATCAGTGCTGCAGGGGCTGGCTTGGTTCCTCCTTTCCTGGGAATCTGCTCAGCCCAGGCACAAACATCCAGGGTGGAAAAGGTTTTCACCATCCTGAGCAAAGAATAATTCGGTGTCCCAGTGGACCCTGGCACTGGAGGAGGGGGCTGGCCAGGTGAGCCAAGCCTGGCTCTTTCTTCCACTCCCAGTTTATCTGAGCCCCTCTTCATGTTCCCAACAAGCCCTTGAGGGATCTTCTCTTCCTCACCAGGCTTGTGGTACAGCAATAGCAATTGCATCAGTACTGTTGTTGGTAACGTACAAGCAATAGATCAACACTGCAGGGCCCTCAAGAAGACCTACCAGCTTGCATGCACCATCCTGCACGCTGCTCGGGGTGCTCATGCAGTAAATTAGGGCTCTTGCTTCCACATAGTGCCCGTGGGCTGCTCTCACTTTGCAAGCTCTCCACATCTGCCTTCTCTGCCAGGAGCACAGCTGCTGGCCTGTTGTGCTTAAGCATTGCTCATTTCTTAGCTGTGCACAGTGCAGAGCCCCAGAGCCTCTGCCTATATCTGTAGTGTGAGGAGCAGTGCTGACCTCTGGATGTCCCTCCAGAGCAACTGAGCCACTGTCCTGTGTCCCCAGGGCTAGTGGTTATGTCTCAGGCTGAGCCACGAAACAGGTGGCACAAGAGCACGACTCAGTTGCTCCCATTCCTAGCCCAGCCACAGCAGCGTGGCAAAGATTGGCGTGACAGGAGGCATCTCTCCTCTGTCTCTGAAGGTGACGACAGACTGGGACTTGCAGAAGGGCACAGGATGCACGGAAGGCCACACAGGGACGTCAGCTGCAGCTCCGCTTGCTGCAGGGATGATTGCTCTGATGCTGCAGGTGCGGCCGTGCCTCACCTGGAGAGATGTGCAGCACATCATCGTCTTCACAGCCACCAAGGTGAGCCAGCGGCCCTCCCTCCTGCTGCATCTCCCACAGCTTCCCTCCAAGGATGCTTCAGGATAGCCGTGGTCCTGCAGCGCACATTCTTGTTTATGTCTGTCTGCCCCTATATAAATCTCTCAGTTGTCTGGCTCCCAGCAAATGGATGGCCTTCTCCCCTCACCCCATGTTCCTTCCAGGAATGCAGCAGAGGCATTTTCCACTGTCACGGTAACAAATGGGGTATTTGCTCCAGGAGTGCCTCCATCTGTACAGGTCTTCCACGCACTCGCCGATCCTCGCCCGCAGATCCTGGGGCTGTGTGAGCATGCAGTGCCTGACACACGTCCCCAATGTGCCACCCAGCGCTGTGCAGCGGGGAAGCGAGGAGCTCTGTCCTGCTCCAGCCTTTCCTTGTATTCTCCAGAGAGCTGAGCTCTTGGAAACAGACATAACAGCTCAGTGGCAAACACTGCTTTTGCTTTTGCACGGCCCTGACTCCAGCCCAGCTCCTGCTGACATGGTGGAGCTCCCAGCAGAAACGTGGAGTGGGAACTGTTGGAGCTTTTGATTCCAAAGGACAGGGCTCCTCCACAACCTCCAGGGAGCAGGAATCTATGTCCAGCTCATGCTGTATCTAAGAGGAAACTCACTTTGGCACAGGGCAATGTTTTCCACAACTTCAGGCCAGCTTTGCCTGAGCAGTACAACCTGATAAATGATGGAATACAGATCCTTCTGGCCTGAATCTTGTTGATTTAAAGGACTAGGTTTCTTCTCCCCAAGGCTTCTGCCATTCCACAGTCCGTGGCTTGGGTGGCAGGGAGAAAGGAGCAGCTGGGATGTTTCAGAGCAGAGGCATTTGTGCCCTTTTGTGCTGTTTGATTTCCTTTCTGAGGAGCTGGGGAGCCTGTTTGTCCTGGGACTTGTTTCAAGCAAAGGTCAACCCGTTTCTTTCTAATGAGGCCATATAGGTTTGCCTCCCCACTGTGCAGGAGATTTCTGAGCCTCCCTTCCTTCAGACCCAGTTCATTGGCTCTGGGTTTGCAGGGCTGCCAGGGTCCCCCAAGGCAATGAGTTCTTCTTATTTCTTTCCAGTACGAGGATCGTCACGCAAGGTGGGACGTCAACCGGGCCGGCTTCAGCCACAGCCACCAGCATGGCTTCGGCCTGCTCAACGCCTGGAGGCTGGTCAACGCTGCCAAGGTAATTCTGCCCCTGTCCCAGGTGTGCTCCAGAGGCCCCTAGAGCAGACCTACCCCAGCAGCAGGGGCAGTTCCCTGTGCTGGCAGCGCATGGGGTGACGCTGTTGCAGTGCAGGCAGCAGTGAGGCTGTCGTCCTGCCGGCCCTCACTGCAAGGCTGCTTTTGGTATGAAGTCATGAGGCTTTCGGCAGTGCCTGAAACCTGCTGCCGAGCTGCTGCTCTCTCACAACTATATATAGCCATGGGCGAGAACTTTCGCTCGTGGGAGACGACAGCTCTGATTCATGGCTTGGGGAGATTCGTCAGCAGCCCCAGCACCTTCCCCGTGCACAGCATGCTGCAGGGAGGGCGTCATGCCCCAAAGAACAGGGGCGTTCTGAGCTGGCAGCTCTGTGTCCCGGGGCCTCTGTGGTGTGCTGTGGTCAGAGCAGGGACATCCCAACCTCTACTCCCTCATACCACCAGTTGCACGGAGACCAGAGCACTCCCCTTTGGCTCTTCATCCTCACCCACATACAGAGAGCTGTGTGGCTGTGCAGGGTTGCTGCCTGTTGCCAGCAATGCTCAACTTTTCATGGGATTGTATGGTATGCTCTTCTCCCAGGGCTTTGAGTCCTATCCTGCTGTGCTGCTAAAAACATAACAGCTCCAAGTAACTACTCAAAGCCACTCATCACAAAGTGATGGAGACAAAACCAGAGGTGCTGTTTTCCTGGAGTCACGAGTCTGATCAACCTCTCCAGCCCACAGGCAGTTCCTTTCCTTCTGCTCTTAGACTCATGGGCACTCTTCCCCAGCCCTGCACAACTTGTCACTGCCTGAGTTTGCAAGCTGGGCCCATATCTGTACACAGGAGGGGTGATATGAGTGGCTAGCAAAAGTAATAGGAGATGAGGAAGTGGTCATGCAGGGTCACGAGGCTCCTCCTGAACCCTTTTGCTTTCCACCTGGCAGATCTGGGAGTCTGTTCCATACCTCGCCTCATACGTCAGCCCGGTGCTGAAGGAAGGCAGGAGCATCCCTCTGCTGCCACAGGAGCTGGAAGCCACGTGGAATGGTAAGGGCAGGTGTGGTGCCATGTGGCAGCGTGTGCTTCTGCTGAGGCCTCAGAGCCTGTCCACCACCTACAAGGGTTAAGTGCTGGCATGCCTGGCCCCTTCCCTGTCTCTTTCTGCTGCCCACAGAATCACAGAATGGCCAGGGTTGGAAGGGATCTCAATGATCATGAATCTCCAACCCCCCTGCCACATGCCCCTCCCCAGAGGACCTGTTTCTGTTGATTTGCACACCCTGCCTGCTCCCCGTGATAACTCCATCCCATAGATTGATGTCTCTGAAGAGCCAGACGGGCTTTAGTGCACTGGGCTGCGCTGGGCAGCAGCCAGACCTGTTCCTCTGGCTTTGACCATTTTAGGTAATGCTCCAGCTCCTGACTTGGCCGGCCGCTGTCCACATAAACAAGGCGATGCTCAAGCTGCTACCAGTGGGAAGGAGAGCTGGGCTTTGCCCTGCACCCTTCCCACCCCCAGCAGCACCCAGCTCCCTGCTGATGCCCCAACTGCCCTGGCTGCAGCCCCTGGCAGGGGGATGGCAGTGGCCGGAGGCTGTTCCCCAGGGCAGAGTTCCCCCAGGAAGGAGTGAGGAGCTCAGGAGCCCAGCACCTCACTGCTGATCCTCTCCCTTCCCTCCTTGCTGGCCAGCTGGGAGATGCTGGGGGGGGCACAGGTTGCACACTCTCCCTCTGTCCTGTCACCAGGCTCCCTGGCTGCCCTGCAGGCACCAGCACTGCAGAACCCAAGGGGTGAGAGGGTGACCGCAGGGGTCTGGCAGCAGGGTTAGCCCTGCTGTGCCTCAGAGACGAGGGCCAGGGCTAAAGCTGCTCCTTTTGCCCTAAATGGAATTATGAGCTGAAAGCTGAGCAGCTGCAGCTTTGGGAAGAGGCAAAAAAGAGGCAATTGGGAGAAGTATGCACAGAGGAATGTGCAGCCAGGGGCACTGTGGTCCCCCAGGTGCTGCAGGCTGGCTCGAGGTTAACCCTTTCCCCATGTGGCTTCAGGGAGCACACTGCAGTCCTGGGCTGTGCCTGCTGTGCCTTTATAGGAGGCAGCAGAGTGCCCACCTGCTTCTTGGGCTGCCTGGGGGGGCTGAGCCACGTGATACAACCTGTTCTGAAGCGTGCCAGGATTTCCTCTTCTATAATTAGTGGCTTCAGGGCTGTGAGCATCCGTGGAGCTGTGAATGGTTTGAGACTGGAACAGGGAGTCTGGATACCAGGTTTCTCACCCTCTTTCCACATCTACCTCCTATATAGCTTTGGTTCAAAGCAGCCTCTGGGGCTGCTGAAAGCTTACACAAATCCAGAGGGAATGGATTGATAAGAGGCAAGGTGCTATTTCATTGCAGTGTCCACAGCACACTGGGTGAGCTGATGAGCCTGCAGGCCCTGAGTCAGGGCAGGAGAAAGCTGGATGCCAGCGAGACCCTCCTTGGCTCCGGGGGGGAAGGCAGCAATCAGTGTTTGTGTCCTTTTGTAGTCACCACCACCGACCTACAGCTCTCTGGCATGAGAACCCTGGAGCACGTGGCAGTCACTGTCACCATAACGCACCCCCGCCGCGGCAACCTGGAGATCAGGCTCTTCTGCCCCAGTGGCATGATGTCCCTGATAGGAACCACCAGGAGCATGGACTCGTAAGCACTGGGGGAACAGAGGCTCACACCACAGAGCAGGACACCCAGCCCATCTGGCCCCGAGCAGGGAAGTCAGGGCCCGTGTCCAGCCCTGTGTCTCAGGCTGCTTTACAAATTCATGGTTCATTTCTCCCACTCTCTGGCAGGGATCCTAACGGCTTTGCTGACTGGACCTTCTCCACAGTTCGATGCTGGGGTGAGGAAGCACAGGGCACGTACAGGCTGGTCATCAGGGACACCGGTGAGTCCTGCTGCTGGGGTGCTCTTGGACAACAGCTGGGACTGTGGCTGAGATAGGAGCAACCCCTCTCAGAGCCACTTGGCCAGGCTGTGCACCAGTACCATTGTGCCCTGGGGAGCTGCCAGCCCAGCACCTGGGCTGTAGTAGGTTAGCCTGATGCATTGCCAAGTGGGAGTTCCCTCTGGTCCAACCTGTTTCTTCCCCAGGAGATGACAGTCTGAGGCCTGGGACCTTGAAGCAGTGGCAGCTCACCTTGTACGGCTCCTCCTGGACCCCAGCAGAGATGAAGGAGCGGCAGAGGTAGGAGACCAGAACCCCATCTCAGAGGGGATACAGGAGCTGGAGAGCTAAGGGACGCTACAGAAGTCTCTGAGCTGGAGCTGCTTGACTGGAGCAGTGCCATCACGATGTACAGGGCAGGGTGAGGAAGAGGGGCTGCAGCTCAGCAGCTGTCACCTAGCACAGGGTTGCCCTCAGTAGGTGGCAGAGGCAGGTCTTGGGTTGCATAGAAGAGCCCTATTGCAGAGCTGGCAAAACCCTCAGTGGAGTGGAAGGTGCTCCAGAGCCTTCACAAGCATGTCGGATGTTCTGTTGGAGTCATGCTTGCCTGTGGGAAGCACACCTCAGTGGGTGCCTCTATCTTCCAGACTGCTGGAAGAAGCCATGAGTGGGCAGTACCTGAACAGCGACTTCTCCCTGCCCTGCCCTCCAGGTCTGGAGATCCCTGAGCAGCAGCACTACACCATCACAGCCAACACACTCAAGGTGAGCCTGCCGTGGGCTGCTGGGAGGTGTGGGGCAGGCCAGGGAGTCACTGGAGAACCTGCATCACTGGGTCCTGCTGGTTCTGGGCCCTCTGCTGTGGGACGTGCCAGGTGACGCTGCGCAGCTGTGGGGTAGTTGAAGGGTTTTGTGTCTAAAGGGATTTCCTCCTCCGCAGACCTTGCTGCTGTTGGGATGCTTTGCTGTGTTCTGGACTTTCTACTACATGCTGGAGGTTTGCCTGAGCAGGAACAACGTGGGGCTTGACCTGACCTGTCACAGCTCCGGTGCCTGCAGGTGGTACCGGCAGGGAGGGAAGCACAGAGCCCTCGAGAACGGGCTGGAGATGGAGTCCGTGCCACTCTACAGGGAGAAGGGAGTTGAGGACGTCGAGGTGGAGTGTGAGCTGCTAGAGCCTGCCCAGGAGGATGCAGGGGAGGAGGGGTCCTGGACCCCCACCCGCTCCAAACTTCCCACTAGCAGCAGAGCTGCAGCCCCCGCCTCAGCAGGGTACCTGGGCCGGGAGGCAGCAGCTGAGCTCCTCGCAGACGACAGAGAGCTGCAGACATGCTAGCAGGGGATGGATGGGCTTTGGGCTGCGTCCCCCTACTCGGTACGTCCTCCTGGGCACGGGCAGCAGAGACTTCCTGAGCCACCAGGGACCACTGTCACTGTGTCCTGCGGAAGGTGCTGTTGGAAGTGGCTCAGAAACATGGAGAAATTCTGCTGGCAGTGGGAGAGGAGCTTCCCCTTCCCTTGCTCTGGAAAACAAAGCAAGCCTTAAGCCTGTTCCTCCAGGAGCTCGCTTCCTGTCCCCTGTGCTCTGGCCCCGCCACATTGCTCTCTCCAGCAGCCACGCACACGGTTGCACGCCTGGGGAGGCAGAAGGCAGCAGAGCTTCCTCACCCATCCTGGTCATGGGGTGCAGTGAGAAAACAGTGCAGAGTGCCCTGGGTGCCACCTCTGCCACATCTCCTGTGCCTGTCCTGAGCTGCAGGAAGGCCATAGGGATGGGATGTCCCTGCCTGGGGACCTGCTGCAGCAAACAAAGCAGCCCCTTGCTGGGGCATGAGCCCGTGCTAGGAAGGATGGGGCTCCATGCAGTGCCTGCTTTGGGCTGGGAATGGGAGACGGAGTTGCTCTGGCAGTGGCTCATCTGCGAGCAGGGCTGGTTTGTTCACGTGTCTTTGGATTCGCTGGTTTATTTTTTTAAAGCTGGGGGTTGTTTTTTAAACAGCAAAGTCCTATTATGTAACTTTCCAAATAAAGCCTTCTAAAAACCCTCCTCTCCCCGCTCTGTGACTCCTCTGCCCTTCCAGGCTTTGCTTGGGTTGGGAAGCTGCGTCACGCAGTGCCGGGGCTGTGGAGCTGCCTTCCTGGGTGCCCATAGCCCTCTGTACTCTGTTTCCCTGCAGCAGGGGTGAGCGATGGCCTGGGCAGGTGGAAGAAGGAATGGCAGCAGCCATTGGGGGAGTGTAGAGACCCCAAACTCGGCACCATCCGCCTCTCCAGGGCTTTGGCTTCCCTGGATGCCCTCAGGAGGAAACCTCAGCACGCCGCATTAGATGAACAACCTTTTAATTTTGACAAAAACGAAGTACAAAACCGAGGCCAATTTTCTTTTCTCCCCATTTGCAAGGATCTCTGCCGGAGTGACTTTTGGCCGGTGCGGGGTGGTGGGCAGGCAGGGTGGCTCCGGGTGCTGGGGCACGCGCCCGCCCCAGGGAGGGCCATGGGGCACCGTGGGTCCCCACGAGCGCGGCTCTGCACAGCGGGGCAGGACCAGCTCGCAGCGGGGCTCGCAGGGGTGAAGCGGGGAGCGTGCGAGGCCGGAGAGAAGAGGAGAGCTCGAGAGGCCGCCTGGGAGCCGGAGCGAGCACGGCAGAGCGCGGCCGGGCTGCCCCAGCATCGCCGCGGGGGGCGCCGCTCGGTGCGTGCTGCCGGTCGAGGCGCTGAAGGGTCGTTTGGGCTGGCTGGCTTTTTGTTTTCAATAAATACCAATCGGTGAGGGGCGGTTGGAGTCGCCGTTGCCCCAGCAGCTGCGGCACGCGGGACAGAGGGAGCGGAGACGGAGGTCCTGGCTGGGGCTGGGGGAGGTGGGGGGCTGCCTAGCTGATGATCTGCCGGGGTCGGCCGTAGCTCATCCCCGCCTGTGATGCGCCCTTGTTGGTCCCCATCTGTAAGCCGATGATGTTCTTGCCCTCCTTCAGCTGGCTCTCGGAGAATTCCCGCTTGTGCTCCTGCGCCTTCCTGCACGGAACAGAGAGAGGCGATGGGGCACCCCCACGCCCCCCCCCAGACCCCGACCCCCAGGCCATCAGCCTCAACCCTCAACCCCAGGGTTGTGCTCCCACTTACTTCATGAACCAGTTGGGATCCCCGTGGTAATGCCCATCGTTCTTGGTCACCGCCAGGCTCCCCAGGGCCACCAGTGTCCTCTGCACCGCCGCCATATCCTTGGCTACGAGAAGGCAGCACCCTCTCAGTGAGTGCTGTGAGCCCCCCCCTGCAGCCCCCCACCCACCCAGGCACACACCTTCAAAGAGGTCGACGGTCTGGAACATGTCTGTCTTGACCACACCGTAGTCCTCAGCCGCCTTGAGGAACTGGGCAATCTGTTCCATCTGCTTGAAGACCATGGTGGGAGGGCTGTCAGGGATCTTGACAGGCTTGGAGCCGTCAGGGTAGAGGCTGTTCACCAGCTGGCTGAGGACCTGCGGGCAGAGGAGAGGCTGAGCTCTGCGCTGTGTTGTGCCATGCTGCACCGCGTCGCAGCCTCCCACCCTTCCAGCCTTGCACTTACGATGCCGTTCTTCAGCCAGACCTGGAAGCCCAGGCGGCCCCGGTCCGGGCGGCCCACGCTGGACCCACACTGAGCCACGATCCACTCCACCAGGCGGTCCTCCAGCTCATCGTCGTACTTCTTCTCAATCTTGGACTGGACGTCCCTGCTCATGCCATAGGCTGGGCCCTTGTTTGCCATGGCTGCGGTGGGCAGAGACCTGGAGCAGGAGGGGGCCGTGAGGGGCTGCCAGCCCCCACACCCAGCGTGCTGCATCCCATGGCATCCTCCCTGAGCTCATCCCAGGGCAGGCAATGGCCGTCGATGCCAATGGAGATCTGGAGGCGTGAGCACGGCTGTGATCCTTGTAGCGCACCCAGGTGGATGGTTCCTACCCAGATCTGCCTTGCTTGGGTTGCACTGCCTCATGCCCATCTCGCTCAGCCAGCAGCCAGCTCCTGCGGGTGTGGATGTCCCCAGCGTTGGGTGGCCATGGCTGGAGCTGCCTGCAGACGCCCAGGAAGGGAGCAGGCAGTGGAGCTGGGTGGCTGTGGCACAGCAAAGTGCCATGGGCATGTCCTCATGCCAGCACCAGCGGGGCCAGGCCATGGCAGGAGCTGTCCCGTGCCCTTGTAAGGACATGGTGCGGGCAGAGCAGAGGGTGGCTGTGGTGGGCAGCGCCAGAGGATGTCAGGATGGATGCCAGGAGGGAGAGGTGGTGGGGAGCCAGCAGCTAAACCCTCACAGATCTGGCCTTGCTCCTCCCTGCGCAGCTCCTGCTTGGGTTAAAGCCAGCCGGGTGCTGGGGCTGGGCCATGGAGCAGCACGCATGGTTCCCACATCCACTCCTTCCCTGGGCTTCCCCAGCAGCCAGCTCACCCCATCCACTGGGCAGAGCCTCCCAACTGCTGCAGGACGGCACCGAGCCCTGGCACTGCATGCAGAGCAAAGCAGAGCACACGTGGGGCAGAGCAGAACATACAGCCTGCTCTCTGCCAGCAGCACAGGACCCCACGAGCCCTGCAGACAGACCTGAGCTCTGTCTCCAACGCCGCTGAACCCAGACCAGCCCCACACCCACCTCTTGACCTGTCTCCCTGCACCGTGTCATGCCCCTTTCCTGCAGGAACTCAGTCACTGGGGGCTGTGTCTGCTTCTCCTGCGCAGCCGGGGCTGGGTTGAGCCAGCACCCACCAACACTGCTCCTGTGAGCCACGGAGCAGTGGCACCAAAGTGGTGCTGAGCACCAGGGGCAGCAGCATGCCCTGAGCAACATCCCCAGCCCAGGGAGCTGCAGCCCTCACCCTAGGAGCAGAACCCCAATCCAGAAAGCATCACTCCCGTCCCAGCCAGCAGCATTTCCACCCCAGCAGCATCACTCCCATCCTCACGGTGTCATCCCCATCCTGGAGAGCAGCATCCCAATCCAGGGAGCAAGACCCCAATGTGGGGAGCAAGATCCCAATGTGGGGAGCAGCATCCTCATCCCCGCAGCAGCATCCCCATCCCAGGGGCCGGCAGCCACAGCACACCCTCCCTCCAACAACCCCGCAGGACTCACAAGCAGCGACTCAGGGAGGCGAGCGGCGATGCTCGGTGGGTGCCAGCACACTGCACAGTTCGGAGGCCGACGCTGCGCTAAAAGGCCGGACAGTGATGTCAGCGGCCCACGGGACAGCCCCCAGCCCTCCCCCAGCCCCACAGCACACCATGACTCCGGCCCAGGCACCATATTTGGGGAAAGACTCCGAAAACCAGTGACTAAAGCCCGTGCTGGAGCATTCCCTGCATGCCTCAGCCCCAGTGGTTTTGGGGCAGGGAGGAAGCGGGGCCCGGGGGCTCTGATGAAGTAAATCCTTTTATAGGCAGGCGCTCGCGGAGTTTTCTGCCCTGACTTCATGGCTGGCTTTCCCCTGTGCTCACTGCAGGGATGGGAGGCTCCTGGTGGGTGGGGGCACAGGGGGCAGCGGGTGAGAGGCTGGGGTATGGGATGGCTGCGGTGTGCACAGGGGCTCTTGGAGAGCACAGCTGAGGCAGGGCTGGGCAGCGCAGGGCTGCGAGGCGATGGGCATCCCACGGGCATCCTGCCAGGGCACAACAGGTCCTGGGCATTGCTCTGCCCCAGTGGGGTGGGCAGGATACAGAAGGGTGGGGGGCAGAGCTGATGTTGGGATGGGGTGTGATAGGGCTCACACTTTGGCACAGCCACACCGTCCTGGGCTCTGCCTGACCCTCTCTGCAGTGCCAGGAGCTGCCACGTGGCACAGCCACAGTTCCAAGCTTCTCCTCTGGGAATCCTGTGTGCTCAGCGAGGGGTGCAGCCCCAGGACCCCACACATCCATCCCCCCTTCCCCAGGGCTGCCAAACCCCCCCACACCCCAACACAATGCCTGCAGCCAACAGCACACAGAACCCTATGCCCAGAGTGTGGCTGACTCCCAGCAGCACGGTGCACCCGCCGAGCCCCCAGCCCCAGTCCCAACCCCACTCCCAGCCCCACAGGAGGCAGCAGCTGCTGTAAAGTGCAGAGACTTTAATGCGAGCCGCCCGGAGCCCAGCTGAGTGCTGAGCACTGCAGGAGCAGCGGACGGGAGAATAAAAACCCCGAGAGGCTCTGAGCCCCGTGGCCGCCCTGGGGTGCGAAGGCATCGCCGTGCCCCACACCTGGGCGTTAGGCACTGAAGGTCCCACACCGGTGTGTGTGGAGCTGCGGGACAGGCAGCCCACCAGCGCCTTTCCAGTGTCACTTATCACCAAGGATGGGCGCAGTCCCAGTGCAGGATTAGGGCCGGGCACCGCAGCGCATCCCCAGAACCGAGCTCTTCTTTTGGCGAGGACTTGTGCTGGGCAGCCCCGAGGATGGCACGGTGAGCAGGAGGTACAGTGGGGCCAAGGGACCCCAGCCTGCTGTGGGAATGGCGATGAGGACGGAGCATCCGGTGGGGACCCACAGCGCAGGCACGGCCCATAGGGTCCTGCTGGGCTTTTGGCACAGCCCTGGGTTGTGGCACCGGGGAGCAGTAGGACGGCAGGTCCCTGGGTGCCACGCTGTGCCTGGCCTCCCTCCTCCAGGCTCTAGAAGACGTAGATCTTGTCCCGCTGGACGCAATCCAAATCGTCATCCAGCGTCAGCAGCACCTGCGGAGGGGAGCGGGACGGCAGTGGGACGGGCAGCAGTGATGGGGAGTGGGATCTGTGCAGCAGGCAGCACCTACCAGGAACGAACCAAACATGGCAATGGAGGAGAGGAAGTGCCAGATGTCGTGGTCGTCAAAGAAGTCGAGCAGGATGCAGTCACGGTTGTGCTCCCGGGACTCCGCTGGTGTTTTCTGAGCAGGAAAGGGCAGCCATCACCGTGTCTGCCCCCCAGCTGCCCCACACCCTGCACAGCCACACACCTACCTGCCAGGTACTGAGCCCCTGGAAGAAGAAGAAGAGTGCAAAGCCCCAGACCACAGAGGTGCCGATGATGCAGAGCAGGGGGATGAGTTTGATGCGTTCACCGCTGCGGAGCTGGAGGAGATGGTGGGTCACTCCACACCCCCGAGGGGCCACCTCTGCCGCCCTCCCACCAGGCATGGGTGCCCGCATGGCCAGCCCACAGCTCACACCTTCATGATGATGTAGAAGGCGAAGTAGAGGAGCAGGTTGCAGATGCCGATGGCCAGCAGGTAGGAAGCAAAGTCATTGGGGCGGACAAGGAGCCCATAGGCGGCGCTGAGGAGGCAGCGGGGTCAGCAGAGCCTGGGGACTCCCCCCTCCATGCCCTACTGCCCGCTCTCTGGTTCTGCTCTTCTGGGCACTGAAGGAGCACTGGGGGCTCATGCCATGCTTGGCTCACAGCTGTCACGAGCTGGGAATCCTCAGCCCACATGGGGCCGAGGGGAGCAGGGTGGGAGCAGCAGCAGGCATGGGGGGGTCTGGGCACAGAGGAAGCTGTGTGGGGGTCTTGCCTGCTCCTGGTTCTGCACTTACAGGGACCAGTTGATGATGTTTCCCATAACCAAGAGCACCATTCGGTCCTGTGAAGGAAGACAAGAGGGGTGAAGGGGCACAGCCCTTCTCCTGAGCTGGTGGCCAGCAGTGTCCCTTCCCCTCCGGTGCCATCACTCACCACGTACATGGGGCCACTGCACTGCCGGACGCAGTCTGTGTACATCACGTGAAGGATCCTGCGCAGGATGCCTGTGTCTGCAGAGAGTGGGGATGTAGTACTGGGGGCACAGAGCTGGTCCCATCCCACTGCATCCCATCCCAATCCATCTGACTGCAAGACATCCCAACCCAACTCAACACCTCATCCCATTTCACTGAATCCCATCCCAAACCGATCCAACCCATTGCATCCCATCCCACGCCACTGCATCCCATTGCATTCCATCCCATCCCATCACATCCCAACCCAATCCATGCTATTCTGTTGCACCCCATCCCAACCTAATCCATCCCATCCCATTGCATCCTATCCCAACCCAATTCATCTCATCGCATTCTGTCACATCCCATCTCATCCCAACACATCCCATCGCATCTATTCCCATCCCATCCCCTTCCAACCCAACCCATTGCATCCCATCCTATTCCAACCCAATCCAATCCATCTCATTTCCACTGCATCCCATCCCATTCCAACCCAACCCATCTCATCCCAAACAATCCCTTCCACCCCACCTCAACCTATCCCATCCCATTTTGTCCCCTCCCACCCCATCCCTGCTGCCTGCAGCACAACCCCCATGCACACCCACACTCAGCCCTCACCAAGCTTCCAGCGCCCCATGTAGTAGAGCTGGGTGCTCAGCAGCAATGTGGCCATGATGTGCATGATAGAGAAGATGATCCAGAAGACCATGTTGCCTTTGCCAAAGACCTACGTGGAGAGCCCAGTGACCAGCAGGTGGGCAAGTGGCCACCCCACACCGTGCCCAGCCCCGCTGCACACCCACACTCACCACACCAATGACAGAGAAGAAGATGACAACAGCCAGACAGGCATAGGCGCTGTAGGCACTGGCGTTGATGTCTGGGTGCCGTTTCTGGTACAGCTTCAGCATGCAGAGCCCAGCAATCATGTACATGAAGGAGGTGTCTGCAGGACGGAGCGGTGAGCAGGGCTGCAGCAGCTCCCAGCACATTGCTGGGATGGCACTCACCGAACTGGAAGTTGGTGTAGTTGGGGCAGACGTGGTAGCAGGCACTGAGCAGCCCCTCCATCATCAGCGCCGTGCCCATGGCATAGAAGAGCCCGAAGTGCTTGGGGATGCCACACTCCTGCAGGGGCAGAGAGGAGGGAATCGGCACCTGGGGGAGCTGAGCTCTCTGGGGACACGGCCTGGTGGCTGAGGATTCTTACCAGGGCGCGTGTGTCATTGCGCATGAGCGCCCTGTTGTAGTTGATCTCCCGCTGCAGGATGATGAGCAGGAAGAGCAAGCCCAGCAGCACGTAGCCCAGGTTGCTGATGATGTTGTTGAAGGCGCTGCAGGGGGGGTTCAGCCCATCAGTGCCCTGGGACCCACACCCACAGCCCTGCCCCGTGCCAGGACCCCCACTCTCTCACCTGAGGTTCCCCAGCGGGTGGGCACACAGGAAGTTGTAGTAGCAGATGTCCTGGTTGCCGGTGACGTTCACCACCTACAGGTGTGAGTGCAATGAGAGGAGGAGGAGAAGAAGTGGGAGGAGATTTGGGAACAGCCAGGGACACGGGCACATCCCCACTGCTGCAGAGCGTGGTGTGGGAGCACCGCCTGCTCACCGTCTGGTAGGTGATGACGAGCTGGACGACGGGCAGCGCGTAGAACACGGCGATGGTGGCAATGTTCCTGGGAGGGGCACAGCAGTGTCACCAATGTCACTGCCACCCACCTGCAGCAGTGGGAGAGGCACTGCTGGGACAAATCCCCAGCCCTCCAGCCACCTCCTGCTCACCAGAAGTAGATCTGATATTTCTTCCGCAGCACACGCTTGTCCTTGCGGGCCAGGTCAGCCACGCAGAGGTATTGCTGGAAGGAGAAGCAGGGTGAGGGCAGTGCCTGCAGCACAGCATGGCGTGGCAATGCATGGGCACGGCTCGCACCTTGGTGCGGATGACGTTCTTGTCGTAGTCGATGTCGGCCAGCGTGTCGTAGTCGTCCTCTTCAACAGAGCTGAGGGAATCCAGGCGCGGCCGGCCAGCCACGTTCTCCAGCGACCGCTCTCCTGCAGCAGAGACAGGGAGGTCAGCAGGGCTGCACTGAGCCCCCACGGCTCCTCAGCAGCAGCAATCACCCCAATTACACCCACACCTCCCCGCCGGGGCGGGACAGGGCGCAGAGCAGAGCTACACCCTGGGATGTGGCCACGTTGGGGCCGAGGTCACAGCTGGGTCTGTGCCCAGCGTCAGGCTTGGGCAGGGCAGATTGCTTTGATTGGACCGCCCCTGCTCGGACCAACATCTACCCATGGCAATGCACTGGTGCCTCATCGGGGAGGAGGGGATGCGCCGCTTGAACTGCTCCTGCCCTTTAAAGGAAAGCAAGAGTTACTGGGGCAGGATGGGAGCCGAGCCCACCGCCAGCACCTCGGGAGCACCCCACGTATCACCGCCTCGCCAGTTGGTGATGCCCAGCTGGAGCCCCTGCTGCAGGCTGGCAATGAGGAGCTGCCATGGATGGAGCGAGCACATCACTGGTCGTGCCCTTGGGGCAGCCCCGCACGCACCCATGTATCCATAGGAGACGTCTGCAGAGCCCATGCTGTCTGTGATGGCCTCGGTGCTGCAGGAGGAACCGTTCTCTGCAAAAACAGAGGCAGTGGGCATGATGGCACGGCTGCTGGCCCCATAGGTATGGGGCGAGGGCCGGTGTGCAGCACTCACCAAAGGAGCCGTATCCACAGCCCACGTAGGGGGCATGCCCGAGGAAGGAGTCTGGGATGCTGTGGGCGTGCCCTGCAAGGCAGGAGGGGACACACAGCACCATCAGCACCCCAACACGGGGCTGCGCCCGCCTGGTGTGCAGCAGTGCCGGCACCTACCCAGTAAGGATGCTGGGGGTCCCAGAAAGACATGGAAAAAGAGAGAGATTCAGTCAGTTGCCCAAGTCCCAGCTCAGCCACGTCAGCCCCAGAGCAGAGAAGACAAACCCCCGGACATCCCTGCCTCTGCTCTTTGGCACAGGAAAGGCTTGAAAGAGGAGAAGGACCCACCAGCCCCAGGCACATCCCCTCCACGTGCCCCCAACCCCTCACCCGTGTCCAGGCTGGGCGAGTCCATGGCAGCCAGGAGCCCTTTCTTCTTGTGCTGACTGCCAAAGGAACCGGACGTGAGCTGCACTGCGGGGCTGGGACATAGCACTGGGAGGGGACACGACACTGGGGCTGGGACATGGCATCGGGAATGGGACATGACACTGGGGATAGGACACGGCACCAGGGCTGGGATGTGGCACCGTGAAGGGGCACGGCGCTGGGAGGGATGTGGCACAGGGGCTGGGACACAACACTGGGACAGGGACGTGGCACCAGGGCTGGGATATGGCACCGGGAGGGGGCATGGCACTGAGGATGGACACTGCACTAGGAGGGGATGTGGTGGCAGGCCTCTGAATTGGAGCAGGGTGGGAGCGTGGGACCTCACCGGCAGTTCTCCCAGCAGGCGATGAGCACCGTGATGACATAGAAGGAGAGGAAGATGCCGAGGCAGAAGAGCATGCTGCTCACGTACGCCTCCGCTGCAGAGAGCCTCAGGGTGAGCAGCAACCCCTGGTCCCTGCACCACCCGGCAGCCCCCAGCCCTTAACGGCACCCGGAGCCACCTCCCACCCAGGCTTACAGGTTATGGCCGGTGACACCACCACCTCCAGCATCTTCTGCCGGTTGTGTTGATCCACTGGCTTATCTGTGGGAAGGCAAAGCCAGCAGTCAGCCCCACGGCGTGGACCCAGCCCCATTCCCAGCACGAGCCCCACAGTGAGTACCTGGGGAGGTGCGCTTGGAGAGGGGGTAATAGGGGAGGGCTCCTCCGCAGGCCTCATCTTCTGTCTTCACCACAACCACCACATAGAAGCTGTTGCTGGGGAAATCCTTCCTCTGCAGTGTCCATGTTGGGGAGAGACAGGGGTCAGCAGCGCCCAGGTGGGACGTGTGGGACCCTATGGGGTGGGACGTCCCCCCCACAGCCACCTGCACTGTGATGGCTGCTTTCTTGGTCATGGTCTGGTACATCCCGATGAAAGCCACGTTGTTGTCCAGGTCGTAGACGGGGCACTGTTGGGCAGAGGGACGGGCCCATCAGTACAGCTGAGCACCAAGGGCTGCCCGGTGAGACCCTGAGCCCCATCCTACCAGGATGTCCTGGATGGAGATGACGGAGCATGGGAAGGCCATGGCTGAGGTCACCTTCACAATCACCGAGTCCACTCCGTTGGGGAACTCATACTTGAAGTACTGTGGGCAGAAGGACACCTCGTTCCCTGCGCTGTTGCCCCCGGTGCTGCCCCTCTGCCCCAGCACAGCCCCTCACCTGTGGCTGTGATGCTGTGGCATTGAAGGTGAAGGCTTCATTCGTCCTGCAGAGAGCACAGAGAGGATGAGGGCCGCCTGGCGGGGCAGCAGGCAGGGGATGGGAGGGGGGTTCCTCACCGCAGCACAAAGTTCTCCACGCGGGTGACCCGCAGCTGGTAGGAGGCATTGAGGGACAGCGTGGAAACGTCCACAAAGAAGTGCTGGGTCTCCACCTCCACCTTGGTCTGCGGTTGGCACAGCGTGCGGCTCACCTCCTGGTAGGCGTATTTCCTCTGGTACCTGGGGAGGGCAGACGGGAGCTGTGCCACGCTGTGCCAACAGCCCTGGGAGCCTCAGCCCCATCGATACTCACAGCCCCCGAAGGATGAGTGGCACTTGGAACGAGACCACCGCCTCCTTCTGCCTCACCACGAAGAGCACGGGCAGGTCCTTGTGGTCGGACAGGACGTTCACCGACACCCGCACTCCCTCCGTCTGTGGGAAGGTGACACTTTGGCCTGGCAGGACCTTCCCCCGGCGCGTGGACTTTGCTCAGCCTGCGCTGGCAGACGTGTCGGCCCCTGCTGCTGGGAGGACGCCTCCCTTCTGCGGGATTCTGGGCTGTCCCCAGTGCCCGGCTACACTGTCACCCCAGGCGGTGACATTGGTCTGCCTGGTTTCCCTGGGTCAGCAGAGGCACTGCTTTATGCCTGGTGCCAGGGCAGCAGGGAATGGGAAATGGGCCCTGAAATGGGAAACACGGCCCCAAAAATGGGAAATAAACCCCGAATTGGGGTAATGAGCCCTAAAATGGTAGGACAAGGGGGAATGGCTGATAGGATAGCGAGGGGATGGCTTGACGTGGTAAGAGGGGAGATGTTAGATGTGAGGGCGGTGAGGCACTGGCCCTGCTGCCCAGAGAGCTGTGGGTGCCCCATCCCTGCAGGCACTCAAGGCCAGGTGGGATGGGGCCCTGGGCAGCCTGAGCTGGTGGGGGGCAGCCGGGGGTGGCACTGGGTGGGATTTGAGCTCCCCTCCAACCTGAGCCATGCTGTGGTTTTATGATTCTATTAAGTGGGAAACATCCCAAAAATGGGAAATAAACCCCCAAATGAGAAACATCCCCCTCCAAAAAAGCCCCACAACAAAACACACCTCCAAAAAGGGAAACTCACTCCAGAAATAGGAAATGCACTCCCTAAGAAAAGGGAAACTCACCCCCCAAAAGGGGAACACACCCCATAAAAGAGAACACCAACCCCCCACCCGGCCACCTCCGCTCGCTGCCTGCCGCGGCCGCCGGCTCACCCTGTTCCTCAGCACCGTGTGGTTGAAGGCGTAGATGTTGAGCGTGTCGGCGGCCACCCAGTCCGAATAGACCTTGTCGAAGACGGCGTCCTTCTGCTCCACGTTCTTCTTCGGGTCCAGGGGTTCGGGCAGGGCGGACGGAGGGGCGAGCAGCCAAAACAGCGCCCAGGCCAGCGCGGCGGCCCCGGCGGAGGGCATCGTGCCCGCATCCCCGGCTCGGGGCTGCCGTGCCGCGGGTCGGGGGGAGGCGCGGGGCGGTCAGGCGGGGCGCGGCGGGGCGCGGAGCCCCATGGCGCGGCGCGGGGCTGCCGGCGGCACTTCGGATCGCCCCGTTCCGCGGACGGCTGTAAACACGGGGCCGGCGGTGACGTCAGGGCGGTGACACGCGTTCATAGGGCCAGGCCGGGGAAGTGACGCGGGGGGCGGCGGGCGGTGCCGGGCGGCGGGCGGCGGCGCTGCTCGGCGGGACGCCGCCCGGGGGATAAACGCGGTGGCACCGCGCTCCGTCCCCAGCGACAGAACGGGGCCGACTCCCAGGCGGTGCTCCGCAGCCCGGCTCGGAAGCAGCCCGCTCCCAACACCTCCCCGCAGCTCCCGGTGCGGCGAGACTTCGCTCTGTGGGATCGATAAGCGGTGACACGTGGCACGGGTGGCTTTCACCGCGCCCCGACCGACGGCCCGGGGCGGCACCGGCACCGCGGCTGCGGGAGAGGTGAGCACCGCCTGCCCGCATCGCACCCGCTGTTGTTCCCCGGTCCCAACGCCCCCCGTGCTCACACAACGCCCTCTGCGCCAAGCGCGGCGCGGGGTCCCGCGAAACAGATGAGCCCCAAACCTCGCAGCACAGGAAGCCAAGCGGACCCTGAGCTGCAGGCAGAGCAGCGCGGGCAGCAGGGCAGGGAGGTGCTCCTGCCCCTCTGCTGTGCTGTGACAGCTCACCTGGAGCACTGCGTCCACAGGTGGAGTCCTCAGGGCAGGAGAGACGGGGAGCTGCTGGAGCGCGGCCAGAGGAGGGACACAGAAATGGCGGCAGGGATGGAAGCCCTCCCTGCGAGGACAGGCCGAGAGCTGGGGCTGAGCAGCACGGAGAAGAGAAGGCAAGAGAAGGAGAGCTGAGAGCGGCCCGTCAGCATCTGAAGGGGCTGTGAGAAGGGAGGGGACGGACTCTGCAGTGGGTCTGTGTGATGGGAGAAGGGGAGATGGCTTCAGACTACAGGAGGGGAGACTGAGGTGGAGCTGAGGAAGAAGGTTTGGCAGTGAGGGCAGTGAGGCGCTGGCACAGGTTGCCCAGAGAGGCGGTGGTGCCCCGTCCCTGCAGACAGCCAAGGTCAGGCTGGACGGGGCTGTGAGCACTGCTGAGCTGGGGGTGTCCCTGTGCGCTGCAGGGAGCGGCACCAGGCGGCCTTCAGCTCCCTTCCACCCAAACCATGCTGTGATTCCCCCAGAATCCATCCCTGCACTCGAGCTGGAACGCAACGCCTCTGCTGGACAAACATACAGAGACGTGAGCATTGCTGCTATTGTGCACTTTATTTCTCTAGGTCCTCTCACTGAGGGTCTCAAGCACTTTTCAGGCAGTCTGTGCGGTGCTTCCAGTTGATGGGTGGTGCTGCTGCTGCCAATGGGTCGAGTGATTTGCTTGGGGACAGACAGAAGTCCATAAGGAGCCAGGAGCAGGACACAGCAAACTCCTGAGCTCCTGTTCAGATGCAAATGTTGCCTCCGCTGGAATGACTTTAAGGTTGATTTTGTAGTGATGTGCATTCCCTACGCATTTCAAAGCTATCAAAAATAAATCAGAGTCATCAAAAGCAAGCTAAAGTCTTGTCTAGGACCAAAAAAGTCAGTTACCTTCACTTGCAGAACCTTGTTGGGAGCTTTGGCATTGTTTTCAAAACAGTGAGTAAAAGGAAAAGAAGAAAAAGAAGCAAATCAGACCAGAAATAAGGACAGATTAAACAAGCAGTGAGGAGCCGGATGAGTGTGGCTTCAAATGTCCCAGGAGGGAACACTGCGGATTGAGTTTGGAAGGTCTCTGCTCTCCCCACCCCGAGCAGCAGCACTGCTCCCAGCAGCACTTCCCACAGCAGAAACAAAACAAGCAACCAACACAGGGGGACGGAAGACGCACGTGCAGATGCACACACACACACACTGCAACACGTTGGGGTGAAACATTTACATTTATATCGAAATATGCACTAAACAGAGCGAGTTCTACCAGCTGATGCCTTTTTTTTTTTTTCTTTTTTTTTTTTTCTTTTTTTTTTTTTTTTCTTTTTTTTTTTTTGCCAAAGCAGGATCACAGTTTCTTCCTGGGAAGGTTCAAGTCAGCGAGCAGTGATGGGGCAGCTGCTGATCCACGAACACAGGCTTTGCTCCTCACAGCTCCCCATCACGCCTGCAATGCTCTCCCCCCTCTGCTCAGCTACGAGAGACTCTTGCTGTCCTTTCACATCTTTTCTTCTCCGCTGCAATAAATACAAAACTCGGCGACGCTCGCAGGTCACAGCACAGACAAGACACCAGGCTTCAGCACAGAACTGAGCAATGCAGCTAGCTTGTTTACAGAAGGAAAAGGCCTCAAAGGGCCACTTCTCTCACAGCCAGCCATTAACAATGACGCAGTTCATGCTGGCTGGGCAGAGGCGGCCCAACCCCGATCCCAGGGGACATCGGTCACCCAGGGCTCCAACTGAAGCTTTCCTGCACTTCTGACAGCAAGGCACTCATTTTCGGTGCCTGCTCAGGGAAGAGGAACAATCCCTGCCTGCCCCCCACACAAAACCCCTCCATTTGAAGCAGGACAGCTTATTACTAAACAGCCACAAATAGAGCTGAAGTCTCAGACACAAAGCTGCCCTTTCTTTGTCCATCGGTCATAACCAGCAACGATGAAGGTAGCAGAGGGCTGTGAACACTGAAGCAAGCACAGAACATGGCACCTTAGCACACCAAGCTTAAGCAGAGAGCCAGCAGGGTCACACTGCAGTCATGAACCTGCTAAACCTCTCACACCACACAGTGCCCCACCAAGAGCAGCTGACTCAGGGCAGGACACAGCCCCAGCTGTAAAGGTGCTTAGGTAAGAAGTTACAGCTTTTCTGTTGGAGAACACGTTACTGTCAGCCAGCACCTCTTCAACCAAACGTTGTGACAGCAGGGAGCAAAGCAGGGATGCATAGGTTCAGCTACCACACTGCCTTATTACAAAAGCTGCAAAGTTCACAGGGAGCAGATTTGGGTTTTAACCCTTCTCCCGAAGGAGGGCGTGAGGAGGGGGAGAGGGATAGTAGAACTTTTCCCCAAGAATCCTCCACTGCAGCCTATTTTTAACACTTTACACTTTCTTACACCAACTTCTCCAGCGAGCATCTAACCAGAAGTGTGAACAACATTACCTTAAAGCCCCTCTGCAAGGCAGCAGGGCTGCAGAGCACACAGGCCTGGGAGCAGCGCATGCTCAGCCTTTGGGGTGAGACAGCCATCCCTCCTCTACTACAGCACTCTGGTATTTATTTCAGGGAAGTGAAAAGCTTCATCCTTCCTTCATCTGTGTGTAGATCACATACACTGGAAACAAAACACAAACTATGCATGCAATCCAGGCAGAAACCCTGCTATGATCAAATCTACAGGAACAGGGGAATGTAGTGGGGACGTAAAAGTATTCCTTAATGCTAGATTATAGACTGCATTAAACACCAGCACCCTTTGTTATAAAAAAGGGCAAACAGACTATATACAGCACCTACGTACTTTCATTGCAGCAGGGCACAGCAAGCAACCTGGACACCTAAACACCCCTCCTTAAGAACAGAGCAGGAAGTGCCTGCTCCAAAGCCATGGTTCCTCTCCAATTTACCTGCCGAGATGAGCACGCGTGGCTGCAGATTCCTCATACACTGAAAGAAGTGCAGAGATCTGTGCTGGCAGCTCTCCATCAGCTAGCACGCTGCAAACCACTGCAGTGTTTGCACAGTGCTGCAAGCTCCAGCTCTGGTAGGTAAGCCAAGGAAGAACAGACTTCATTTAAAATTGTTTTATTTGCAAGTATGTTTATCTGTTCCCCTAGGGCTCTGCGTTTAGGGTCCAAAACGGTTTCTTTCTGAATAAAGAGAAGCTTTCATTGGAGATGAAAGGCTATTTTCCCATTAGTAGGCTATAACCAGCTCATAAAAAAAAAAACAAAACAAAAATCCCACCTACCTGCAGCCCCTGTAAGAGAGCACTGCTGCAATGGCTTCCTTGGCTAGAGGGGAGCAGCGCCCAGGGCAGCAAAAGGCCACACCTCGACTTCATGCTGCAGTTGCTTGAATAAAATGTTCATACAAGTAAAACAGAAGCAATAAAGAAATATACACCTTTGAATCTGTAAAGCTTCAGACTGTTTTATGCCTCGAAAAAAAGGGGCTGTTCATGTGGGTTCTCCTTAGGAAAAAAAAAAAGGGTGTAACAGTCATACTTACAAAAACAAAGCAAAAAAGAACAATGAACAGTACTGCAAAGAGCCCTGGAGCACAGGCATCCCAAAGGAATGAAATGTCAGTTCCATAGTAGCGAGGAAGTGACTGCCTTGTGTGATACCAACTGGATAATTAAAATGCTACACTGAATGACTTCAAAAGCCAGCAATGCCATACACAGACAGGGCTGCCATCAGGGGCACCTGAATGACACTGCCCACAGGGAAACTACATGGAATGAAGAGTGCCCAGGCTACCAGGTATGGTGAAATGAGCACAAGGACAAGCACCTGGGAGCTTTAGAGAAGTTAACAGTTTGTTCCCTTAGGTTTCTGAATTCCAGTTTCATGCTGCTTCAGAAATAAGGAGTGAGAAACAACACGTGTCACTTAAAATACCCCAGAAAAAGGAGAAAAAAAAACAACCAAAAAAACCAACCAGAAACCTTTAAAAGGTGGGACTGAGCTTGGAAAAATGCATCTGTTCTGTTATTAGCAAGTGAAAGGTAATTCTTGTTCACAGGCTAATACACAGAGCACAACTCCTACAGCCAGGAAGGGCGGCCAGGAGCTGCGTATGGGCTGTCAGAGACAGGCTAAAAAGGTTCTAGGACAACCACAGAGCAACAACACGTGAGAGGGGCACAGAGTGACAGTCCTGTGCTCATTTTAAATGAGGAATGGTTTAAAAGTAAAACTCCTCTTCAGCTAATTTCCTCCTGCATAAAACCAAACAAGCTGGCCCTCATCTGTACAAGACCAGTTAAACATCAGCCTTCCCCCTCAAAACACGAGATATGAACATCTGTAACATTCTACAATGGAAAGTGCTTTAAGAAAGAAGGATTCTGTAGTGCCAGTGACAGAACTGATCTGATGGGCTGGGTGACGTTAACACTGACATCAGCTAATCAGGCCAGGGCAGCTCGCTTCTCCTCAGGGGTCTCCTCCAGTAGCTGCATGATCAGTTCGTGGAGGGGTTTGCAGATCTTTGCATAGGCCCCTCCTGTCAGGTGCAGGAAATCAAACATATCGTGGTATGAGATGGTGCCATCCGAGTGCACGAAGCCAGCATCTACATCCAGGAGCTGCACATTGGGTAGTTTGGGGAGTGAGGCTTTTAGCAGATGGTTCACCTTGGCATTCTTCTGCCGCAGAGGGTTTGGCTTCTCTCCACGAGGTAGCAGGCCCTGACACAAGAAGGAGGCAATGAAGAGCTTTCATTCAACTCTGATGGTGTAACAATGATTTCCCTTTCAATTCAGGCACCCTTCCAAGATTGAAGATGTCTATGACAAAAGGATCTCATTCCTTGAATCTGATTTTGTCCATTTAGATCTAACTTCAAATGTGACTGAAGGAGCCAGATGAGCCAGAAGCACAACTGGCATGGAATTTGCTTTTTTTTGTTTGTTTGTTTGCTAAAACAAAAAAATCTATCAGTTTGTATTCCTTTTATAAAGTTTCAACGGTGTGCTGAGTGCTTTGGCTCACCTCCTCAAAAAGAGGGACACCAGCTGACTTGTTGAAACGAGGAAGAAAACTAAGACTTCCAAATCCCAGCTCTGATCTGTTCCTTACAGAACATTTCAACAAAGGTGGGACAGCAATACTGCTGATGAGGACAACCACACATCTGGAGGGGCTAACAGCAGAACTTCTGCAAAGCCAGGCGAGGGGATGCACGCACAGAGCAGAAGACAAATGAAACAACTGCCCTCCCCCATCACCACCGTAACTCCCAGCACCACACAGACACAGAGCAGAGAACACACAGCTTCCCCGGAGGGCTCTGCTTCTGCAGCTCTCCAATAAACATACCAGCACAATAACTTTGGCCTGTGGCTGCTGGGTATTTATCAGGCGCACGATGGCCTCAATCCCTCCTGCCACTTCTTCTGCTGTGTTTTCGTAATTATTTGTTCCAACCCAAACAACAATGACCTACAAGGAGAAGAAATGTTTGCATCTTTTTCGAGAACAAGCTGTAAGAGTCTTGCTGACCCTGA
Organism: Lagopus muta; assembly: GCF_023343835.1. Lineage (NCBI taxonomy): Eukaryota > Metazoa > Chordata > Aves > Galliformes > Phasianidae > Lagopus > Lagopus muta. The sequence continues at coordinate 5,172,618 of NC_064454.1, read as the reverse complement.
AAGCACTGCGTAAACATCACCCACAGTCATCAAGCTCAATCAAGAGTCAGGCTAGCTAGAGGATAAACCAAAAATGCAGGGTTTCAGCTGCCAGTTATGCTGACTTTTGGACGGTATCTTACAAGCTTCAGATTTGGCATCCGGTATAGATGAATAACAAGGACTTCTGAAGGTTTTCTGGACAGCCTGTGAGATGTGAGCCCACCCCTTTCCACAGAGCCTCTCGGTGGCTCTCCAGGATACCTTGGTCAAGAAGAGGGCATTTATACAGCACAGCGTGAGGCCCTGCAGGACAAGGACAACTGTGCACCTCCACTTCTTTACAAAATGACTTAAAGCTGCTAAATAACAGATTGAAATATGAGTGACACTGCCTTCCTACTGGACACTGTGGTGGGCCACTCATTGCTTTCAGTAGAGCACAGGACTGCAGCTTTAGGTGTGAAGTAGGAAGCTGTTCTTCACTGCACATATGAGCATCTCTGCTTGCTTTCTGTCAAATGTTTCACCATCTCTATCTGAGAGCATCCCTCAGGTATGAGTCACTGCAACTCCAAACGAATCTAATGGCAGCACAAGTGCTGATCAGCCTATGACTATAAGGCCATTTCTCTTGATGACTTCCTCTGATGCACGTTAGCAGTGAAAGCCACCTGTATAAGAACTAGGGCTCCATTCCCAAGCACTTCTAGCTCAGCCTAACACATTTCAGTACCTTATGCATACTTAGTGGCAACAGCTCTTCAACAAAAGTTCTCCTAAGAGTTAATGGCTCACTGAGTTTTACACCACTCAAGGACCTGATGTCTCTTATGAGTCAGCACAAGGCTGCCTTGTTTGGTTGGCTGTTTATACCTTCGGTTTAATGTTCTCCAGTTCACCATTCTTCAGTCTCCACAGAACGTGTCCAGTGGTGTCTCCACCAATCCCAAAATTCAATGCATGAAGTGGTGAGAAGAGCTCTCGCCAGATCTGCAATCAGAGGTCAGTTTCCTCATTGAGAGGAGCATCCAGATCACGAGAGAAAGATACTACAGACACACAATGTCTTCAGTAACACTGGAAGCAGCAGTGAGAAAGCAGTGAGAAACTCACTTCCAGAAGTGGCATTTAAGCACAGGATGAAGCTTTACTTCATGGTCCAGATGAGACAGAATTGCTGACATTCATGCACTCAATCCTGGCACAGAGGAAGGGGAAGCTCTCCTGAACAGTTATTTGGCATCAGAGATACAGAAGGGAGCTGCTGCAGATCACGGTGTCCCTTGCTTAGCTAATTACAGACTTCTAAAGAAGGCACCCACATTGCCAGGAAACAAAACTAGAAAAAGAACTACACTGGGAAGCAGCTTTTGGAGAACAATGTTACTCAGTTACCACCACTGTGGAGCAGCAAAATTCTTAGTTTTGCTCCAGCAGTTTCATAGATTAAGCAAAGGAACACAACCCAGCTTGTCCTTAATGTAAATCTCACTTCTGAGAAGATCTTCAACACTTTGTCAACAGAAAAGCAGGTGTGTCAGTGCACATAGCACCTCAAGGGTTAAACGTGTTCTGGCTGAGAAAGACACACCTACAAAGATTTCACTGGCATGTTCTGGAGAGTTTGGAATTGAGAAAGGGTTGTGTATGCATACAAAGTGAAGGCAGTTATTAATTGCTTCAGGGAATGACAAATGGCTTATAGAGATAAATCAGCAAGACTTTGAATGGGCACTGGGTGACTAAGGAATAAACCAGAAGACACAGCAGTAAAATCAGAGTGGAACAAAAGAAATAGTCTGGACAGCGAGTAATTGTACGTTAATGGATTAGAAATTCTAATTCACATAACCCCACAATTGCCTTTTCTTTTTTTTTGTTTTGTTTTGTTTTAATCAGTACCTCATATTGCTGTAGCAACTGCACCATGGAATCACCCACGAAGAGCACATCAGGTTCCTTGTCTTTGCAGTCCAAAACAAATCTATTGTGCTGTTTAAAAGAAAGCAATATAAGCATAAGCTCAGACTGATCACTGCTCATCAGCATCTCTGCTGCAGGACAGAAAGGGACAGTTGCCCAACCAGTTCCCCCTGCTCCCTCCTGTCTGCCCTCCAATGTGCTTCTGTTAACCCATGAACTACTGGACAATCCCCTCAACTGCACAAACTCTAACAGGGGTTGCAACCTTGGCTCTGAGAAGAGCAGCATTTGTCTACTCCATGCCACCCATATGAAACCCATACGTTAGGCATCCACTAAATTCAACAATTAAAGAGCAGATAAATTAACAGTTAGTCAGTGCAGCAAGTATCCTCTCACTGTTTCACTCTGCAGGAGGAAGTGTTGCAGAAAGAGACTGGGAGACCAAATGCTTCAGCTCTGCTTTTCAGCTTTATCACTCCCTTGCAAAGATACACACCGGAAAGCACTATTTTGCACTTGGTTTAACAATGGGGTTGGCAATTTCTCTCAGTTAATGGGCCAACAGGACTATTTTCTGAAAACATTTCACAGTGTAGTTTTCAGGTCACGCTGCTTTTTGCCTTCTTTCATCAATTCAAGTGAGGGAAGCATCAGAATGCTACCAGCTGTTGGGTAGCAGAGCTCTTACAACCTCAAATCAAGAACGTGGTCAGACAGACACGTGCAGCACTCACCCAGCAGCCCCCAGCCCTCAAGAAAGAGGCTCCCATCTCCCACGACAGCTCTCTCACCTGTGACATCCATCTGTCATCTCCCTGAGTATCCTCAGCAGCATGCGGCACTGCTGCAGGATTCGAGTCTCCACAGCTCATTCTATTCCTGTGGAAAGAACATTTCAGACAGGCTGCTTTCAGCAGCTAATCCAAGCACAGGGGAAAAGGCAGGCTGGCAGAAAAACCACTGCACTTCCTGACATTCACAACGGACAATTCATGACCATTCCGAAGTACGTTAATTTTTAGCTGACAACAAAATCCATTTTACTCGGTACAGGACTGCCAGACTGCAGGCAGCCCTCCCTGAAGCCATCTACTGACACGCAAAAACAACGCGTTTAAAAAGACAAAGAAAAGCTCATTTCAGAGACCGTCCTGCAGAAGCACACCTCAGCCGGGCAAATCCTTAACTACAATAAATGCTGATAATCCGAGGATTAGCTCCTATTAGTACAGCGATAGCCAGCTTACGGCTACTGAGCCGCGCAGTACAGGTGGATTAAGCGGCTGCAGGAGGCTCCGCATCGCGGCCGAGCCGATCCCCAGGGATCTCGGGCAGGAAGCGCAGCGGCCATCAGGGCAAACGGAGCCCTTCACCCTTCACCCAGCGGCCCGGCAGCCCGCAGAGCACAGACACCGCAACAAAACCAGGTCCGAGCAGCGCGCCGTGCAGGCGCTAGGCCGGGCAGCGGGGCTGTACCCTGCGAGCTGTACCCTGTGAGCTGCACCCTGCGGGCACGGGGACGAAGCCGCACTCCTCCCTCGGATGGCAGCGCTGAGGGCCGGATCCCGCCCCGCCCCGCGGCCAACGCCTGAGCAGAGCCCGCAGCCGCCGCCCGCGCCCAACGGCTCCCACGGGCCGCTCGCAACCGCCGGGCAGGGAGGGGATGAAAGCACAGCGCCGCCATCCCGCCGCCCCCCACGAAACGAGACGAGGCCCGGAGCCCTGCAGCCTGCCCGGGGCGGAGCCGGGCGGTGCCCGCGCACTCACGGCGACAGCAGCTCCCCCCGCAGCTCCATGGCTCGCTCGGGCGGGCGCCTCCCTCCCTCGGCCCGGGCTCTCTCCGCGCCTGCGCCAACGCCACTTCCGCTTCCGCCGCCGCCACCCGACCAATCGCCACTCGCCTCCCCGCGGCGCTTCCGGCCGCGCTGCCGGAAGTCCCGCCCAGAGCTCCTCTGCGCTCGGCCCCTAGGGGGCACCGCGCCGCGGTGACGTCGCTATGACGTCATTCTCGAGGCGGTGACGTCGGTCTAGTCGCTCTGCCGGGCCGGTGGAGGCGGGCCCGCGGCCTGGCGTCGGGGAGTGAGGTGAGGCAGGCTGGCGGCAGCCTGCGGTGACAGGGCTGCTGTAGGTCAGTGCCGTGCAGGTGCAGCAAAACATGGCGGAGCCACCAGGCCGCAGAGCCATCGCTGCATTCCAAGCGTCCCCACCTCTCTGGGCATCTTTTCAGTTTCACTGTGACCGGTGAGAGCTGCACGTGTTCCTCGTAGACCCTTCTTGCTGGAGTGAGCTGCGCACTGTGGCGTTCCCAAGGCCATGGGCAGTTTCTGCAGCCCCAGAGTTCTGTACTTTGAAGTTAAAGCAGCAAAGAGAAGACCATTTGGTTTCTCTCTCTGCTTTGTCCCGAAGCAGGAACAGGACAGGACGAGGCAGACCCAGTGGCAAGGAGGCAGCTTTGTGAAAGCATGGGGTAAATAGGGAGATGGTGAGGTGGTGGTGGTTCAGGTTCCCTGCGCTCCAGCCGCTTGCCAGTGGCTGTCACTGTTCCACGTGATCAGTGCCAGCAGGGCAAGGATTAATGATTATTAAAGGAAGGCTGTGCTTCAAGCAGTCTTTTGCTCTTTCACGGCTTTTTAAAACACATAACTAGCACACCTGTCTTCTTTCATGGGCAGCTGCAGCTGAAATGTTGCTCTTAGCAACAGCCAGACCACTCGAGGCGAATTCAGCCGTTTCCCCAGGCAACCTCAACAACAAACTTCTGGGAAGATCCCTGCGGGTGGGAGGCACTGCTGGGTGGAAATTGAGGGGTGCAAAAAGCCAGCTATGATCAAGTGCAGTGCCTGTGAACCACGGGCGGTGAGCAGAAGAATTGGAGGGTTTTTGTAGCTCCTCATTCAGGCTTTTCGGAGATTTAATCTCTGAACTACAGTTGTGCATTGCCTGCGACTCCTGCCCAGGCCCCCTTGTTTCTATGGATCCCTTTTCATGCCTGCTACACCTCTGAGGGAGGATTGCTCCTGAGGTTGCTGCCAGGAAGCACACAGAGGGGTGGCGATCCCGGCGTGCTGCCAGCACAGTGCCCCTGCCTGCTTTATGTAACCCTGCAGCCATTTTCCCAGCACACAACAGCAGTGCGATGAGCTGCGGGGATGTGCAGGAATGCACTGAGTCTGGGCTGTCTGCAGACCCACAGTGACATTCCTGAGTGTCCTGTAAGGGACTGAGTGCTTTGCTCAGAGCAGCCAGGCCTGCAGTTGCAAATATTTTCGAGGCTGGATGCTTGCTCTTAGAAAAGATATTTGTCATGGTTTTGTGTTTTTTGGTTTTCAGTATTCCACATCATAACATCATGTAGTGCATTGGGAGTCAAAGTGTTAACGCTCCAATTATGGGTACAATATTAAGGCAGTAGAACTTTCTACCAGGCTAAAAGTAGCATTCTTTCCATCGTGCCACAAAAGGAACGAAGCACGGATATGTAACTGCGGTGAAAGATCGTCGTAGTGCGAGGAAGCGAGCGGCTGGAGATCGAAATGAAGTTTGGAGCGGACCGGCCAGCTGCCCCGCGTCGAGGCGTCGAGGATTCGAACCCGCGACCTTCTGCCCTCCACCGCCGCCCCACGCGGGGGCGCCCTCCCCGCCGCGCCGCACGGGGCTCCCAGGCCGCGCCCCTCGGCCAATCCCGCGCCTCGGCTGCCGGTGACGTACGGGGGCGTCACGGCGGCGCTGACGTCACTCGGCCCGCCCCGCCGGGTCGCCATGGCAGCCGCCCGCCCCCCGCCCCCCCGCGGATGAGCTCACGCGGTGCCGCAGCCCCGAGGGGGGGGGTTTGCTCCTCGCTACAAGATGGCGGCGGCGGCTGCAGCGGCGGCGGCGAGCGGTGCGGGGGGGCCCCCTCCGGCCCCGCGGCTGCCCCCGGCCCCGCCGCCCCCCAGACCCCCGGGACCCGCTCGCATCGGCTACTACGAGATCGAGCGCACCATCGGCAAGGGCAACTTCGCCGTCGTGAAGCTGGCCACGCACCTGGTGACCCGGGCCAAGGTGAGGAGCCCGGCCCGGCCGCGTTTCGTGCCGCCCGCCTCCTCCCGTCGGCTCTGCCCCAGTCGGGTACCGCCGGTGGAGCCGGAGCCGCGCCGGGCCGAGCCGGGCCGTGCGGGGAGAGAGCCGGGCCGGGCCGTGGGCCGCAGCCGGGCGGTGCTGTCAGACGGCAGCGCTGCCGATGGAGCCCGGCGGGGGATAAGAACTGCGGTGCGGTGCGGGCGGCTCGAAGCGCAGCCCGGAGAGCTCGGTCGCGATGCTGTCCTGCTTCTGCGTTAGCGGCTTGGGGTCGTGAGGAGGGCTGTAGCTGTCATGCGTGAGTCGCCGTCTGAATTTTGGGAGTTACGTTCTGATTTATGGAGCCGTTTCAACGTGGGGTTGCTTTGTTGATGATTTATCTGTCTTTTTCCCAGGTAACTGCGTGAAACTCATTGCAGGGGCTGTTTAGAAATCAGTTGCTAAACATCTACTGGAGCTTTCTATTCAGAACTGGGATAGCTTTGCGTGTGTTGCATAAACTGATGTCAGTTTCAAATGTTACATGCTACAATTTAACCCGCAGTTCAGCTACTGTTGCCCTTGCACAGGGCTCAGTCACTTTTTTCCCATGGTGATGCTGAGTTTCCCTACTAGAAGCAGTGGTAGCAGCTTGGATGCTTCGAACGCAGAAGGCTTCTCCTCCTAAGCAGAGATCAATCCTTTGGCTGCAAGGAACATTGATGTATTCAGCCCTTCTTGTTGAGTCGAGGCTTCTCTTGGGTGATGTTAACTCAAAGTTTGCACAATACTGAAGCAGAGGCACTCTTGCATTCGGTTGCTTTTTCTTTTTTTTTTCCCTGAAGAATGGCAAAACATCCACAACCTTAGGAAGCTGCGTTCAGAACAGACAGGACTGATGTTAACTCCCGTGCTTTATTTATGAATGATTGAACAAGATGGAATGGCCAGCTGTGAAGAAGCTCTGCTAAACAGCAGCTTACTGGTGCCTGCAGCTCTGAAGCTAGGGAAGGTGGTTTGTTTGCTTTAGGAAGCAGCACAGCTGTTCTCAGGGTGGGATGTAGGTGCAGTTGCTGCTGTCACCTGTGAGTGAGCCTGCTGGAGTGGGAGCTGCTCCTGAGGCGTGCTTTGTGTGCCTTGAAATTCACCTCAGCTGAGTGGAGGAGATGAAGTCCCTCTGAAGGCAGTCATGCTGAGGGAAATACCTGTGTTGAGAACAGCTGGGATCTGTTGGCTGTGTGAGTGGCAGGGCTGGGAAGGCTGATGTGGAACAGCTAGGAGCTGAAACTTGACCTGGAAGCTTTCTTAACTCTGAGGTCAGGTTTCCTTTAAAATCCCACCCTGCCAAGCAAATGGGCTCTTTTTGCCTGCAAATCCCCAGTGCTGTTATTTCAGTAGTTCTCCTTCTCTGCAGGCGCTGTCATTGCCGACTCCAGGAGAGGAGTGAGGAAGGAGGGGAGAGTTATTTGCTTCAAGCTCTGGGATTCTTGAGGTTAGAAGGGAGGTACTGATGTAAAATACCCTGAAAAGGGTGAATCTGGATGGGAAGTATTTTTTGAAATAGCAGTGGGAGTAGAAAACAGCCACTAAGAGGTTGGTTTCATCCCAGTAAAGCTTGGAACGGATTGGCTTAATGGAAGTGACTTAGAAGAAAGTAAAAGCTTGGTAAAATGGTTCCATTTGTGATCTGAAAGAATCCTTTGAACATACTACACAAATGTAGTACAATTGGTGAGTGTGCTGGCAACCCCTTCCAGAGATGATTTCTTCCAGTAGTAGTTGCATAGAAGAATCAAGCAGCGTTCAAATATAGCCATCAAATCCCTGCACAAACTTGACCCCATGTCACGTTCTCTTAGAGAAAAGCTGGTTTGCTCATCATGGCTGCTCCTTGGGAACCAGGCTCTTCTGTTTCAAAAGGAATTCCAGTATGAATATCTGTGCTCACTTGAGAAATAGCGTGCCCTGTCTTTGTAGGTGACTTTGAAGGTGAAATTAATAACTTGGGAGGCTTGTATTCATTGCTGCTCATGAATTTAAAAGGTAGCCTGCTATTGATAAGGATTGGGAATCTGTTTTCCTTTCCTATGGATGTTTGCCAGGTCAAGTGGACTTTGATGTGACATCTGAAGATAACAGCTGAGCATTCCTGGCTTGTGTCCCCTTTTACCTAAAAAAGTAAAGCAAAGAAGGATTTGGTGTCCATTCTTATGCTAAAGGACTGGGTCGTCTTGGCTGTTTTGTAGTTAAAGAACTGCATTTATTTCCAGAAAGGAGCAGAGCTTGTGCTGTGCTCCTGGCTCTGGTGGTCTGGCACATCTTGCTGACACAGAGCATTGCAGTTTACATGTAACTGGATTTCACAAGTTGAATGTGGGTCAGCAGTGTTGGGGACGTTAAGGAAAGGGAATGTTAATCATCCTAAAGGGCAGGAGGCCTGTATTCATAATTGTATTTGCTGGAACTAATGAAATAGAAAGGAACAGTTGACAATTTGTGTTAACCAAGCCAGCAATTTATGTTCAGTCCCCAGTTATGCAGAGTTAGAGTCTGGACTCTGTAGGAGCCCAATTCTGATAGCTGGGAAGGAACTAGGACTGGTTTCTCTGACTGGGATTAGTTGGGCACCTGCAGGATATCTTGCTGCATCTCTTCTTCAGGGCATTGTGCGTGGCTGGAATGCAATGGACATCAGAGCTCACAACCCTGAAAGAATGTGGCAACTTCCCAAGCCCTGCAACCTTCTTGCTGTCCAGCCTTACCTTCTTGCAAGCTCACAGTCTGCTTATTTTTTTTACTTCCTCTGACCTGAGTTGTTGTTTTTTTTCCTCTTTTTAAGAAGCTGAGCCTTTCTTGGAGGTAGGAGACGTCTGTGCTTTAGCCAGGGCAGGATGGTCCCTTCTGAAAGAACTGGCTTCGTGTCTGTGGTTTCAGAAGAATTGAGAGCCAATGGTAAAAATCTGGTGCAGAGTTCTTGGAGGTGGGCACCGTGACACTTAAAAGCAGGCTAAAATCCGGCTGTGATGGTTAGGTTTTGAGGCTCTGGAAGGAGTTTGGCCCTGACTGATGTGCTGTATGTGGGAGCCTTGAGAAGCCGCCTTGGTTTGTCTGGATTTGTTTCCTTGAGATGAGTGCAGAGCTGCTGTCACTGGAAAAGTCTTGGCTGCTGCTTGTTCTCCTGCTCTTCCCTACCTTTGGCATGCAGCACCAAGGCATGTGACTACGGGATAACCACAGATCATCAGTGTTCAGAGCATGATAGTCCAAGCAGTCTGTGCACCCCTACGCTGTGGTCCTTTCTTGTCGTGTCAGAGGGGAATTATTTCACACTGGTGCTGTTTGTTTCATTATGAGCCACTCGAAGGCCTTGTAAGGTGACCTTTTTCAGTTGTTTTCCTCTGCTTTTTTGGTATTTGTTGGTGCATTGTCTGCCCTGCTTCTTATTTCTCTTGGCCATAAGAAAAGCCAATAGCTGTAATTACTAATTCCTCCGGCATCTATTATAATACTGCTCACATGGCCTTTTGTTCTCATCGTTTGTATGCTGCAAGAGAGTTGTGTTTTAGTTCTCATTTAGTGGAGAGGTTTAGTAAAAGCCTAAGAGCCAGAAATGGTCTTAGGCTGAGCATAGTTGCTGCAGTGGGGATAACGGAGAATATTTATTAAACCCCACAGAGGTATTAACTGTATCAACTACAAGCCGAAATAGAGACATTACATGTTTCATTAAAACATTTTTCTTGCTGTAGGAAATAACATATGGTTACCAAGAGATTAATGTGAGAGCATGGTTAAATTTGAGACCAGGATTCTTCTTGATGAGTGTAACAGTGCAGCAGTGCAGACGGATACCAGCTACCAGCAGCACTGCTCCTGCAGGCTGAGCAAACGGCCACAGAACCTGCCCTGCGTTCAGCCTTCTCTGCTGAGGGAGCAGCATGACCAGGAAAGGTAATTAGGACTTTGCTGCTGTGTCAGTGGTAGCTTAATTGGGGGCTGAGGGGGCTTATGTGTCTGGTATCTCTTCAGTGCTGCAGCCTCCCACTTTCTGCACTGGAGCTCTTCCTCCCAAACGTTTGTTGTTGTGAAGCTCTGGATCTGCTGCTGAGCTGCAGGAGCAGATGAATGCCCGTGGATGGAGCTTGGTACCCCGGGGCAGGGACAGAAATAGCCCCTGGGAGGGAGAGAACTGCTGCTGAACGGGGGTGGGAAGAGGAGCAGCCATGACATAAAAATGGATTGGTGTCTCTTTTCTCAGTAGGTGTCTTGCAAAGGTTTTGTGAATGACGTGGAGGATGAATTAGATGTTCTCATTTGTGTTTGAAGGAGGAATCTTGTTAGAAGAAAATACAGAAATCACAGTGTGCTGCTCAGGACCTGGACTCCTTGGGCATTGGATGTTTTCAAAGATAAGCAGCAACTCAACACCTTCCTCCCCTCTGCATACTTTCATTGTGTTAGATATCAGCCTTGTACAATTACCATAAAACACACCAGCACATGTAGCATGCTCCTTCTTGCTCCTGTTAGAATAATTGTACCAAGATAGTTTCCTGCCCCACCACAAAAGTCAAGCTTTAGGCAGGTGCTCCAAGGCTGACAGGGTAGTAGAGGCTAAAATTGGCAATTGAAATTCCTCCTGGCTGAAGAGAAACGTGTGTGAATTCTTCCATCCCAAGGGGAGCCGTGCTGTCCTCTGTCAGGTGTCAGTCCTGCTGTCTGCGTGGCACTGGTGGTACAACCAAGGGTTAAATAGGATCGAGTGTCCCTTTGGAGCCTGTGCAGGTCTAACTCACTTATTGCAGACAGGGCCTTCCTGCTGATCTTAGTCCAGGGGTTTATTATGCTGCATTAACACTTAAATGAAGAAACCGCTGAAGACTGATTCACTGTTAGTCATTATGCATCTCTTTTCTAGTAATTCTGACCCCGAGTCTCTGCAGTTGAGGCTAAACCTCACCCTCTGTTAAATGGCCATCAAAGGGGGTTCCATAAAAAGAGAATTATGTGGCTTCAGCCAAGTTTCAAAGTAGTCGAATCATACAAACCCACACAAACAAACTCCCACACCCACTGGAACTGACATGCTGCGCCCAAAAATAGCCCAGCATTTGGCTGTGTGTGTGGGGGGAGATGAGCTGAGCTCGGCTTCACCAGTCAGCAGCATTTGGGGGACAGCAGATGTTTGGGCTGCGCGCATCTGAACCAAGGCGGGTCTTACTGACAGCCACCAGCTCTCCCGTGAGGTTCTGTGACATCCCAACATCTCAGAATCATGGAATATCCCAAGTTGGAAGGGACCTACATGGATCACTGAGTGCAACTGCTTGAAGTGTTTGGTAGATGTAGACATGCTGATGACTCTGAAACACTGCTGTTGCTTCTGGTTGTCCCAGCAGCCTCGTGGTCCAGGACTGGGAATGTCAGCAGTTTGACTAGATGCAGTTCAGGTTCAGGGATGCCATAATGTTGAAGAAGTAGGAAAAAAAGGCTTCATTCTTGCCCACTGTGAGTAGGTTTGTGGTGACTGGCAGGCCTCCTTGGGTAGTGCCCAGCTGACTGGGAAGCAGGCTGAGCTCTGTGCTTTGGTTATTGATACAACCTGGTCATCTTGTGCCCAAGGCCAGAGCACAGACTTTCCTCCTGAAAGCTTTGGGTCACTGCAAGTTTGGTATGAAATCAGAGGTATTGATGTGAATGTTGATTTTGTTGGAGTGTATGAAGGTCATAAAACGTTGCGTTGTGCAAAATGACTGCTTTGTGCTGTGAGGTGACTGGCCTTTGTTCTTCTCTTGTGTAACACAGGTGATGTCTTTATTGACAGTCACATGTAATGGGTTTCATCATCGTTCAGTAGCTCCTTGGTGCTTGTTGCTTTGCTGTATGGCTTAGAAATTGGAAGCTCTGCCTTCAGCTTAGAATATCAGATGCGATTCCGTTACATTAATTGCCCAGTTTCTAAGATCCTTCAGAAGAGGTTTCTCTGTAGGGCTTCTGTGTGACTGCGGCTGGAGCGGAGCTGCTGCAGTTTGGCAGAGCCAGGCTTGGGGTGGCTGCTGGAGATCTGTTAGGAGATTGCGTGGTTGATGCTGGGAATGAAGGAGAGCACGAGGCTGCATCAAAAAGCATGTCAAATAAAAGCTGCATTTTGAAGTTGGGGATATCTGCTGCCTTTAAGCAAACCAATGCTTCTCCTTGCAGAGATTTTTAAAATATGGTGGAAGTAGTTTTGATGAAATGGACTCAGTGAAGTGCTTTCATGGCTAGGAAAGGGCACGTGGAATTCTGCTGAAGGAAACGTGAAGAAACAAACTCACAAGACAAACTGTTGTAAGGTTTCTCCTTTTCTAGACAGCTCCCCCTCAGTCTGTGCTCCCTTTGGTTAACTTTCAGCCACGCTGCTTCTTGTGCACCTTGTTTCCTGCACAGAATGTGTGTACAGCAATCTGTGGGGAGTATCTGTAGAGGTGTGTGAGGGACCCATGGGCACTACTGGCAGAGGAGCTGGGCAGCCTGCCTGCACGCAGTGCTGCTGTTCAGCTGTGCTCCTGCCTTCGCTCTGTGCTTGGGCTCTGCATGCAGCTGTGGGTGCTCCCAGGGATCAGGTCAGTCTAGTTCAAGCCCCCTGGCATCATGCTAGCAGCCAAGGGCAGTAGGATGGGAGCTGATCTTCTTCTAATTGTAGCTTTTGACAAGATCTAAGTCTTTTTAATGGACTTAGAACTCATCAACTTATTCCTTCAATGTAACCATGTGAAGTCTGATCTGATAGCGTGCTGGATTGTGGAGGTGTCCTAATTTGCAGCCAGCTGCTGCGTGTGGGATGGAAGGTGATGTTCACACCAGGCCCTATGCCTGGTGCTGGCCTGCAGGTCCCCTTGCTGGGCTGTGGCTGCTTCTGAGGGCAGGCAGGGTGCGTGGATCCATGGCAGATGGGTCACGTTCTTCTGAATGGGAGGGAACAGATTGAAAAAGTGCCTCTTGCCACCTATATGCTTAGGCTCTCTGACCTCTGCCATGCCTGTAAGTGGGAAGGGTGGTGTGCTGCTGGCTGACAGCAGGCTGTCAGGTGCCTGGGGGACAGTGGTGTTCTGTGCAGAGCTCCTGTCTATCTCCTGTGTCCCTGGGGCTGCCAACAGCTGGCCTCAGCAGTTTTTTGAGGTTGTCGGACTTCCCCTTGTGCCACAGTTAGTGCTACTGGGGAAAAAAAGCATTATATTGTTAAACAAATAGACTCCTTATCCAGTAACCGTGAAGGAATATCATCTTGGTGCACAGAGCCCATTGATGTTCTTGCATCTTGTTTTGACACAGTGAGAGGGTTGTCAGTTGTATAACAAGCATTTGTTTTCATTACAGTCTCACTGGAAACCAATGAAAATATTCTCATTCATTCTGTATATGGTGATTTTGACATTTGGCTTCCAGTGTGGTTGCTTTTCACCTGAGCTGCTTTGGAAAGTGTAAGATGGTTTAAAAAACAAAACAAAACAAAAAACAGACCAAAAACACAACCAAAAACCCAAAGAGTTTTCCTTTGTGTTGGTTACTTCAGCTGTTTTATAGTATAAGAATCAGGACACAGTGCTGGTGGAGGAGAAGGAAACCTCAGTCACTGTCTGCAGGGTTTGTTGCTGTGTGGGTGCTGGGACAGCATGCACCCCATGGCTGCTGAGTTGCACGGGGAAGCCTATGCTTAGTCAGAACCAGATACAAATACTTTCTCAGCCAAGCTGGTACTTGCATCACACAGTAAAAAGATGAGTGAGGACTGACTGTGGGTATTTTCCCACTCAGGGAGCACATCTGCAGTTTGAGTCGTTGGGTGGATGTGGGCCCTGATCTCTGCTCTGTGTTGTTTGTGCTGCTGGTCCCGGTTTGGTATGGCTGGCAGAACTGAAGCACTGCTTTCACACAGCACTGACAGCTGGGTTTGAGCTGCTTCCTCTATGGCAGCTCAGAGGCAGCTGTGATGGTTGAGCTGTTCTGTGAGATTTGGGGCTTCACCTCCTGTCAGGCAAGGATGGAACGCAGTGCTGAATTATAGGAGTGGTTGGAATGTTTTTCCCTTTGGTTTTTCAGAGACCTGGAAAACCTGAGTTTCTTCCCCATGCCTTGCTCTGAGCAGAGCCGTGTTTTGTGTTGTAGATCAAAGCTTAGAAAAAACCTGTGTTGTTTCAGCATTTTCTCCAAAACAACCACGTAAGCTGCAAACACTGCGCTTAGAAATGTGAGTCCCTGAGCAAGTCCTGGGCCAGAGAGCTGCCTTCAGTGGAAGGGGTTGGTAAGGTGGCAGTGATCTTGGGGATTTGGCACTAGGGAATAAGAGCAAGTTCTGCTGATTTGGTTCCTAGCTCAGCACAGCACCTGGCTGCCTTTTAATGACTGCAGCGGACTGGAATGTTTTCTAAATGCCCAACAGATTGTTTACTTTTCCTTGATAATAGCTTCTAAATAACAGAACGGTTGTGAGGCTACTTTGTAGGCCAGGGCACAGCTTAGCTGTTCAATTCTTGGGCTCCTTGGATCTCTGAGCAGCCCACGGCGTTGCACTGACACTGCATCGCTTTCCGGGATGATGTGAGTCTGTTATGTATTTTCATTTTGGGGAAGGTCTGTAGTTCATGCTTGCTGCTGAATGAATTGGTGAAAGTTCTGTCAGAGGCAGAGAAATTCCTGATTCAGTGCCTAAATCTTCGGTGCTTATGTTCTCTGACCAGTATCTGTTAGTGCTGTGCAAGTTCCTTGTGATTGCCCTGCTGTCCATCCACAAATGGTACGAGATAACAACAGTTTGCTCACAACTGCCAGAGTCTGATTGAAAAAAAATCAGGCATTAAATGGTAGCACATGGCTGGAACAGCTCTGTGTGGCTGCGTGCTTTGTGCACATTGTGCCACTCAGTGCAGCGTCCCGGTGACCAGGGCAGTTTGTCCCAGCGGGGAAACGCCGCTTCCTGCCGGATTTGCATCACAAACCCCGAGTCAGCACTTCGGGCTTCGGTGCAGTCGGGTGCCCCGGCATGTTGGAGTGAGTCAGAATTCAAATCGTCACCCGCTGAACGTGCTTGTCCAAACAAGAGGTGCTGTGCAGAGCCACCCAGGCAGGCTATGTTAGAGCAGCTTGCGTATCTCCCAGGTAAACAGCCAAAAGGTTTTTGTTCTGCCACATGTAGATCTTGAAACTCGAAAACCTGTTGCATTAGTGCTTGTGATAAGACTGTTGTTGCCTGAAACAAAGCTTGCTTCCTGTCCTCCTAATTCAGATAATATCAAGTTGGAGGGGAAGGCGATCTGGGCTCCGTGGATGAGTTTTCCTTACTGGATCCCTGAAGAAAGGCTTCTCTTTGCAAAACCCCTGGTGGTGTCTGTCTTCTCACCAGTGTAAAACTCAGCTGGGCATCAGAGCCAATCTCCAGCATGTAAAATGTTGAGTTTATTAGAGTGGGAAGATCTTGCAATTAAAATAGCAATTAAGAATGCTACTCTTTTTTGATAGATTTTTTTTTTTTTCCTGTTTTGTATATCTTTGAGATCTTGAACTGCAGTTCCAAGCTGCAGCTTGGTTTGGTCCTTTGGTTTCAGTTTGGCTTTGTGCAGAAAAGGGTACGAGTGGCTCTGCAAGAATGGCATGTGTTATTGGAAGGGCTTATTTGGCTTAGCTGCGTCTTCAGCAGAGGGTTTTCAGACTCCTTTACCAACCTGCCATGCTAATTCATGGCTTGAGTAAGAGCAATTTATGATGTGTGGCTTCAGTGAGTCACCTGATATGAGGCAGCTGTCAACCACACTGACTTGAACGCATTCCAAAAACCCTGTGCAAAACATTGGGAAATAAACCTTACTGATGTTATCCAGAGCAAGGGCACCTCCTTAGATAGCATGGCTGGGGCTCAGCCTTGTAAGCAGTGCTGCTGTCACTCGTGAAACCGTTAGAAACCTGTGGGAAAAGCAGTGTTTTGCCTCTGGGCTGCCTCTTGCTGTGGCTGTGCTGCAGCCATGGTTCCTCCCCGAGGTGCCCTCCAGGCTGCAGAGGAGCTGATTGATGACCATTGCTGTGAGAACCCAATCTTTCTTTTTTTGGTTCTGTTGTTCCTGTGTTGCTACAAAGTGTTAAGAAGCCAGTGGTTTTCTGGCTCTGCTGCTGGGTAGAAAGCCTTGTGGGACACTGTTTTGGCTTTGGATCGTGTTTGTGTTTGCAATGGGCTCCTCTGTCCTTGGGCTCTGGGTGCCTGTGCCTGGGTATCAGCGTTCCCTTGCCCCTTGTTGGCAGATTGTAAGCCGAATGTCCACACAATTCAGTGCAGAGACTTGCTGTTGACAGCAGTGCTTTTGGAGTAGCTGGTGGTTATACGAATTGAGCAATGTCCAGCTTTAGGTTTTCTTCTGTCACCAATGCAGTGTAAACTTCTGGGACCAAGTGTCTCATTTTCTCACCACTTGATAACAATTACTCGATTCTGTTGGTGCTATTTAAAACCTGTGGGCCAAAGGGAAGAGTGGGATGTTTGTGTGCTTTGTGTGTTTACCAACTTACAGATGGTGCAGTGATCTGAGGAGAGGTGGAGGTGGAGGAAGGCGACTCAAGGCGAATGAATGGCACATGGTGAGCACTTCAGTGGAACGCTTACAGCTTGCTCCAGGTGTGACAGTGCTGCTAGGAAGGTCTCCACGCAGGTGAACTGGAAAAGGAACTTGGGCTATGTGGGATCAAAGGCAAAAAGTTACCATTTATCAACGAGTTCCCCAGTTCTGTGCTGTGATGTGCCTAGAAATGCTCTGAGGAGCGATGCCAAGTGCAGTGGTTTGGAAGTCAGGCTGACTGACACCTCTGGCAACCAGCTCAAGATCAGCAGGAGCAGATACAAGATACTCGGTTGCTGTTCAAGCTGATAGTGCCAGAGAAATATTTAGCACATAGGTGACACTTTTAATCTTTAAAGTACTTCATAAACATTGGCTAATCCCAGAGCGCAGTTCTTGGTTGGCAACCTGTCTTCATTGAGGAAAGCGAGGCTGGAGGACTATGTGAAGCAGCAGCACAACTTGGGCTTGATTTTTGTCCAGGGGCATCCCTGGATGCACATCTTTTCCCCTTTCAGCACTGCCCTATCAGCAGGGGAATGCTGTGGCCTCCTGCAGGGTGCAGGGCAGAGAGGGTGGGAGAGTTGAACAGAGACCATCATAGAAATGGCACAGGAGCAGTGGAAGCAGCCTAGGAATTGCAAGATCAGCTACAGATTTTCTTCTTTAGAGTTTGAGGACTGTGGCGATGAAGAAAAGCAAACTGTTGAAGACAGCTCAACCCCAGAAAATGCAATTTGAAAGGCAGGAGCCATCTGCATCTGGGTGGCTGCTGCTGGCTGACGGAGCCGTGCAGAGCTCTGTGGGCCCTCGGTGCGAGCATGAATGACCAACAAGATGATAACTTCAGACGTCAGCAGTTTGTTTTTTAGGAGGCAGTTGGCTGCCAGCTTTTGAGTAACTTCTGAGAAGACGCCTGGTGTAAGAGTGCACTTGTTTGCTGGCACGGCCACAAGTCAGCCTTTGAGTCACTCGCTCCGTGATGGATGCCTGCTCGTGCCTATGGAGTCAGACTGCCCACACTTCCCTTCCTCCTCTGCCCTGGAAGGTTTCTGGTTATCCAGGGCAGCAAGCCTAACTGTGAGAGAGACTGCACGAGAGGCAGGCTGAGACTTCATTTTAGTAAGAATTGCAGCCAAAGTTCCTGTAAGCTCTTGCTTGCTCTGTGCAGCTGTGATACAGAAATTCACGTAGGTTGGAATTCTGTCTTTCAGCATGCTGCCGTGCGCACCTGTGATGCACTTGAGATCCACACCTGATAAAAAGCAAATTAGAAGTGTAATTAGAAGTCGTTGGAGAAATGCTCTGAAACCACTGAAGTAGTTTTAGAAAATGTGTCCTTTGTTTCATGGCTGTGGAGAAGAGTTTGTTGGAGTCCTCGCTGCAGGCAATGCAGGGGATGGGTGGCAGTGCCTGCTGTCAGTGTCATCTGCGCCGCTGCTGCATTGGCTTCAGCTTTCAAATTGCCAACCAGCAAGATGTAATAGCTGAGTGGAAGCATTACTGCTTTGATTAATTTTATTTAGGAGACACTGATGTCCTTCTTGGTCACCTCTCTTGCCCTCCTTCCCTATCCTTACACCGTTGTTTCACTTTCCATCTCCTTTTGAAGGACTCAGGTTTGCTGTGGTGTGATGGGTGATGTCCAACCTGCTTCTGTTTCAGCACACTTGAGTAGTCGTGTTTTACAAAGACTTGATGCTGAGCACGTGTTGTAAGTGGAAACAGCTTGAACTTCAAAATATGCTTTCTGTGGATCCAGTGTAAGGGTTTGACTCTTGTCTTAGGAACAGGTATAAGGAAAACTCTGGGACTGTGTTGTCAAGAATGGTTACTTTTAAGGTCTAGAGGTGAGTGTTAACTTTTTTCCTGTAAATGAAACTTTATAAGCCTTTTGCCGAAGCTGATGACCTCCAATAATAGGAAATAGGTGTCAGTGTGTGATTTGCTGGTGGTCCTTGTAAGGTGGCCCTGCTGCACTCCACGTGGGGCTGTGTAGTAGCTAGAGGGAAAGCGATTCAACAGGGTGCCTTGGAAGGCACTTACTGCAGTGATAAATATTTCATTCAGGCAGTGGCCCATACCAATATTTGTCTAAGCTGATGAGCCTTGTCCTTCTCTTTTCCAGATTGCCTCAGCTTATCCTGGGAACTTACTGCTGCATGGCCAGAGCTGTGCTTGCACAGCTGTTCTGTGCGAGGAGCCCAGCTGCCAGGGCTGGCCCCACAGTGCCCCATCCCTGCAGTCGGGGCCCATCTCTGCCTGTTGAGCTGCCCTTTGTGTCACCCAGCTGCTCTGATGGCTGAACTTGGGGCTGCTGAGCTCACTGTGCCTACTTAATGATTTATCTTCAGTTAGGTTTCTTTGGCTCTAATGTATGAATTTTTCCACAGATAACAGAGCTATAGGCTCAAAAACTTAGGGAGGGAAAGCTACTTACTGCTCTAGAGAGCTCCTAAATCCCTCAGCTTCTTATTGTATTCATCTTGCCAATTTTGGGTTATCTTCATTCCCCCCACCTCTAAATTAGATAGAAGGAAATGTGCTGGAGAAGTGCCTCATCCTGACAGGCTGAATGGTTCTGGAGGCCAGCTCACAGATAACTTCATTAAAGCAGTAGCCCAGGAGAAATTTGCTGGCGGGCAGCTCTGAGTGACAGCGTGCTGCACGGTTTACTGTAAGGCTGGTGGCTTTCTCCTGCATTAATGGAAACCTGAGGAGTTCCAGATGTTGTAAGCTATGGGAATGCTCCTGTAGCTTGTAAAGCTGCCGAGTCACAGCCTCCTTCTTGGGTGATCTTTGATGAGGTGCGTGAAAACCCAGGTTGCAGCCTGGGCTGGAGCTGCTGAGCAGAGTATCCCTGGGTCCTTTGGGCTTCACTTAAAAAACAAAACAACAATGGAATGTTCTGCTTCTGGTGCTGGGCGAGCAGCAGAGCAGTGGGGTGGGATCTCAGTCAGTTGCACCTTGAGCAGCAGCAGCGTGAGTGACAGCGTGTGCTTGCTGCATGCAGACCTCCTGATTGCATTAGGGTGCTTGTTTTGGAGAGAGATGGAAGTGGTGGTGTGAGGCAGATGGAATTTCATCGTGCTCCAAATATTTTGGCTTAAATCTTAAAGCTTCATAAATAAGACAGCATGTCTCAATAAACCTGTTTTTTTTTTAATTCCTCATTTGCTTGTTGGTTAAGAGAAGAGTAAATCTGGCCTTTAATGCTTTCTTCTCCTGAGTCTCTCAAAGCAAAATGCTGTTGTGCAATTTTGATTTCTTACAAGGAGGAGAAACTCAACTTCTGCTGTTGAACAGCTTTGCTCAGCATCCTGCTCCCAAGAGAGGGGCAAACCTGTACCTGGGGCAGGTGAGTGCTTGTGGTGTCTGCTCCAGCCTGGAGTCTGCCCATGGTGGGTGAGCTGGCCCTGAGGCAAACACCAATGCCAGCAGGGAGAGAAGGGAGCTGCGAGATGATGCTGGTGGGGCAACGAGGTGAGCTGTCTCACTGGGGCCACAAATCCATCTTCTGAGAGTGCCCAAACTGCTGCACTGCAGGCTAATGAGGGAGGGGATGCACTGCCTCTCCTGTTGAAACTGGGGTGCTGTGTAGGAAGGAACGTAAGATTTGTATCATCAAAGACCGAAAGCAAGAGGGAACATGATTTTGTAGCCTAGTGATGAGGGAACTCCCCTGGGAGGGGAGAGGCATCAGTTTCCATCTGTGCTCCAGGGACTGTTTATGTATTTTGTGTTGAGAATTGTTGGATAAAGCACATCCAGAGCTGCTGTCTTACTGAGAAGCCAACAAGTTTCTGAGGAATAATTTGGGAGTGAGGTTGGATAGCTAACAGTATTTCACTGGCACTGTGGTTGCTGCACTCGGTCTGTCTGCTTCACCTATTGCTCTTAGGGTAGAAGGGCACTCTGCTTATTTCCAGGGCTTGACAAGCAGTTGAGTTACTACAGCTTAGTGTATTAATCCACTGTTTACCAGCCTTCTGCAAGGAAAATGTGTGTTAGTTTGGCCTCCTTCGGGTGGTTGAGGGAGTTGGGTGTCAGGCAGCTTTTTCCAGAAGCTGAGGTGGTTACTGGGAGCCACGAGCTGACAGAGGACCAGTTGTGTTTTGACCTCAGCATTGAGAAGCTTCACGTCAAACTCAGTTCTTACGTATCTAAATTGCTTAATGAAAGAGTATTATGAAAAACTAGCAAGTTAGGAAGCATGGCTTCCAGTAAAGCTTCAACCGCAAGAGGTTTATCAGAACCTTGGGGGTGGGGGAGAATCCTGTTATGTGTTTACAAGTAAAGAAACCAGAATGTGAAGCGCAGCTCCCAAGACAGAACATCTTTTTGTTCTTTCAGATTCATAAAAGGTAGAGAAGGGGAAGCCAGGTGATCTCTCAGAGAGTCGTACAGAACCAAATGCTTGCTATCAGGAGCAGAAGCTCCCAGGGCGTAGGTGCCTAAAACAAGCCTAGTCCTGCAACATTTTGTTTAGATAAAAGATAGAGCGTTGAGTGGTAACCTGCAGTTATTTAAAAGTTCTCGGTAACGTAGTGAACCTTTTCTGTTTGGTTGGTGAGGTATGCCGAGTGACTTGCTGTCCTCTTGGAAGTAGGATGTGTTGCAGCAGCATCACTGATGGTGAGAGTTGGGGTGTTGCATTGCTGCCTCACGTCGGACCCCTCGCGCTGACTCTGCTCCCTGGGCCAGCGGCCTGCAGGCTGCTATGGCCCTCACTTGGCATTGCAAGGTGGTTCTGATCCCGTGTGTTCTTTGCAGATGTGGACACAGTGCCCAGTTCTACAACACCACCAGCAGACTGTTGGACAGGGAAGCTGTTCTGTTTGGTTGTGTATTTGTCTGTGCAGGGAATGATGTTTTAATAGCAAATGCCAGTCGCCAATAAGGCTATCAGCTCATGCAAAAGAGGAAGGGTCTGAGCTTTATATAACCAAATCTGTTCGCTCAAAGGCTTTTCAGAAACAAATTTTGCGACTGTGCTAGAGGCTAATTACAGCAATATATATGCTGGCATTCTGTAGGGAATCAGAGTATCTTTGGATCTATCCATATGCTCCTCGTTGCACTGCTTTTCAACAGACCTGAAGGCAGTTGAGGGGTTTGAGAAGGGTGTGTGGCATGGGAGGGGTTCCAGCTCACCTCCCATCTGAGGGGAACTCAGTGCCTGGCTTCCAGACTGCCTGCAGGAGGATGGTGCAGAGAGCATGGCCAATGTGAGGCAGCAAGCTGCTTCCCATTCCATGCAGTGCATAAAATGGCAAAATATCGTCAAATCAAGCTGGAATGGCGAACTTAAAAGCTCTTTGTGGAACCCCCTTTGCATAAACCCCTTTGTTAATTAGCAGTTTGTTTAGATAGCTGCTGAATAAACTCTAATCTGTAACTGTGTATCTGCACTTCTTGAGTATAGCTTTGGGAGCCTAGGGAAGCATGCATGCAATGCAGAGTTTATGCTGTTTTCAACTCGGGCTTGCGTTGTTTCTTTTTCTTCTCCCTGGATAAATAGAGCATTTCAGGTAGCACTTGGAGCTCTGAGGTGGGGAGCTTCTCCTAAAGCTTTAGGAAGTGTGTGAATTTACTGCTAGATACACTGAGAATAGGACAGAACTGAAAAACCTGCCTCAAATCTTATCCATTCCAAGACTCAACGGCTAGGAAGTGGCTGTATTATGCAGGTTTCCTACATCTGGGGGGTTTGGATCTTGCTTTATGCTTTCTCTGACTCTTACCTGGTTGTTTTGTTCTGCAGCTGATAGAAGTAATTGGTGCTGTTCATCCTCCCTTCTGCACACCTCTGCACTGATGTACGGCTGAAGCAGGGATGAGTAATGCTTTTTAAAGAAATGCTACCCTAACCTTTCTGCTGGATGCGTAGACTGAACATTTTAATCTCTAGATTTTCCATTGCATTGGAATGACTGTACATTCCTACCAAATGATTCATTCGGTTAACATATCTTTCCAACAAACCAGAATATCTCTTCAGACCCTCAGATGGGATCCTGAGTGCGAACGCAGATACCTTGTAGTGAACTGTGTGCTTTCCATGGCTGCACACAGGCAGGTTGGAGCGTAACGCCGTCCTCCTCAATGTGTGTGCTGAGTTCCCTCACATTCCATTGACGTGACGTTGGAAAAGTTGTTTCTTTCTTCTTCCCCATGGGGACTCAGCAGAACTGTTTACCCTCTGCTCGCCAACTTCCCTTGGGCAGGGGAAGCCACACAGCGAGAGGGGTGAAGGATGATCGGGGTTGTGGTGCCAGATCCCCATCTGGCCAGGTCTGCCACCACCACACGCCTGGTTGCTCTGCTTCCACAGCTGCTGTCAGCGCTCAGGTTGGGTTTGTGTGGGCTTCATCCTTAGGTTGTGGCATACAGAATCACAGAATGGCCCAGGTTGGGAGGGACCTCAAGGATCACGAATCTCCAACCCTCCTGCCACGTGGTTCAGTGGTCCTGCTGACCTCAGGAGGTGCACGTGCCGGCCTTGGCCTGTTACGGCTATCTCAGATGTCACTGGTATTTAATCTTGAAGACTCTACCCTATTTCATAAGCAGGGAAAAGTTCTCGCTTCCCCTGGGGCGGCTGTTGCATGTAAGGAATGTGATGGATACTGGAATAGAAACTCCATTTTCCTTCTGTACCTGATTTATAGGGATTCATGTCGATGTGGCTGAAGATCATTTCTGGAAAGGCAAGTTCTCTCCAGAAAGCTCTCCCACTCAGCACAGAGCTCTGTGGCTGTGCCAGCTCCGCTCACCTCTCCCTTCTGGACTCTCCAGCAGTGCTGTGCCTGGCAAGCAGGGCTGTTCCTGTGTTCACCGTGCTGCCTGATGGGGAGGTCGGAGCCTTTCTGCACCCACAGGAAATTCTGTAAGATGTCTTTCATGCAGGGGCAGCAACATAGGTGTTTTTGTTGACAGATTTGGAAGTGGTTAGCTTATGCTAATGGATCTGGTTTGTGCTCTGCAGGCAAAGCTGAGTGAAACTAGCTGTGTGCATGGGCTGCACTTGCATTCTGCAGCAGTGGGGTTGTGTAACTTTGCTTGGGAAAAGGAACCTTCAGTTTTTTAAGGTTGCTGCTGAATCCCGTTTGCCTTGGGTGGAGGCTTGTCATACTTTCAGCCCTTCTCACAGTGAGAGTGACCCATTGAAAGTGACACTTCCAAACACTGGGCCTCCAAAAGAAAACCAAATGTGTTTGGTTTGGTCACGGTGGAGAAGTTGTATTTCTGCTCTTAAACTTGGCATCTGCTCACAAGTTGGACACCTGGGAGGGGAAAAATCCAGCATGGAAAGTGATCCTCCTGGAAAGATGACAGCACGCTGTGTGCTGCAGGAGCAGCAATCCTGACCAAGAGCAAGGCTCTGTGTCCAATGCAAGCGTGCACCAGCGAGGTTGCTAAAAGCACATTGGCTCCTGTGCATTTGGGAATACAGCAAAATAAGGTTAGAAGGTAACACTGAAGCACGTACTGAGTTGTTGTCTTCCTGGTGGCTGATATCTTCCTGCACTGCTGCGAGGCTGAACGGCGCTGGGGCTGAATTGAAATAAGCAGAGGGTCTGTTTTAGCACCATTACTTGATCTTAGCTGGTTGGGATTTTGATACGTGGTTTGAAATTTACTTGGACGTGTCTAAAGGATCCGAGATTAGTCTGTGTGGAAATACGTTTGTTGGGATTTGTGAGGGTGGAGGTTAGAAGGGGAGGACTGGGGGCAGGGAGGAGCAGCGCGCTGCCTCGAAGGCTTCTTCAACAGCCTGCGTGTTTCTCGTGATCTTCTCTTCCCAGGAGGAGAGATTACAGCTGAAATACAAACTCTCTGGGTTATCTGGCTTCCAGCACTGAGGCTGGTTTGGTGTTACCAGCTTTGCAGTTGGTAAATAAGATTTTTTTTTTAAATATCTGCATTTGAATAGAAAAATAGTGGTCGGCTTTGCAAGATAGTGGCTCTGTTTTCTTGCTTAAATTGATAGAAATCTCATTTATCTGCTTCTGGTAATGCGTGTCCCTGGAGAGCAAGGTCATCACGAATGATACAAATGAATGAATAGAGGAGATCGGAAATGTGATCTGAAATTCCTGCAGGCTCGCTCATCTTGCACCCTCCGTGTGTCAAGGGAGACTGTATTTACGTCACTGTGCCTTACATAAGGATCTATAATGTGATAGCTGCTGAGGTTGTGTGGGTCTTAGGAGGCTCTTGTTTAATTGGTTCAGTATGTGCTCAGCAGAGAGCTACACAGCACTTCTGTATGACTTTGCAGCTGCATGGAAAGATTTTGTATTATGGAACCTTTATGCAGCTCTGGATTCCTTTTCGCTTTAATATCATAATTTCTCTGATGTTGCAGCTGTTTCAGACTCCTTGGGCTTTCAGTGCATGCTAAAAATGCAAAACAGTGGAAGAGCTCAGTTAACTTGTAAATTAGCTACCCATGGCCAAGCAGTCAATATTTGGATAAAAGCTTGATATCAAAGGAACGTACTGTTTGGATTGCAGCACTTCTTCCATGCTTTCTTGTATGGCTGCCATAAATCTGCCTTGCTCAGGATCATTAAATTGCTTGTTAAATCAGCTTCCTACCTTCTCTGATTGTGCACTTCAGAAGCAATACTGCATTTTGTAATTGCATTAGCCAGAGTACGTGTCAATGAATAAACAGGAACAAAGCTAGGTGTGAAGTCAAAAGTTTAAGGTCCTATGCTTGCTTATGAGTGAGGAGGTGTCTTTTTTTTTTTACTTTTGCATGTGAGCTAAATCTTTCCAGGTTGGTTACAGTGATGGAAAAGTGTGGTGGAAGCAAGTGCCCCAATTCAATGCCAGTTACTGTTCTGAGGATGATCAAAGGAGGAGATGTGGGGAAGGGATGCCTTGGAATGATCCAGATTGCTGCTCCAACCAGGCAGTGCTGGCAAGTAGGGTGTGCTTAATTACTTGCAGGCCGTGTGGCACATGCAGTGCTCGGGTTACCTGAGCAACTGGGTGCTGCTCAGTCTCCAATAAGCAATGCGCTGCGCGTGCTTTGCTTTGTGGCTGTGTCCAAATGGCAGCCAGCAAGCACCAAGCGAGCAGCAGCGCTGTGCCTGACATTTATGTGGTGGTCTTGTGATGGTCCAGGTTTAGAAAGCAAGCAGCTTGTTTTCCTGGCCGCGCCATTCGATACCCATACAGTGTGAGCTCCTCGCAGCATACAGTGCAAATGGGACAAGTGCTGAGCTGACTGCTGTGCTGCCAGATCCCCGGATCTGGTGTGCAAAATAAAAGACTGAGTACTGAAACCCATTGCTGTCCCGGAATCTGTGTGATTGACCTCCAGTCTCCATTTACAACAGCATGTGTGCAAAAAAGAATTGGTACGCCCCAACCTCCTCCAGCGTTTGCTTTGCTCTGTCCTTTTGATGACACCCTTTACCTGAGTGGCACTGGAGCAGTAGCAGGGAGCCCTCTGCGTGGGCACAAGTGTGAAAACGCTTTGTGCCAGCTGCTTGGGGAGGGATTGTGTTTTTCTCTTGGATTCTGCAGTGACGTGGGCTATTGAAGTACGCTGGGAGAGGGACAAACAGGGCGTGCTCTGTTTGGTGGGTTCTGCTTGCACAAGGCAGAGGGACAGACTGCGATCTTTATGAGAATGAGGCAGTGGTCATGGTGATCTGTTCCATATATAGTGCTTCTCTGTGCTGCCATTTAAGAAAAAAAAATATTTTAAGGAAAATCAAATGCTGACTTGGCAGCCTTTCCGTCTAATCTTTGGTAAATGCAGATGTGCATCTTGGAACAATTTACTTCTGGTTGTGTTTAGGGCTACCGGAGTGACTGTTTATTCCCACATATGGAGCATGGTTTCAGAAGGTAATTTAAACAAATGGAGTGCCACTTCCAATTTTTCAGGCTTCCAGCCTGGGAGCCAAAGCTGTTTGCCTGGCTCCAGCTCGCCCACCCTGGCTGTGTGAGCTCCCCTGTGGGCTGCCAAGTTTGCAGAGAGCTCTCTGTGGTCCCCCTCCCATTTCCATGTGGAAAAACCCCTTGGCCCAGAGGTGCCTTGGCACTGCTCTGAGTTGAGGCATTGGTGTGGGTGAGGGAGGCACAGAAGTGCTGTCCCTGCACTGAGTGGGGCGAATGCATGGGGAAAGCCCTGTCCTGTGCATGTGCTGCACTAATTGCTTGTGTGTTTCTGGGGCTAGATGTTGTGCAAGCTTCTGACTATGCCTTCCATGTCTTTATCGTGGTTTGTTTTGAAATAGGAATTCAGCTAGGTATTAAGAGTATTAACAAATGCTATCTCATGCAAGGGTTTGTTCTGCAGTCAGGTCTGGTGCGTTTGGTCAGCACTGGATGCTGTCATACAGGATATCATTTCCTGGTGGGGTGCATTAGGAAGGTTGAGTTGTTAACAGAAAATATGCAGTATCTGTGTCACGTGTGAACAGCAATTTATGGGAAATACGTATACCTCTGGGTTTTGTGACTGTTGGACTCAACAGAGCTCTTAAAAGAAATCGTATGAGGGAAACCTGCCTGCACGATTCCTTTGTATTAGACTAAGAATTTGATCATTTACAAATATTTGACTGGGAGAGGTTGGTAGCTTCTCTTCCTAATGCTGAGTTGGAGAGGATGAGAGGTAACCAAATTTCCAGGGTAATGAAATCAGCCAGCCCCGTTCTTCATTTCCTGGTGGAGCTGATGGGGGGAGCCCTCTGAGGAGCAGCAGAACACAGGAGCAAAGCAGCTTTGGGAATGGCTTGGGCATTGTCTGCTTCTTTCTTTGCATGCTGAGTGGGCAGGGAGCCTCAAGGAGCTGGGGTCTGAAGTGCAATGATTCCGTCCTTCTTTTCTTCTGTGCTGTTGCACTGGTCAGCGATTCTCTGAGTTGGAGCTCCCTGCCCATCTGTGCCTTACATGGACTAAAAGGCTCAAATACCAACAACTCAGCCTTTGGGAAGTTGTGTGCTGCAGGCTTGTTTTAAGACCCCCAAACGGATCTGTAGGGTTTGTTTTATTTGTTTGGTTTTTGTTTTCTTGCAGTTTCTGCAGGCATAAAAGCAGCTTTGTCCTCCGCAGGGCCCAGAATTTCACACGTACAAGGGGAGGCATTGAGCAAATTCCAGGCTGCGGCTTTGCTTCCACGTGCCCCTGCTGCATTTACCTGTATTTAGTGCCTGTCTCTGACTCAGTGTTTACTCTTCAGTATTTAAACATTCCCTAGAAATTAAATCTTTTAAGAACATTATTCTTCACACCAAGTGCTCGCAGAAGCCCAGTTGTGCAATGCCTACGCTCATGTATTGGCTGCTGTCTTACTCCCTCGGAATATGATTTACAGTGGTAAAGCAGCAGCTACAACTACGAGAGTTTTGGTGCTACGGTTCTGAAGGCTGCTTTCAAAATAGCAGCATTTCCTGCTCTAAAAATGCTCCATTATCCCTTGCTTTAATTTCTTTATTTAAAAATGTTGGTTGGTTGTCAGGCCTGGGAGGACTTCTACTGAGAAGGAAAATCAGATTCTGTTGTTGGAAATGGCTTCTGTGCTTCCCTAGTGTTGTAAGGTGGAAGGTGACCCTGTAAGGCATCCTATGCAGCTATTGCTGTGAAAGGATCCTCTGTCAAGCTTGCATTGTTATGAAGTGTAAATTTTAGGCTGATCACTGTGTTCCTACAGGAAAGAACCTCCTCGAAGCTTGTAGGGGGGGAGGCTGTGTTCCAAAGGCTACAAGGAACAGGTACTTGGTGCCTTCTGCCATTGCCAGAAGCTGCTAGTGGAAATAACTGCAAAGCTTTCCTTGTCCCCAGCAAGCTATTAGTTTGTCCTTGGCAAGAGTGAGGAAGTTTCTCACTTTACTTAAGTATTCCCCCTTTCACTGCTTGGTGAAAATACCGCTGCAGAAAAATGTGTTTATTTAAAGCCAAACTTCACGATGATACGTAAGCTGTCAACCATGCTCTTCCTTTTGACTGTTTTAACCTCCCCTGAGCGCAGAGGGCTGAAGGCAGCTGTGGGCTCCATCACCCAGCAGAGGGCACGGAGGAGACCCAGGGACATGGTTGGCTGCAGACATCAGCCGAGCTGGGCCCTGGGAGCTGAGATCCTGATGTGGGGAATCTTTGCAAGGCTGCTCTGTGATGTGAAAATGCCATCTGTGAGTCAGGCTGCCTTCGGCTCAGGCGCTTCATCGGGCCTTAAAGATCAGCAGTTGGTGTTTGGGGTGATTTGGGTGGGAAGAGGACGAGTGGTCTGGAGAAAATGCTGAGGTGAGGACTGGCTGTGGGTGATGGACTGCTTGGCCTTCAAGTGCTGCTTACCCTCGGGTTGCTGTGCCTTCTGCAGAGCAGGCACCTTCTCGAGGCTGGTGGAAACTGGCTCAGCGATGACATAGCACTCAGGATTCAGAAGTTCTGGCTCTTCCCTTGGCTATTGCCAACATTTTTCACATAGAAAAGGACTGCTCCCAGAGGGAGCATTTATATGGGTGGGAGAAGCTGCCTGAATTAAAGCCACTATTGAATGAGTTGGCTGCTGCTGGGAGCAGATGAGTCCTGGTGGCTCGCACAGCGCCTTGCGGAGCGGGGGGTTTTCATCATAAATGCTGAGGGCAGTGCACGTGTGTACTGAAAACATCATTGTTCTGGGCCTGGCATCTCGGGATGTGCTGATAGAGGGCGGGTTTGATGCTAAGCAGTAAGAGAGTGTGGTTTACATTTTGTGACGGGGCCACTGCTTATTTGTTCCCATAGAAACTGCCAGCTAATCACAGCAAACTGCATAAAGGCTGCTGCTGGAAATGCAGTCTCTAAAAATTTCTGAATACATCATCTAGATCTGGCATGTCCTCTGCTTCATCCTTCACTTTCCTGTCAAAATCCTGGTCCCTCCCTGCTAAGCGCACTTGTGATCCAGTGACAGCAATGCATTTGGCACCCTTAATCACAGATGCAAGAGTATCACCTTCTGATTGCTATCCTAAACTTGCCGGCTGGGGAGAAGCATTTATTTGCTCATAGGGAACCAGCAAAAGATGGGAGCACCTTGCAGGGTCTCCTGCCCTGCTCACAGCCCTGTTCTGTGGCCTCCCAGCACACGCTTGGTGCTCTGTTCACAGCAGGCTGTTGATTCATGCTTTGTTCATCTGAAATGCTTACCTTCTAATGACCACGTGCAAAACCTTAAGGAGCTGATGGTTAACAGCTGCATCGTGACTTGGTTTATTGGGTGTGGTTTCTACAAAACCAGATATATAAGTATTTCTGGTTGTGTAGCAAACGCTGTAGGTAGCGACATGGAGACATCTGCGTTTGGTGGACAAAGACAATTGCCAGGGTCCAGTCCCTCGCCGTGTCCCTGCTGTGCTCTTGGTGCAGCTCTCAGCACACCCGTGAGTTCTGCTGAGGTCCCTGGGAGCAGATCTAGCTGGGGACTGCAAGGAGTGCTCAGAATTCAGTGTTTTGCACAAATTTCTACTGTTTGGCAGTCTTTAAGCTGCAGCGTTATCATGCCATAATTCCCTGTTCTAACTATTGCTCTTGGCTTAGTTTGAATATCCAAGTAGATTCACTTTGTTGTTATGAAAAAGAAAGGAAAAAACCCTACCTAGCACTTGCAGGCTTAGTCCATCACAGTGTGCACGAGGAGAGACAAGGCACCAGTGCTTCGTGTCTCCTACAAATCCACTGCTGCATCCCTTCAGGACAAGCATTGGTACCTGTGCAGAGGCACGTCCCGGTGCTGGGCCAGCTGCTTTTCCCCCTGGCAGCTTAAGGCACACCAGTGACAGAACATAGAGAACTGCTCAGCCAAACCAGAACCACTCCTGGTGCATGCATGTTGTCTGTCAAAACCAGCTGCTGTGGGGCAGTGCTGGCAGTGTGTATGCTGGGCTGAGGCATGCTGTTGTCCTACTGGTGACCTCTGGAACCTAGTAGAGATGGTAGCAATGTAAGTGCTGCTTAAAAATGCTCACAAGCAAGTGTACAGCGTGTTTCTGAGCATTTCTTCAACTCAATTTCTTTATTTTTTCTGCTTTTGCTTTTTAAGAAACCAATTCAGTTGGACTCACACCTGAGTTACGCTTTCAGCCGTGTACCTGAAACGTACCACTTCTCCTTGTTTGCTCTCAAGTCATCAGAGTTAAAGCAAAACGACAAATCCAGGGTACCTTTCAGTAAACAAGTAAAACCTGCCTGCTCCAATATTCTCACAGCTTCCAGTGCTCAGAAGTGAAGGCTTCGTGTTAGAATTTGAGACCTTCTAAAAGTGTGGGAGGAGGCAGCGTGCCCTGTCCTTCTCCACCTTCTCTCCAACAAGTCTCAGCACTGCAGCAAGCATGGCTTAGTTCCCCAGCGGGTGACCGGTGGCTGCTGCCCGGCATTCTTGATGTGAAGCCTGCTGTGACAGATTTCTTCCTGCATGCGACTACATTTCCAAAACTGTGCTGCTAAGCAACTCTGAGAGCCCAGGGTTTTGCTCTAATGTAGTGTCAGTGAGTAACAGTCTTGTATGATTTCCTCCAGCTCTGCTGACTGCAGGCAGGAGCATTAGCAATACAAGAAACACGATAATTACAGTGCTGGGGACCTTGGAAGCAGGTCTGGGCTCTGACCCGAGCCGGCTGTGTTGGCTGCAGCAGCTCCACACCACTGTTTGGTCCTGGGCAAAGCAGAGATATGTTTGTTGCAAAGACAGTTTGCACTCCTGCTTTTGCAAGATGCTCATTCTTCAGTGTGATGCGTATTAATAAAATTGGACCCAGCAGCCCCTTTTATTTTTAGCAGTATTGGCTCTTGAGCAGCCACTTCTCATTTTTAAAATGGCAATCTCAAAAGCTGTTACAAATCGAATGTCTGAATGGCAGTCAGTCAGTTTCTACTAAAACCACCTGGGATGCTGCAGACAAATGGGAGTTAGGTGTTGGGAAACTCAGTGTCTTGTTTTTGTTGAATGTTTATGTTGCAGTGCAACCTTGAGGCTGGCCAGCTGGCTGTGTCTGAGCGCTCCTGTGCTGTCCCAGCATTCGGCACCAGTTGGGATGGGATGATTCTGGCTCTGATTCCTGCAAGTCATGGAGGGCCTGGCTTTCAGCAGCACACTATTTGATGTACTCAGAACCTGTCTAATTCTCCTGAGATTGTTCCAGCCTGCTGGATGGTATTGGATGTCGCTGGGGAGGCTTACACACGTCACTGGTACTATAAATGAATTCACTGTAGTCTCCTCCCCGTGCTGCCTCTGCAATTAAAATAGCAGTGGAGAACCTGGTGCGTCAGTGCCCTCCAAAGCAAGCTGCAGTGCTTTTGGTCTCACCTGGTTGCAGCTGGGCATTTCCTAGCAGTGCTGAGGCCCATCCGGTTCTGAGCTGTAGTGCAGCATCGGCATTTCTTAAGGCTGTTAGAAATGAAGGAACACCCACTGGACATTTGAGATTGCTAAAATCTTCACAACAGATGCAGTCTTCTGGCTGCACCTCAAGCAGCCTTTGGCTGCAGAGCTGAAGACTGATGCCTTTCTGCTGAGCCCTGCTGGTGCCAGGCAGCTCTGCTTCCCAGCATTGGCCTTCCCTCCTGCTCCTGCTGGCTCTGTCTCCAGGCAACCTGCCCTCCTGCAGGATCCCCAACCCGTGACGTCCCTGCTGCTCTCCCCCTCCCACCTCTCCTCCTCAGCTTTTTCCATTGCTGCTGAGGTGCAGAGCTGAATGTGTGCAACTGCTTTTTGTTTCCCTCCTACGTGCAGTTGATGTGCGCTTCTCTCCATGTGTGGGAAACGCAGCAGATAAAAGATGAGAACATCCTGTGTTGTCATCTGATTTTCCCAGGCCTTTCCTCCCTTCTCCTTGATTTAAGCGAGGTTAGTGCTGTGTCCTGACAGCCAGTGCTGCACGGACGTGGCCCAGCCTTGCTTATCTGGACTGAGACAGAAGTTTAACTGTTTTCATTCCTTTATGGAGGAGTGCTGAAAGAACTGAATGTATTGCCCTGAAATAAAAGGATGACCCCTATGGAGAGGGGACCAAGATGGGCAAGCTTCCTCCCAGAGCTGGGTTCAGTTCTCAGCTTCTCTCCATGCAGACATAGGCCTCCCTGAGTTGCTGCATTGCTGTTGCTGGCTGCAGCAATAGCACTCAAACACTGTTTGCAGAGCAGCTCGTGCTTACTCAACCAGGATCTGCTTTTTCACCTTGCATGTGATGAGTTAACCAGCTTAGATAGATTGAAATGTGCCACCATTAGGTTTTGCGCTAGCTAAACCAAGCTCATTCAAATACTGGTTTTAATTAACAAGTGCAATCTTTGTGCATTAAGTGGTGTGATTGCTTTTAATTTGCATAGAACCCACAGAAGTAGCTCTGCAGATTGTCAGCAGATCACAGGCTGAACCAGGGCAGGATGCATGTCTGAATACTCCTTCCTTTTGCTCCAGCAAACCCACATTGTACTTGGCTGCCTCAGTAGATCCCGCTGTAATTAATGGAGGGCCACTGCTAATGTTATGAGCAAAAGCTGCTTTCCCATTAATCATCTGTCTGATGTGTTTTGCACCTGCAGCATGGGTTAGATTTGACCAGATAGTGGCCTAATTTGCAACTTAATCTCTGTGAACTGATTAAAGTATGCTCTGGTTGGGGAGATCTCAATTTCTACAGTGGAAGGCTTCTCATTAGGTGAGCTGTGATGAGGCAGAAATGAGCTGTAAGGAAGGCAAGGAAGAGCTGGCCTGGGGACAGCAGGGGTGGGCAGAGCACCTTCGTTAGCTCCTGCTGACCTTTGCTGCCTCGGGCTTAGGCTTACATGGTGTTGGTCCGTAGGTATCTGCCTTTGTAGCTGGGCTGTGAAGTTCAGCTAAATCACGTTGGCATTCAGGTTTTCAGACCTACCTACCTATGCAACGTGGTGTAATAATCCTCTGAAATGTGGAAGCTGGCTGGTGCAGTTCTTGCTCTTCCCAAGCCTTGCATCTTCCATTTGAGGTGATGTTTTCTGGTGCATCTGTGTCGCAAACTGAAGCATTTCCAGCTACAGAACTTCTGACTTGCTAGAAGAGTTTCTTCACGTACTGAAATGGTTCATTCATCTAATTAGCATCTCCAGTTATGTTTTCCTTGTCTCTCTCTGGGATCTTACCATTCATCGTGCTGCTCCACAGGCCTGGATGCAGTTGGTATGAGCTGCTCAGCAGGCAGTGAAGGTAACTTGGAGTCTGTTTCCTGCTGTTACCCAAAGTGATGAAGTAATTAAGAACAGCTCTTCAGAACTGCGCTGTTGCTGATCTATGATGCAAGGAAACAGTGACAAGTGAAGGAGAATACAATTACTGGAAGCCAGCTCTAGCAAGGCAATCAACCTGGCTTGTTCCTTGCAGAGCATTATTTCTAACTTAGTGGGACTGCAGGAGCATACCTGTCATCTCTTTTATTTTTCAGGACAGGGAGAAAAAGAAAAGTAAGGATTTGCATTTGGGATTAAGTCACTGTTTGGCACTGAGGTTCATGCTGTGAAGCAGCGCGTTCAGATGTGCAACTGCTGTATGCATTCGATAGCTTCTTTTTGAAAAGAGAAGCTGCAGCTGCTGGCATAAAGTCAGTGATAAGCTGGGCAGGGAGGAATTGGTGCTCGGGCCATCAGTGTGGTAAAGGCTGGGCTCCTAGAGGGTGTTGTGGATGAGTTTCCTCTAGCTGTGATAATTCAAACAGTGTGTAGGCTGCTGTGTGTCACTGAAATGATGAGGTTTCTGTAACGGGGGTTAGCTGATACACTGGGCTGTGGATGTGAGCGTTGTTTTTCTGCCTCTGTCATTGAAATTCCAGTCCTGTTCCCCTGGGGATGAAGAAAGGTCATAGCAGAGTACAGCATACACACAAGTGGAGTATTAACACTGCAGCAGACCAAGAGGATTTGGGCATATTGACTTTTCTCCAAACACCATCAGTGTATTCTTCACCTTGTGCAAGGTACAAGTCACTGCATTGATTCTGAAGAGGGATGTGGACGAGGTGATAACTTCCTTCCTGAGCAAATGCAGCTTTGCTAGACGCATTTTGGTCCACAGTTTCCTGCTTTCAGTCGTTGCCAATGTTTGCATTTATGCCACCTCCAAAAGTCTCCGGTTTTGCTGCAGAATGGCCTAGTTTTATCTGCAGCATCACTTCTGGTTAGGTTCATCCTGATGGTTACTTAATTCTGAGGTGTAGGTAGCTCTCCTGGCCACTAGCTTGTCAAGGGAGGTTTTTCTGGTTTGGTGACAAGCATGCTGTTGTCTAGCCATGTAGGATGCTGAAGTGAGTTGGCTTTGTTCTGACCTCTGCATGTCCTTCTCTAAGCAGTGCTTGCCTCCAGTTCCTCACCCATCACACTTTTTTTTTTCTTTTTTACACTTTTTCTGCCTCTTTTTTTGCACTTAATCTGGCCTTTTGCAGCTTCTTATTGGCTAGTCCCCCAGACCAGTGTGGATGCCCACTTTGCATTGGTTGCGTTGTGCTGTGGGTGATGGAGGAGCCGAGCTCTGTGGACACGTTCATCTATAGCAGAATACATCTGTGAATGCTCATGGAGGGTTTCCAGGAGGATTTTGAAGCAGAGGGACTTCTCTGAACAACTCTGTTTTTCCTAAACATGCTTTATTTTTTTTTCCAGCGCAGTCAATTTGTCAGTGCCATCTGTTGGCTCCTGTTACGTTGAGGAGATCGATTGCTGACTTAAGCTAACACTTACTGGCACTATTATTTTGTAACTGGTTAGATCCATCACATGCTCACAGTCTGAAAGGTGCGTGGTTTTCTTCTGATTTTTAACTTATGCCACTATAGAAACGACTGAGCTGAAATAATGAAAGTGGTTTCTTTGTGGAATAGTCATCCAAGCAGGAGACTTTAATCAGTTATAACTAGATAGAAGTTGCTGAGAGGTAAGAAGTGCTGGGTGTTAGCCCAGGACAGTGTCTTTAGCTGTTTCTTCGCTTGGTACCTGAAAGAAGGAGGAATTATCTCTTCTTATGGCTTCTTTCCACTGAAGGCAGGCTAGTATTTCCTATCTTTTTTCTTCTCTCTTTGACCTTCTGAGAAGTTTGATGTTCATTCTCAGTGGTGCTTGGTCTCCTCGGCTGGCTGTGTGTGACTGCTTTGCAGGGCTCTGGTCGAGCACTTTGATCAGCAGGCTGCTGGGCGCAGGCCTGGCTCTTCCCAGTGAGGCCGAGGGAAGATCAGCCAGCTTAGGGAGGGCAGCCAGGACTGGTTGCCATTCCAGTGCCTGTCCTGCAGGCTGCCAGCGTGAGCCCAACTGTAGGCAGAGTGGTTGCTCCCTTCCGTGCATGTGCAGTGCTGTGAGCTGCTCCTCATGGCTTAACTTCAGAGCAAGGCGGAATTTACAGGCAGGCCCATTCTGGTACATGCCAAATTCTTTTTGAGTTTGAGATGTAAGAAAAAGTGGGGACACAGAGGCATTCAGCACCCAGGTGCCTCCTGCTCCATCTGCCCCTGCTAGCAGGGATTTGTTCTCCTTGTTGGCAGGGCAGCAGTGATTCAAGGAAGTGTGCATGAACATGAGCCACATTAGCTGATAAACAGGATGTCTGGGTAAGTTTGAATTCCTACAAGTGGGTATTATTTTCTGCACCAAGACTTCTGCTCTGGCCCTTGGCACAATCCTTTAGCTCTCTTCCCAACCCAGGGATTGTGGTGGGCTAACCAGATGATGGGCACTCTGACTGGATCAGTCACCAAGCTTCTGGGCTGCCTGGGGCTTTGGGCGTAATGAAGTCAGCTCAGGGCTCAGGCTGGGAGGCTTTTTCACTTGGAGTTTTGCTAGTTTTCAGATCTCTCTGAGACTGACATGTTTATTTTGTACACACGGCTGCTTTTAAAACCCACTTCCTTACTGCAGTCTCCTATTAAGAGCAGGTTGGCTGGCCCCCACCACACACAGCTTCAGAATCGGGAGAACACGGAGCAGTGTTCAGCTGGAGCACAGCAGGCAAGGAGAAGCGTGGAGATGCCATGGCCAAACCTTCTGTCCCAGAGGCGCAGCCTCACAATCATCAGCTTGAAAGCCTCACCTTTTCTTTATGGATTGTTGTTTTTAGGAACTTACCTTTTCTTCCAAGTAACAATTTGTCCCTCGAACTCCTGGAGTGTTAGTTGGCTCTGAGAAGGAAGAAAATGAAATGTTTAGAAGTGGAGGGAACATTTTGTTAATTGGTAGCAGCATGCATGCCCCAGAGCTGGCATGTATCCTGCTGCCCATAAGCTTCATTAACTTTTGATAAAAGAACAGTTAATTTTTCAGACTACTTTTTAAAGAGCATTTCATTGTTTAAGAAATTAGATTATGGTTTTCTTCCACTTTTAATCGTAGCTTAACTTGTGCTTTATTTAATGATGTTTAGCCTCGCTCTTTCCTCTCTGTATTTTTATGTGGAATTTGTAGGGATGAGGGAGTGCCCTTAATTGGGTTGAGTCTCGGTGCTTCAAGAGATTTGTTCCTTTTGCAGAGCCATAGCGCCATAAATGTCAGCGTTCCCCTTGACTGGAGCAGGAAACCCATCTGCCAGCGCTTCTCCCTTGGTTCTGAGTGGTGAGAGGTGTGCTTGTGGCTGCGGCAGCTGTGGGCACTGTCAGGGCCCTGCCTTCAGCCCTGCATCCCACGGCAGGCTCATCCCCAGCAGCCAGCCTGCCGTGCGTCACTGACACGGATCTGCTTGTTGCTGAAGCTGCCAACGAGGGCGGTGATTGATGGGAATTGTCTTGTGAGTGATGGGAACATTTGTCTGGGTCTTAGCTGGTAGCAGTGACGCCTGGCAGAGGGGAGGAGAGGGGTGAAGCAGCCACCTGGCTCCTTCGGACACTGCTTGGCATGAGCAATGGGCTGTCGTTCTCCTCGAGGTGCATTGCAGCCCTCTGCCAAGCCCAGAGCACTGACCCCAGCAGCATTTCTCCCATCCCAGTGGGACAGTGACCCCACTGAGTGTGCTGTGCTAATGGACGTGGAGGGTGCTGGTGCCTGCCGTGATCCATCTGCTCCTAAACAGTGCCATTAGAAGACTGGTAAGAAAGCATTAGCAAAAGGATCAGGAATCCTAGAATCACTGAATGGCCTGGGTTGCAAAGGAGCACAGCGCTCATCCAGTCCCAACCCCTGCTGTGTGCAGGGCAGCCAACCAGCAGCCCAGGCTGCCCAGAGCCACATCCAGCCTGGCCTTGAATGCCTGCAGGGATGGGGCATCCACAGCCTCCTTGGGCAACCTGTTCCAGTGCCTCACCACCCCCTGGGTGAAAAACTTCCTCCTGATATCCAACCTAAACCTCCCCTGTCTCAGTTTAAAACCATTCCCCTTGTCCTATCACCACCCACCCTTGTAAACAGCCATTCCCCCTCCTGTTTATATGCTCCCTTCAAGTACTGGAAGGAATCCCAAGCCATGTTTTATGGAGAAAATAGTTACACACCTGCTTGGGCACTATTATTATGCAGCTCCTAAGAAGTGCCTGTGCTGTGTAAGGGCGCAGGACTTGTGGCCCTGATTCCAGGGCTGGATAACCTGCAGGGTCGGTTGGAGCGTGGGCAGGTGTTTACATCCAGGTGAGTGATTGAACCTCATCCTTTGTGCACTGCTGATCTTCTGATGGAGTCATCTTAGGATTTCAACAAAAAGGAGGGCTCACATCAGCCAAGTCATCTTTCGAGGGAGGGAGGATAATAGCCAGCTGGGAAATGCAGGAGAGGAGAAACCAACTCAGACTGTTTTGTTTTGTTTAAGCACTCCTTCACTCTGGAAAAAAGGCGTCCAAGCATCTGACACAAACTCCACACAGTTCTTCCACCAGCCCCCAGCCCTGGCACTCCCTGCACAGTCCCTCTGCAAGGAGCACCGAGGGGATTTCCTACTTCCACCCGCGCCTGGTGAGGAAGCCTTGAATTTCCTGAAACTGGAGCACGAGGTGCTTTCCCCAGGCTTTTCCAGGAGACTTTTACCTTTTATGTTATCTCTGTCGCTGGAGGCATTTAAATTCAATGAATACGTTTGGAAGAAAATCCTTCAGAAGTGCCAGGCCTCTCTTTCTCACCTTAGAGGACAGACCCAGGTTTACTCAAGGGCTACGCATCTGATGGGGAAGTAGCAGGTCTCTAAGATGGCAGTGCCTTCGTGTTCCTCCCTACACAGGTGTATGTGATGGCAGCACTGCCCTGCGCTATCAGAGAGGGGCAAGGAGATTCCATTCTGTTCCACTTGGGCTCACTGTCCAAGTTACATCCCTTCGCATGCTCTGCCTACCTTGAACTTGGCCACAAGTGTCAGCTCAGCTCAGATAATTAAGCTGGGAAATGAGATTTCCTTTGAGCAAATATACAGCTGTGAAATAAGTAAGGAGCTTAGGAGTGCTCCAGACCTGTGGATTCTCATTTAAATATTTGTGCCTGGAAATGACTCATGTCTCTGGGTAGACATCTTGCCTTCACTCTTGCAGGAAGCTTCTCACCGATTTTTTTTTTAAACATCATTGGTTTAAGCTTTACAAAAGCTTGTTCATAAGAAGCAAGTCCTTGGGCAGAGGCATGCGAGCATTCCCAAACCTCTTCTGACTGTCTGAAGTTTTCCAGTCGACCCCTGAGCGCTGTCCTTGGAGCCTGGCGGCGTGCACCTCCAGCAGCACAGCTCACAGCTGCACACTGCTGCATGTCTGCTGGGCCATGGAGGATGCTGCCAGCCCGGGACGCGGCAGCAACTCGTCACCCTGTTAATCACCACCCGTTAGTGCCTGGCAGCGGCGTGCAGGGGCTGCTTGTGCTGCTTCACCTTGTGCCTTGGCTCCAGCCCTGCTGCTGCCAGCTACTCCTGATGCCGAGTGCCAGCCCTGGCTGCTTTACAGCTTCTGTTCTTGCTGTAGTAAGCACGCTCGGTGACTTGGACGTCTGGAATGATTCCTCTGCTCTAAGTGCTTCAAATGAAAGAAAAAAAGCCAGCAGCTTGTTGTACATAGTGCCTCTTCAGGGTTTTGCTCACGTGCAGGGCGGCTATTCTTCAGGCACAGATTTTCTCATCAAATACATAGCTGAATTTTCATTTGCTTCAGATCATTCCTTTAAAGATCTTCAAGATAGTATTGTTTCTCCCTTCCCTCCACCAAATATGCCATGCCTCTTGGAGCATCGTTTGGCACCATTCTTGGGGTTTGGTACCGGAGGAGGAATGCCACCAGAACCCAGACCAACTTGCTGCTGGCCATGTCTGCTTTCCTCACTGGGGCTGGCAGGGAGCCCTGCAGAGTGCTCCTAAGCCCCACAGAGCTCCCATGCCCGATCTGCAGCCACAGGGCCCTGTGCTTGGCCCCGTGCACTCGGGCTTCCCCTGCTGCCAACACCTGTGCTGGGTGTGAAGGTCAGGGCTATTAGTTTGGAGCTTGGATGCGGTCCAGTCACACGTGGTGCAGTTTCTGCAGGCTGATTCGGTGTTAAGGCCTGCCTTCCACCCGCAATATCTTGTTTGAGGGAGAAAATGGGACTTCTGTAAGCTTTTAATCATGACTGACTTCAAAGGTAATTGATTTTTCGAGATAACCATAGAGTTGTTTGAGTTGGAAGGGACCTATGAAGGCCACCTAGTCCACCTTCCCTGCAATGAGTAGAGACATCTACAGCTAGATCAGATTGCTGTATGTATTGCAAAGGACTGGACAGAGGAAGAAGTGGTGATTTCAGGAGTACTGCTTGAATTTACCGTGCTGAGGAGTGCCAAACCCCAGCCTGCTGGGGCAGTGATGACACAGTTCCTGTGGCAGACGGTGTGCAGGTGGTGGTCCTGTTGAGGAGGGCCAATAGCCCAAACCATTCTCTTTTAAAATGTTCGTCCTTTATGGTAGTGCCTTTGAAAAACCTCTCATCCTTGGGGCAAGTGTCTGGTTGCAAGGCAAATAATGCTTTCCTGGTATCTCAGACCGTCTTGTTTCTATAGGTGTTGTTTCTGTGCTGCCACAACTGCGAGTCGGTTGGACGCCTTCGCTCCCTGCAGCACGAATGTTGTGCTGTGTGCTAATGCCTGCAGGACCAGGACGTGGTGGTGGTGCCTGCTGGTGGAATAAAGGCAGAAAGAGCCTGCAGCTGGCCTCTGTGCAAAGCACTCGTCCCATCCCTCGTGAATGCTGGAGTCTGCTGCAAGCTTGCATTTACATAACTGGGCTTCGAGCTCCTGTGTCACATCTTTCTGATTCTGCATCATCAGCACTTGTGCCCGCAGTGCTGCTTTCAATGCCCTTCCCCTGATCTTTATGTGATTCTGCAGTCTTCTTGCAACAAAAGTCCTGCAAATCACACGCCAGGAAAGCAACCAGGAGAACTCGTGTAAAAGTGGCTCTTTTCTCAGGGAAAGTGCTGTCTCTAAGCAGAACAACTTGCTGGTGGATGTTAATTCAACACACAAATCTTGAGCTGAACTAACATATAATGTAGCTTCTGTCTTGCACTGAGGTTTGTTGGCGGCTGAAGTTTGGTTTGCAAGCAGCAGTGCAACTGTAGTGTCTGCAGCTCACAGGGTGTGCAAGGCTTGTTAGCAGCCTGGTGTCCCCTCACTGCTAACATGCGTCCATTCCACTGCAGCCATGGTGTGGGTAATGCCAGAGCCCACTGCCCTGCTGCCTTTCCCTTTCCTTCATTGCCCCCATCTCTGTGTTTAGAGCCCCTGGAGCTTACTGCAGGTGAGGCTGTGCAGAGCTCCCAGGCTCTCCGAGGCATGTGCTACAAAGTGTTTAGTACGGCGTAGTCTTACGTGCAGTATTTGTTTTTAATGTTCTTCCACGTGTATGATTGGGTAATTAATCTCTTCTTTAACTTTTCCCCTTCTGCTAGGTTGCTATAAAGATAATTGATAAGACACAGCTGGATGAAGAGAATCTGAAGAAGATATTTAGAGAAGTTCAGATCATGAAGATGCTCTGCCATCCACATATCATCAGGTTATATCAGGTAGGAACACTCTGCAGTGAGCTTTCCCTCCCTCTTCACTACAGCTTTACATCGTACAGTGTTCTGTAGGTTTGTCCCTCTTTCTCCTAGGTGAAGTACTGGGACAGTCTTCATGTTTTCAAGGTCTCAAAGTACTTCAGTGAGAAGGGGACAGGCAAAAAGTGTGGCTAACCCTTCTCCTTTCTGGGAGATCACACTTCCGCTGGGGGCTGGCCCTTTGCCATTACTTTATGGCTATTGTCTGCTTTTCAGCTTCCCAGTTGAAGCCGGATGTGGGCTACCCTTCTCAGCTGAAGGGAGAGAGTAATTCTCATCCTTTGGCAGGACTGAGAGCATGTTGCTCTCCTCTCCCTCTGTGCACAGTTCCCCGGTGGTTTGTGGACTTGCTGATCTGTTCTGTGCTTTCTTGGAAGGTGATCAATAGCAGTGGCACACCTGCTTTTGTCCCATGTTTGCAGACTTTTTGCTTCTTTGGCGTTTTTACTCTGCAAACAGAATGGCCAGAGACAAAACCCACGTATTCAG
Organism: Lagopus muta; assembly: GCF_023343835.1. NCBI lineage: Eukaryota > Metazoa > Chordata > Aves > Galliformes > Phasianidae > Lagopus > Lagopus muta. The sequence goes on along the minus strand of NC_064454.1, from coordinate 5,130,610 downwards.
CACGGTCAAACAGAACAGCAGGGAAGTTGCAGCAGGCCAGAAGTGAGCAGAGTGACGGGAGGAAGGAAGTAAGAGGGACCAACACCTTGGTGAAATGCTCAGTGCTATTCTGGAAACTGATGGATTGCTGAAATATCCCCTCTCTGAATCTTTCTGATTCAAGACCTCACACAATTATTTACAGCCAAAGAGTGTTTGAGAGCTCTGTTCAAATTCTCTTCTGTTGCCTGCAATCTGATTTCTGGGAAGCTGTAGGGAAATGGCTCCTTATCAGTCCCCAGAGCTGACTGCTGCCTGCCAGGCTCGTGCAGGACCACCTGCCATCTGCTCACAGCCACAGCCTGAATTGAAAAGGGAGGGAGCTTCCATGCAGCTCTGGCTGGGAAGTCAGCTCCTCTTTGGGGAAGCACACACGTTGTCCAGGGCCCTTTATCTTGGGAAAGTATTACAGTGCAAGAGGCTAATTAAGTTGAGTAACCTGCTGTTTGTGGCTTCTCCTCTCTGATGGCAAGCAATGACGTGTGGAAACTTGAAATTCTGGGGAAATAGGGGTTATTTCCTTGTCATGGGATGCTCGTGTATCATTCTAAGGGAGAAGTTAAATCCTCAGTGATGGTTTTGCCATTTCTTAGAATCAAACCCTTGTCCGTTCGAGACCAGTCTACTTCTGATCTGTGCCTGGTGGATGGAAGCCATTATTTGGACTCCAAAGAGTTAAAATGAGTAGAAGCGAGAGAGGTTAATGTTTAGCTTTTTTTGCCAAATAGCCAAAATTGAGGGGCCTTCAGCAAACACTGCAGAATTATGGCACTTTAAGATACTTAGGGAATGTCTCTTTGTAGATTGATTATTTCGTGCTTTTTTCTTGCCCCAGAATCCTAAATAAAAGTTACTAAAACCTGGATTTGGGAATTCACAGCCTTTCATTGTTATTTTATCAGGAATCTGAGTTTAAAACCATGTTTTGTTGAAAGTGTAGGACTTAGAAGGTAAAAAAAGGGGAGAGAGGGGCTATAATAATAATAGTCATAAAGATTTTGTTGCTCTGGAAACAAAAATATGCAATATTAAAGAAAGAAACAAAAACCACCCTGTTTTCTGGGCACGTGTTATACAAGGAATGCACATTTTCTATTGTGCTTCTTTTTGCATGAGCAGTCTCCTTTATCTGTGGCTTTTTTGTCCTTATGTCCAGGTTATGGAGACAGAGAGGATGATTTATCTAGTGACAGAGTATGCTAGCGGAGGGGAAATATTTGGTAAGTACATTTATTGCATTCTTTAATCAGATAATGCACTCATTTAAGTACAGTAAACTGAAAATAGCTGCCATGCTCTCTTGTTTCAGTTGAGAGATGCCCTTCAGCCTGAGAACTTTCCATTGACAAAAGGGGTAAAAAAATAAATGATACCAACTTAATGGAAAAATGTCTTCCACAGCCTCTGCTGCTTCTTTGGGTTTTGTTGACAGGTGGTGCTGCTCCTCTTTTATTCTGTGGTTGAATTAAATACGTTGTAGCAGGGACCAGTTGCATAGGATGCTGAGGGCTTTGCTTCCCAGCAGGTCATCTGGAATTTGTTGACTGTAGGTCAAATGCTGGCATGTGTTAATAGCATCCAAAGACAAATAGGCTCCTGCAGTTCTGTAGTATTTCATTCTCAAAAGCATGAATATATATATATATATATATATAAAAGATACTGAATGTTATCTTAGCATACATTAGCTACGTTCATTTTAAACTCCATTACCTGCTAACAAGGTTTTGCCTGAGATTTCTTGACCGCAGAAGCTGTTCTGTGATGAAAGAACCCCTTGGTGAGACAAGAGAACCCCCAAATGATTAAAAATAGGGCAATTTTAGCTGGGAAGTGCTGATTTCTGGTGGGTACGGTCTCCTAACCATTCTTCAGGACCATTGTTAGATGGCAGCCATACTTTCTTCTCAACATGGCCCACATCCTTCACCTTCCTCCTCCTTTGCAAGGTGACAGCTGAGGGAAGAGGCAGTCGTGGCTGCAGTTTGCAGGGCACGGGTGGTGTGGTGAAACCTTGCTGTCACCCAGCTGAGTCTCCCAGTTGTTTACTCAAACATTAATCATGGTGCTGGACGCTCAGCAGCTCTGAGGGCTTGTGAAACTCATCTGATGTTGTGCAGCAAGCCATAATTGCAGCACAATCATCTGAATGTGTATCAGACGCTGCCAGTGGTTATGAGACTTCACTTGTATGCGGATCATTGCAGGAAAGTATGAATTCCTTTTGACTTTTTCTCCCTCTTCTGTTGAATTTGGCAGAGACAATTCATCCTTTTTTAAAATCCAGAACTATGTGCAAGCTCATATGCAAACTTGGAACAAATTCTCCTGGTTACAGAAATAGCCTTCTGCATGAGTTGAAGTGAAAAATCTAATTGCTTTCTGAAACGTTTTATGCTGTAGTAAATTCAGCTCATTAGAATGGCTAATTCCCATTTTACTGCCCAGCATTTTATCCTCATTCAGAGCTGGGAGCAGATAGCACTGCCAGTGATGCAGTAGCTGTAGTGTTTTTCCAACCCATGGCTGTGAGGCCGTGCTGGGCTTTTTGCATTTCCAGGTCCTGCATGAGGCCCAGCACCCTGAAGCATTAGAGCAGAGAGAGGAAAACCAAAGTCTCAGGTTTCTGTCATCAGAGTTTCCTGAGTAGCCATTAAGATTTTGCTCTAAGAGAGGAAGCAATTTACTGGGAGGAAGCAGCAGCCCATTTTGGAAATGTTGCCTTGCAGTCTTCAGCATCTCTAGCACTGAAGAATCACATCCTCGTGTTGCCCAGTCTCCCTGCAGAGTGGGCTGCCAAGGTCAGTGGGTAGGTGGGCCTGGTGAGGCATTGTGCAGCCTGAAGAGCCCTCGAGCTCAGCTCTCACTGCATGGCCAACAAATCAGAACAGCATCAGCTCGCATCCTCACAGAGTATGGCAGCGTGTGCTCCAGTGTCAAGGGTACGTGGGAGAAAAATGCCTGTTTCCATTGGATTATCTGCCACCTCCTGGGCATGGGATATGTCCCCTGTATTGAACATGTGTGTTCTTTGTCCTTCATCTCATTCTTCTCTCTTAATGTCTGTGAAATGGCCTTGATTTTCTGTGCGTTGAGCGCTCAAAGTAAAGGTGAGTGCCTCATAGATCTGAGTTACGTCATTGCAGCGCTGTGAGCTTCAGGTTCATTTGAAGCAAATCTAAGTTGTTTCCCTTTGATGCTTTACAAGACCACTGGGCCTTACAGCTGCTAATGTTCCACAGGCAGTAACACAGGGTGGAACTTTCAGCTGAACGAGTGGCAGTTTTGTCCCAGCGGCTGCTGTGTGAGCACAGCAGTCAGTGCTGGATGCTTGCCTCTCTTGTCCCTTGTCATTCTGAGCCCTGCAGGCTCTCCCCAGCTAGCACCTGAGAGCTTTACAGCTCCTTTATCTGAATTTCCAGTACAAGGGCTGTGGCAGGGCTGATAACTCCTCTAGCAGCCACAGTGTGCCGTGAGTGTCCTTGATTCATCTGTTACTGGAAGCATTCTGATAATTCACTTTGTTTGCACCTCACTGTGTGGGGACTGGGGAGAAGACTTGCTCCTGCTTTCACCATGGACTTAAGCAGCAACATCTAAACTGTCATTTCTGTCCCTATGTGTGATTTGCGTGCTGCTGGGTTGACGGTTTGACATCATGAACAAATGAACGTCACCATTTAAACATAGGATGCTCTTTGTCCTGGTCTCTCAAGTGTCTTTTTTTTATTTTTTCTGAGGTCAAATAGAACAGCCTGTCTGATTTTTGCTGCTTAGCACGAATGCTGTAAGGCATCCCTGGTCTCCACTGCCCAGCACAGGGCTGAGGTTGGTGGGAGTGGGCACTGCCCTGGGGAGCAGCAGGTGCTGGGGATGCACTGCCTATAGGTGAGCCCTGGCCTTGCTGCTCAGCCAGGCTGCTGCTGAGACCACAAGGTCACCAAGTGGTTTCTCACAAGCTTTGTTTTCTCTACCATAGGCTTTCACTGTTTTGTTTTGTTTTTCCAATGCAGAGACTAGCATCGGGTCCTTCAGAGAAATCTGGAGAAAAACTGGTTTGTTTTTTAAAACTGTGAAATCAAATCACGTGTTGCTTCCTCTACAGAAAACACTCGGAGGATCAACTCCGTGCACCTTTTCAGCTCCAGGAGGACACAGTAGCAGAAGCATTTGGTGCATAGGAGCCAGCAGCTCCTGGCTCTGGTGTGCCTGAGGTCAGCACTCCGGCTGAGCCCGCGGCCACCGCTGCACCCTGTATGCAGGAGGGGTTTGTGCAGACTAAGCTTGCAATGGTTAATTTTGGCATGCAGTTGCCCTTGGTGGTATGCAGAGTATTCTGTAGCTTCATTGTTCCTCTCCTTCCTCTGGAGCTTGTGCAGAAATGTCAGCGTGCTTCGAATGCTGCGCCTACGTGCGGAGCTCGGGGACGGGCCCATGCTGCGGGTTTCTTCGTTAAATGTGGAATTTCATGCCTAACCTAAAAGGACTTTTTTGCAGCCTAAGCAGCACTGATAATGGGGATGCAGCGTTTTCAGACCAAATGAACAGAGCAGCTGGCAGGGAGCTGTAGCACCTGATGGCAGCAGGGCTGAGCCCAGGGCAGCGCCCAGAACCAGGATCTGCCCAGACCCTCTGAGCTCACTGTGCAGGAACCCGTTGGCTCTGCTGGTTCTGTGCTGAAATAGGAACAGTTTTCCTCTCCTGGATGTGAAGTGCAGCTCCAGCTGTGTACTTCTATACATCATGATTGTTTTCAGTTTGTCTGAGCCTCTGCTGGGCAAAAATATGCATCAGAGAGCCTTGTAGAAGCACTCCTGCTGCAGTAGCTGGGTTTGATTTTTGCCTGTAGGAGAATGTCTTTGAATGATTTCAGAGATGTTGAGAGATCGGAACTTTGCACTTGGTTTTAAGAGCGTTTACTGCATCAGCAGGCTGTGTTCCCAGACTCGAGAGGATTACAAATGTGACCTTGACTTGTTTAGGGCTGAGCTATCTATTAATCAGCAGTGATGCTGGAGTTGGAGCAGTCCCTTTCTTAACTGTGCTTGTCCCTGTCATTGCTCTTCTGGGCACACAGTGTGTGACCATGCAGAGGACTTGGTGAAATACAGTGGGACTGTATGAGAGCAAGTGATGGTATCTGGCAGGGTGGTAAGGGCCACACTGGCATTGGTGGTGGACTCCTTTCCTCAACCCTGATTCACATTTGCTCATGGAATAAGTTTATCCACTGAGTAAAATGAATCTGACAGGTTTTGGAAAGCCAGCTTCACTCTGTTGCACAACAGCAGCACAGAGAAGTAGGCTGCTCTTCAGTCAGAAGCAGGCACAACTGCTTTCATGTGTCTCAGTAATTAGTATTTACTGCAAGTCAATTATGTCGCAGGTATTTTAATTAATGGGTGGCTGGGAAGAATACAACCACCTGGTGAGAAACCTTCAGAAGTGATTTATTTGTATGATTTTCAAGAACAAATATCCCAATTGAGCCCTCCAGTTTGAGCAGAGTTTATGGGGTGAAGTGAAATCCCTTCAAGCTGGTTTTGGCTGAGAGGTGTTGGGGTCAGCCTAAGCAGAAGGGCCTCTTGAAGTGGGTGAGGAGAGAGGCTGGGCATTCATTCCTTATGTCCTGCCCTCACTTTGCTCTTGGAGCATCATTACAGTGGGCTGCTGGCTGTGGCCTGGTTTTGGGACATTGTGTAAATCTTCCTGCTTGCCTTTTTTTTGGTTCTTTTGAGACAGAGCTCAAGTGGTGCAAGAAGTATCTGTGTCCCCAGTGATTCCTTTCTGAGCCACCCAGGCTCAGGAACCCATCCAGGTTACCTTCCTGCATGCCACGTGGCGTGTGGGCACAGACAGAACCGAGGGAAGGCGCCTTGTGGAGCTGCCTTCAACTCCTTAATTGCCAATTCCTTTTCCTGGCAGAGCTGTGTTCCTGTTCTGTGATGCTCAGGACCACGCTTTTGTCTCTCCTGTTCTCTGCCACGTTTTACTGCCCATCTCCATCCTGTTTGCCATGACTTACAGGGCAGAATGATTAGTGGTTTCTGTAAGCCTGGTGCTTTCCAGCTGTAAGCGGATTGATTTAAGGCTTGTTGCTGTTGGATACCTGCCTTTGTGATCTCTGGTCAACTGGAGCCTTCTTCTGTCCGTGTTTGCAATAATAGCTTCTGAAGGAAGCCTGTCTGGCCACAGACACTGCCTTTGGGTGGTAGATTTTTCAGTGAAATTCTTGAGAGCATTCAGATTTTCTTAGTAGAGGTAAGCTCCATTTTCATAATAAAGTGTGTTCAATATTCCAAATGTATTTTTACACCAGATATCCAGAGATTGGGAATTTCTGTGCGTATTTTGAAGCATGGGGGACAATTTTCTTCATTGCATCCCCAAAGATGCTCCTGAAACAACTTTGGCCCCGAGCTGTAGCACTTGCAGTGGGTGCTCGTGTGTCTCAGCATTGAGGCTGGGCCTTGGCCAAGGCTGCCTTGTGGAGTGCTGTGCCCCCCAGCAGCAGGACCCTGGGCAGGTGTTCAAAGTGCTGGAGTGGGGCAGGCCTGAACTGCGGAGAAAGCGAAGGAAAAGAGTGAAAAAGCTGTGTTTTATTTTGGTGTAGAAGCAGACTTTGAGACCTCGGGCTTCTCACAAAGCCAACATGTGGTTTCCCAGCTCCCTGTGTCAGTAAGTGCTCTGTTCTCTGCTTTGTCCATCACAGATCATCTGGTGGCCCACGGGCGCATGGCGGAGAAGGAAGCTCGGAGAAAGTTCAAGCAAATCGTGGCTGCTGTCAACTTCTGTCACTGCCGTAACATAGTCCACAGAGATCTCAAAGCAGAAAATCTTCTTCTGGATGCTAACCTTAACATCAAAATAGCAGGTGAGCTAAGACTACGGAGTGGGAGGAAAGCAGCTGCTTTCAGAAGTTAATAAATGTAGGCATTGGCTGCTTCCAGGTATTCAGAAAGAAGGAAATGCAATGCAGCTAAAGGAAGCTTTGGATTTCTCTGTGGCCTGCTGCCCAGAGCTGGAACTGGCAGGTTGTAGCCAGAAGATTTATATCTCCCTTCAAGAACTGCAAAATAAGTTTTTTTTTTTTAAAGCAGGTTTGGCTTCATAGGCAAATATGCACCTGTAGATACTGCAGTGTTTCAATACACCGGGTAATGGCCAAGACAAATAAAGAAACTGACCTTGTTTTGAGAGCTGTTGCCAGGTTAGGATTTCTTCAAAGCAGGTCAGGCCAGGTGAGAGAGAAAGAATGGAAAAGTAAGTATAACAAAATTAGTGGCACAGAAGCCTAAGGGGAAAAAGCAATCTTGGAATAATTTCACTGTCTTGCCAGGGTAAGAAAATAGCCCTGGTGACTTGGGAATGTTGTTCATTTCAGAAGCTGAAGCTGAAAACCAGGCCCCTTCAGTCTGCCCCCAGTGTTTTGCTGGTGTTTGGAGGCTTCTTTTTCAGATTGTCTTCAATTTAGGCCAGGTATTAGAAAGAAATTCTTTACTATGAGGGTGGTGGTGAGGCAGTGGACAGGTTGCCCAGCAAGGTTGTGAATCTCCCCTCCATGGAGGCATTCAAAGCCAGGCTGGATGGGGGCTGTGAGCAGCCTGGTCTGGAGGAAGGCGTCCCTTCCTATAGCAGGGGGCTGGAACTGGATGTTCTTGAAGCCCCTTCCAACCCAACACATTCTGTGGTTCTTTTGCTAACAGCTGTCCTTTCAGAGAGCCACAGCTCGGGCAGTTTGTGCGCTGGCCTGGCACCCTGCCGGTCTGTTCCTCTTGCACGTGAGGATGTACTAACTAGACCTGACTTCATTGAGCTCTGTGGGATTATGTAGTAACTGCTTGAAACAAGAGGATTTAATACTGCCCTGGTCATCTCATTTCATGGGCTTTCGCTCTGGAACAGCCAATACTTATGTTTAATTCTACTAGAGACTAACACATATCAGAGTGTTTTTGGAAAGCACTTTGTTACCCCCACCCTGTCTGAACAGGCTTCCTCTGAGAGCTGGTCAGCTTTTACAAGGGTTTGTAACATGAATTAAAAAAGCAGAAGTGCCTAAGATTGTAACTTACTACAGAAGTCTTGGGTATGGCAGAAAGTCTGCTCAGGGTCTGTCTGTAAGCAGCACAGTATGTGCTGTGTGCAAACACTCATGATCTGAGGCCATCGTGTGTCCAAGGGGTAAAATCTCATCTGTGTGGATGGGAGGAGGAGTTCTCTGCAAACTGGAGAGGTAAAAAACAACTTGAAAACTAACCCTGGAAGAAACTGGAGTGCAGCTGCATTTCGTAAAGGAACGGCCACGTGAGCACACCAAGTTCAGAGAGTGCCTGAAAATCATGGAGGCATTTATCTGGGGAAGGTGGAAACTATTTTCTTTCCAAATCTCTGCTCCCAGAATGGTCTCCAGAAGGTATTTCCCACCCTGGTAGTGGCAGTGTTTTTCTTGGCAAGAAGATGGAGCGGATTTGAATAGTAGCTTGGAAAAGCTGATTTATGGTATAGGATTTTCCGAGTATTAAGTTTTGTCCCTATAACTCATCAATTGCAGCTTGACACCAGAGCTTCCATTGTTTCAAGAGCAAAAAATGAAAAAAGAAGCGATAGCAAGTGATTGCTTTCACTGTCGACCTTCCAGAATAAATACTGCAGACATGTACAGAGCCTTGTTTTGCAGGGTGGAGGATCAGCAAAGCTTTTGCTGCCAAGCCTGTTAATCCTGTCAAACTCTGGCCTCTTCAATAACACACTTAATATATCTGTAGCTTCAACCAGCTGAACCAGCGTGCCTGATGGGGGCTCTGTTTGGCAAACTGCTTGCATTTTTCAGACCCTTCTGGTTGCCATGCAGATTACCTAGCACAACACTGTTGGTCTTTTTCACCTGCGTTTGCAGCTCTGCGTGACTTTTACTCAGTGTTAGTTAAGGAGCTGAGCTTGTAATAAAGAAGCAGGCAGATGCTGCTGCTTCTGCTTGGTGGTAACTAGAAGCATGGCTTTTTTTTTTGATTGATTGGTTGTAACTGTACAGCTTTTCCATAAACAGTACAATATGAGTGCTGTGACCCCAGTTCTCGTTTTCCCATGGATGCCTTTGCTTCTGTGTACCTTCACAGTCTGAGTCAGTAGCTGCTGGCACTGTGCTCCCATGTGCTCCCAGTCAGAGAGTTCAGCCAGGAGTTGAGATTATTGCTAAATACCCAGGCCTCCCTAGGATATGATTTCAGACAGGAATCTGATCTATGCATTGCTTTGCATTCGTTTGCAAGAGCCTGCTCGCTGCTTCGCCTTCAGAGGATAAAAGTCCTCGTGCACAGCCCAGCAGCAGCTCCCTGTGCTCTGCTCTGGGGTGACGGGAGGGACTGGACCCTGTGTGTTACAGTGCAGAGATGGCTTTTAGGTATTTTCCCTGCATTGCATCACCAGGAGATTTGAGTTTGTCCCCCCAAAGCACCCTTTTCCCTTTGCTCTGTTTGTGGAAAGGGACCTGGCTGCTCCCCAGCTCCGCAGTGTTTGGATTTGCTGCGTCTCTAGACTGGGGTGACTTGTCATTGTTTGTAAGAGCATTTATTTCAATCTCTCTGTTTCCTTTGGGGTTTGGGAGATTTTGTTTTTTGCTCTTTTTTTGTTGCTTTTTTTTTTTCTTTTTTGCTGCTGCTTTGATGTTTCCAAATCCTCCCCCCTACCTTGGTGGGGTGGGGGAGCTTTAGGTGTGCATTTCCACCTCACTTGGCTGCAGTTCATTGAACACTGGTGGCTCCCAAAGGAATGCTTCCAGCCCCAAGCTTCGCATGGAGCAGACGTGACCACAGCTCCCATAGGGGTGAGCTCAGCTCCCTGCAACCAGAACCCTTCCTTTCTGCCATCCCGGAGCAGATGCTTCCATGAGCTGCTGCTTCAGCACCTTTCAGCATCCTTGCCTCCCAAAGGAGGCATCTGCAGAACTGCTCCTTGACCATCTCCTCCCCACTTTCAATGGAAAAAAAGTGAATCTGGGGGCTAATTTCAATCCAGCACAGAAGAGGAGTGAAGTCCACTCACTGCAGAAAAGGATGAATAAAAGTAAACCAGAACAATTTGTTCAAAATATCACTGAATTGGGAAGTACCAAAACCCCAGTGTGTTCTTGCACGAGTTTACAGATAAACTTGACTATCAATGCTTTGCCACTAGGAGATGGAAATTAATTTAGTGCTGCAGATTTTATTGCTTGTTCTGGCGATCATAGCTCAGACACTTGTTAAAAATCCCACTGTAAAAGTGAGACAGTAAATCAAAAGCTTACTGAGGTGGAAAAGACAATTGTGCAGCTGTCTGCTATGTCCCTCAAATTTGTCTGCCTAAAGTCATCTTTTCTTGTGCTTTGGAAATAGAGATTATCCCATTTCCTCCAGTCAAAACCTCCTGGTTTTGATACTGCAATGTCTTTGCAGTCACTGTGCTCTGTTCTGAGCAGAGGTCTGCACCACGTTGCCTGTCCTCCAGACGGTTCAGAAGGAACACACTGCTCTGTGGGGGTCTCTGCAAGCACAAGTAGCCTCTTTGTGAGAGTTTTGCCCCCTGTGAGGATGGGAGGACAAGCTGGCTGTAACCTGGTAGCTTGGAGTTGGCAGTCGTGTCAACTGTGCCCTGCTGCAGCCAGCTGTACCCAGCTGTGCTGAGGTGCTGTGCTGGTTTCTGCTGAAGTTCTCTGAAGGAGAGGAAAGTAGTCACCTGGAATTAGGTCATGGAAAATCATGCAGGGAAACGGAGGCTGCAGGCAGGAGCAGGAGCACGAAGCAGCCATTTATTGCCTACCAGCTGGGAGTGCTGAGCACCCTGCACGGAGGGTTTGCTCTATGAAGCTGTAGGTGCTGGTGGGAAGGTTTCTTTGTCCAAAAGGTGATGGCTGAATTCCTTTCAGCAGGGTGACATCAAATGTTGTAGGGCAAACTCGCAGTTCTCTGTGGTTTAGGAGGGCAAACCTTCATTGGTGGCTGAAGAACGCATGATGAGATCCTTATCTTCTGAAGCATGGGCAGAAGGCAGTAAGGAGAAGCAAGCAGACTAAATGGAGATGAATGTTTAAGATGAGTGTATATTTATTTCAAGACATGAGGGGACAAAGGGATGTTGTGTTCTGGTGACAGGTGAGCCATGTCAGTTCCACGTTATTCCAGCAATGCTGCAGTTAGGAACAGCAATGAAATCAGACACAGCGTGAAGCTCTTCATGAACGTTTTGTTGCTTCCTGCACCTGTACCATCAGTTCTGGCTGTGCTGGGTTTTGGTTTGATTGGTCTGAATTTGCAGAGTATTTCCAGCTTGCCTTGTTTTGTTCCAGGATTTCTCTGCCATGAGGATCTGCTGCTCAAAGGGAAACGCTTTGAAATGTGTCCTTGTTGCTGTGGGTCCCCATCCACATGCATTAGTGTCACTCGCCCTCCTGCTGGCACACTTGTAGCAGAAAAAAAACAAGCAAAGCAGTCTGCAAATAGCTGTGGTATAGCTCCTGATAGAAACTGCTTTAGGGCCCTGTCCATGGGACATGGAAACCCCTCTCTGACCATGGATTTGCTTTTATTCACCTGAGACCAAAAGAAAAGAAAGGATTCCTTATTTTTATAAGGAAAAAGCACACCTCTCTTGAGTGCAGACAGTCGTTTCTTTGCTCCTCCAGCACAAGTCTCAGCTGTGTGCCAGGAGTGGCAGGTTAATTAGCAGAAAGTGCCTTTAGTGCCCACATAAGCTTACAGCTGACTGCTTGTAAGATTAAGACCTTTCTTTTAATTTCTGTTTCAGGATTTATTGTTTGCTGTGGGTGAATGACTTGAGTTGGTTGGTAGAGCTGCCCACCAGAACTGAAGTTTCCAGTTCCATGTAGTGCTTTCTGGAAAATAACTTGATTTGCAGTTCTTTTTCCCTTTGTCTGCACTCTGTTCTGGCAACTGCCCTGGTCCTAATGGAGTTGTGAAACTTGTCATCAGAGGAGCTGAGGGTTGGAAATTAGTGCCTAGATGTATGTGTGGTCTCTTGAATATAACCTGGAGGCCTCCTTCCAAAGCATTCACCTTGCAGCATCCCTGGCTGGTCTGATCACTTAATTTCTCAACTCCGGTGTGGAAATCATGTTTGAAAAGTGAAGAGCAAACCTTTTGCATCTTTGTGCTCTCATAAGCAAAAGCAGTATAGCTGTAGTATGTGAAACAGGCCCAACTCAGGGTGTTTTGGAGCAGGTTGTGTAAATAGGGTCAACTTATCCTGTGTGAAGTGGGTATGTCATAGAATCATAGAATAGCTTGGATTGGATCACGACTCTCCAACCCCCTGCTGCATGCAGGGCCACCAACCTCCACATTTCATAGCAGCCCAGGCTGCCCAGGGCCCCATCCAACTTGGCCTTGAACACCTCCAGGGATGGACGGGGCATCACAGCCTCTCTGGGCAGCTGTTCAGCACCTCACTCCTTTCATACTAAAGAACTTCTCCTTGACATCCAACCTCAATCTTCCCTCCCTCAACTTCATTTCCCTTGTCCTACAGTTATCTACCCTTCCAAAGAGTTGGCTCCCCTCCTGTTTGTGGGCTCCCTTTAGGTACTGAAAGGCTGCAATCAGGTCACCCTGCAACCTTCTCTTATCCAGGCTGAACGAGCCCAGCTCCCTCAGCCTGAATAACTTATATGACCTGTATGTGACTTATGTGTGACTTCACTAGGCACAGCAAATAATGTAAATACCGTTTGTTTACAGCAGTTGTGCTGGATCACGTTCCACCAAGCCGTTCTCTTTGTTCTTTCAGACTTTGGGTTCAGTAACATCTTCACACCCGGCCAGCTGCTAAAAACGTGGTGTGGGAGTCCTCCCTATGCTGCCCCGGAGCTCTTCGAGGGGAAGGAATACGATGGGCCCAAGGTTGACATTTGGGTATGTGATGAACCTTTTCGACTCGGATTTCATTTTTGGCTTTGCTTCTTGAGTACTTAGAACAACAAAAGGAAAAAAAGAAGGGTGTCCAAAGAAATACTTGGGCTCTTGGCTTGTGTAGCCGTGCACTTCAAGGCTCAGAAGGAAGTTTAAGTTAGGCCAGAAGTTTAAAGGAGAACCTAGGCTGGCCCAAGGCTGAGATGTCACCAGGTCCTTTCCAAGGATTTGCTCTTTGTTATTGATCTTTTCATTTAAAGAATGCTTATTGCTGTGAACCACGGCTTGTTGCTGACTGCCCTTTGTGTGACGCAGAGTCTCGGCGTGGTGCTGTACGTGTTGGTCTGTGGTGCTCTGCCCTTTGATGGGAGCACGCTGCAGAATCTGCGTGCCAGGGTGCTCAGCGGGAAGTTTCGCATTCCATTCTTCATGTCCACAGGTAAGGCTGTGTGCCTGCAGTGCTTTGAGTCACATCTCTGCTTACAGATTCTTGGAAACGCTTAGATTTTAGTATACCGCTGATTGAGGTCAGGTAAGTGGTTTGCCAGGAAGCATATTGGATGGATAGCAGGTTGTAATGGGAGCAAAAGTGAATTTTGAATCTAGAATTTAGAAACTCGAATGTTCTTACTTAAAAATCTTGACTTCCATGTGTACGTAGCTGCAAGCTGTAGCAGAACATCAGCAAAGATACATTCTAGTAAATTCTGGGAAGTGTGACAGCTAAAAATGGAGTAGTGATGTAGGAATATAGAAGCTTTCACTGTATCTGCTTTAGACAAGAAGCTTTTTACAGCATTATGGCACATTCATTTCCTGCAGTAGCCCCACCACAAGTGAATGTCCATGTCCTGTTTCTGCAGGCGTGTTTCTGAATGCTTGAGTAATAAATCTTGTTTCTGAAAAATGTGATGTGATGAATTGTCGGATAAAACCAAGCTCACTTAAGAGCAGCTCGTATTTATGATACCTTTGAGTGGAAAATTTCACTGAGGGCAAAAAAGGCACGTTTCATTGTGGCAGCTGCGTGGGAGAGGTGTTCCTGCAGGAGCCCAAGCCCTGGCAGCTGTGTTTTGCCCTTCAGCCCCACAAGTTGGTTGCATCCCTTGGATGGTGCAGGGCAAGGCAAGCAGGGACAGGGTGACAGCATGCCACCTAGGGGTGCTGGCAGACAGCACAAGCGTACTGTGGCCTGGCTGCCTTCCTCCCTAGCGTGGGGAAATCCTGAATGAGGTAAGTGTAAAGGAAGCATGCTGACTTATGTCTGTATTGGCAGTAAAAATTTGCTCCGAAAGTAGTTTCAGATCAGATTTGGAAAACTGTACAGCCAGTAGAAACAGGCTCTGAGTTAGGATGATCTCATCTATAGGGGCTGCACTGGGAGCTTGGCACTGAGAGCTGATGCTGCCATTGCTCTTTGCAGCTTCAAAACGAAGAGATGCTCCTGCACTGGGGTGGCAGCAGCTACTGAGGTTTTTATCCCTGTGCTGACTGCTTTAGACCAGTACTTAGCTAGAAAGCTGTGGGTATTCATTGACAAATACAATCCCTTTGAGTATCACACTTTCATTCTATCTGGGGGAGGCTGTGTTCTCTTGTCCCCTCAGCTGCCTACGTACAGCATCAGATTCCTGCAGCTAAGTGGTATGGAATGGGTGTGAGGTCCAGAAGGGGAAGCGGTATTTTTGCTGCATTTGACTTCCTACAGAGAAGTTGCTGTGAGGGAAAGGCTCGCTCCTGATCTTGTGGCACAAGGCTGCCTGCTGCAGAAGCCTTGTTCCTCACTGTGGTTACTCAGCAGTCTGTTCCCTTGCAGAATGTGAACATCTGATCCGCCACATGCTGGTCTTGGACCCGAGTAAGCGGCTCTCGATGGACCAGATCTGCAAACACAAGTGGATGAAGCTTGGGGAAGCCGATGCAGAGTTTGATAGGGTGAGAAGCTGAAGTGAGCCAGTGTGTGAGTGGGACTTGTTCAATGCATTCAGGACTGCCACAGTGTTCATTTCAGCTGCTTGGGAACTCCTGCTCCAAGCTCTGCTGTACTGCCTTCCCATTTTGTCTTTGTCCCCCTTGTCTTGCTTTCCATATCATCCTTTGACTCTGATTACTTGATATTTTTTCCCCTTTGAACTGATGTACCATCAGCCTTCGAAGCTCGTGCCAGCTTGCAGTCTGAGCCCTGTGAATTGGTTCTTCAGAACGCTGTGACTCATCTCTGTGCCTTTGGGAATGTAAGCACTGAAGTCTGTATCTTTGCTCTTACAGCTGATAGCAGAGTGTCAGCACCTGAAGACAGAGAGGCAGATGGAGCCACTGAACGAGGATGTGTTGTTAGCAATGGCAGAAATGGGGCTGGACAAGGAACGCACAATTCAGGTAACGCTCTGCAGCTGACCACTGGGTGCTGCCTCTTGCAGTTGGATAACAAATAGCTGTTTGTTGCTAATCGTGTCTGGTAACTGAGCACAGCGTGGAGCTCGTTTTGCTGCTTGATGCAAAGAATTGATCACTTCTTCCTCTTCTTCTTCTAGTCATTAAGAGCTGATGCTTATGATCACTACAGTGCAATCTACAGCTTGCTCTGTGACCGTCTGAAGAGGCACAAGAATCTGCGCATTGCCCCGTCTCCAAGCATGCCACGGACAGTCACCTTCCCCACCTCTGCTAACATCCAGGTAGATCCTGCTTCTATAATGCTCTTTCAGCCTTGGAAGGCCAGACAGACCCTTACCTGTTAAGCTTAGACTTCATTGCAAGTGTTCTCATTGTGCCAAGAGCACAAAGATCTGCTGTGTCTGAGAACCTTGTGTGTATTTTGGGTTCTGTAATCGTGACTGTGGATTTACCAAATATTCTTCAGACAAAATCTAGCCTTAGTTAACCTTGTGACAGAAAAAGCAACGTGAGGTTTACAGGATGGGAAATAAAGTTTACAGACCGTGACCACTGCATGATGCTCAACTTGAGATACTATCCAAGAAATGAGTATTTGCTTTAGGAGAGGCCAGGTCGTAAGAGAAGGAGGAGAGAAGCTAGCCCTGCCTGAACAGAATTGAGGAGAGGGAGGGAAAATGAGGCAACCCCTTAAGAATTAAGAACACTTTCAGCAGCTCCAGGGTGATCTCTCTTCCCAAGTGGTTAAATCTGTTCAATGGTGCTAGTCCAAGCATGATTATGAAGGGGTTGTAGGAGATGCTAGTTTCTTGTCTACTGATTTTTGATCCTTCTGATCAGCAGACAGAACAGGCAGGCAATACCATGAACATCAACGTGCCACAAGTCCAGCTCATCAACCCTGAAAACCAGATTGTGGAGGTGAGGTACCCTCCTTGATGGCCTCTGCAGGTTCTTTTCCGAGGCCTTTTGATCGATCCTCACGTTGTGTTTCAACATCTCCCGTGTTTTGCCTGCCCAGACTGATGGAACGATGAACTTGGACAGCGATGAAGGGGAAGAACCCTCACCTGAGGCTCTGGTCCGTTACCTCTCAATGCGAAGGCACACGGTTGGAGTTGCTGACCCACGGTTAGTGTTGGACTCTACCTCCTCAATGGAGGATTAAGGGCACTTTTCCTACTTGTAAGCCCTCTCTTAGGTAGAATTTGGGGCAGTGCATTTTTAGCTCTCTGTGATCTCGTAGTAACAGGCAGGGATGGGTGTATCTGTATCACAGCTAGTGTCAAACCTTTGGTTTTTTTGCTCCTGGTGTGAGTGGCTTGGAGCTATTCCTGCACACTCAATTGTTGCTAGATGGGGAAAGAACTTCAGGGTGAATCCTTAGAATCCTTAACAAAAGTATCTTAAATGCAGAAAGTATTAAAACATCCTAGTCCCATCACACAGCTTGGTTAGAATTTGAGCTGGAGATGAGGATCTTCTTTCCTCCTTGATTGTGGCTGTGTTGACCATTATGCAAGTCAGTTTCTCACCTATGCTGCACTGTTATCGCGTCCCAGCTGGAGTCTTTGTGATAAGTGCTTTCAAGGTTAATACAAAGAGCAAATGCTGGAAAAATTTAACCTAGAGGGGGGAAAAGAAAGGGCTGATGAAAACTGAAAAGTGGCCTGGTTACTCTCTGTGACCATTTTCCAGTGCAATAACAAACTTGTTCTGTGGAGGGAAGCTGAATGTACTGAGCCCATGGGTGGTTCTCCATGCATGGTTGCTAAGTCACCTGTCTGTAAATGTGATTGCACAGGACGGAGGTCATGGAAGATCTGCAGAAGCTCCTGCCTGGCTTCCCTCGTGTCACTCCTCAGGCTCCATTCCTGCAGGTGACCCCAAATGTGAACTTCATGCACAATGTGCTGCCTAGGCAGAACCTGCAGCCCACGGGTCAGCTGGAGTACAAGGTACTGACCCACGTGTGTGCTCCCTGCAGCCTGTACCACACCAGCAAGTGTGTGGCTGTGCATCTGTGCTTGTGCTTGCCCTCCCTCTATCTGTCAATTCCTTGGACTTCACGAATTACAATCTTGCTGCTGCTTGAGGTGCGATTCTGGCTGGTTACTTAAACTAAGAATGAAAGAACAGTGCAATATGAAATTCATGAATGGGCTGGAAAGAGAGAGGATTTTGCTGCCTGGTTTTGGAGGTGCAGATGGCAGCCTGCCAGGTAACTAAAGCAGAATGCTGGGAAACGGAGAGTTAAACACAGCTTCTCCACTGGCAGTGTCTCTGTCTGCCCCACTTTGGCTTGGAGATACCGATAATTCCTCATTTCTCCTGAAGCCCAGAATGCTCGTCTTCTCTCATGCTGATATCCCAGTCTGTGGCCTCGGGGCTCAGGTACCAGAAGGATCTGGTACTCGGTTGGTAACTGCACTGTGTTTGCTTCCCAGGAGCAGTCCCTGCTGCAGCCCCCCACTCTGCAGCTGTTGAATGGCATGGGCCCTCTGGGGCGGAGAGCATCCGACGGTGGAGCCAACATCCAGTTGCATGCACAGCAACTGCTGAAACGGCCTCGAGGTCCATCTCCACTCGTCACTATGACTCCAGTAAGTAGCCAGAGGGAAGAATAGAATTGGTGTGCTTAAAAATACGTTTTCCTGGAGGCAGACTTGACAGGGGTGGTAGACTTGGGCTGTAGTACTCATGAAAGTGCAGCAGGGATTGTGCCTGCTTGCTGCCCAAAGGATCCCTAGAAGCTGAGAATGTACTGCTCTTTGGAATTGGCAGAGGGTTTGTGAACTTTTTACTACAGCTGATTTTCTAATAGAGAGAAAACTAAAATGTCAATCTTGCTTTTAATGCATATTCTTTCTTCCCTTGATGTAGCTGCATGGATGAATTTTCCTGCTAGTACCAAAAGAAGCAGCAGCCCTTGCGCAGGCAGTTCTGTATGGGGGAAGGAATGTGGGAAGGGGTTCTTGGCTGAGTGCCCCATAGCTGGCATGTGTCCTTGTGGAAGCCAGTTTGGGAAGGCCAGGTGTCTGCTGTGCGGATGGGACCACGTTGGCTGCCTTCTGGAGCCCATGGCTTCTCTTCTCCCTGCAGGCCGTCCCAGCTGTCACTCCTGTGGACGAGGAGAGCTCTGATGGGGAGCCAGATCAGGAAGCTGTGCAGAGGTAACCCCCAGTCTGTTAATGTTTACCCTTATTACCCTCAAAGAGGCTCACCCTGTGGCGTTCTACTACGGAATTAAGGCACGAGCAACCTCATCACAGGCAGCAGTGTTAATTACAATGAAGGCTTAACACTTCTCTTATTCTTGTGGGTGTTGATTACTGCAGGCAATTACTCCTCTGACGCTACTAGGTGCTTACAAAACTGGATTTCCCCTGAAATTCTGTAAGCTGTTGAAGCAGTAGGTTCTCTAGAAACTCTGGAACTGCTAAACTCCTTTGCTTAGTGTGCACCAGCATGCAATCCACACTAACCTGCAAAATGAGTGCTAAGTGATTCACCCCTCCCTGCTGAGTGATGGAGGTAGGAAGATCTCATCTGTGGCCTTGGGTGTAAATGCAGCTTTTGTATCAAGACGTGCAGTAAACATCCAACTCTGATGCCTTAGACAAAGTGAGCTTGCTGAAAATACAAGTACCTCTTGGCTTCTAATTTTAGCAGTGGGCCTTAGAGTAGTCTGCTCCAATAGGAAAAGAACTATCAGACATTAGTTTGGAAACTGTTGTTCTCTTTGTCTGCTCCAGATGCGTACTGGGAAGCGGGTAGAACACGCTTGTACTTCCTCAATCCATGAAAACACTAACCATTTCCTTGCTAACATTTCTCAGTAGCTTTTGTGTAGTTTCTTCTGTGCTAACCAGCTGGTGCACTGTGTTTTGGGTGTGGTGATGGAGTGCTCCTGTCTCTTACCTCAAACTTGAAAAGATTTCTGGATTTCCCCGAGTTTGTACAGGCCATCACCTCAAGTAAGACAACATTTCTTCTGGGGCTACGCTTGGGTGAATGATTCAGATGAGGGTTGGTTGCAGGCAGAAACTCTGGGAGGGGCAGAGCTCGTGCCCCAGAGCCTTGCCAGCTCTTGTCGCTTCAGTGCTTCAGAGGATTCAAGCAGTGCTGCGTGTAGCGATGGGTTGTGCAGTGTGTGCTGATACCCTTTTGCCTCCCGGAGCTTAGAAGGATGTCAGGGCTGGTCCATGCGAAGGCACCTGCTTCCAGCTCTGCCTCAGAAGTAGCACAGCCCTTCCACAGAACGCATCCTGTGTTTTCTGTGCAGATTTACACTCCAGTCCATTGCCACCCTCATCTTTGTGCTCACTCTCGCAGTGTTTTCCAGCTTCATGCACTGCTGTTCATCCACCTGCCCAGGCAGCATGGTGAAAGAAATGAGGCCAAGCCGTGGTGTTGAGCAGGTGAAGAGCACAGACACTACAGGCCGCATTCAGCCCCCTTCAAGCTGCTGCACCCTAACTGTACACTGTCCTGCCCAGCAGGGCTCAGGAGCACCAACTGTCTGTGCTGGCAGCTGTATGCAGTTGTGTGGTTTAAGAACCAGCTCGACTGGAAAGGCAGTAAAACTCCCATGCAAGTTGCAGAGGTGTTTGAATCCCACTGAAGAGCAATTTCCTTCAACTCACGGGTCACTTTGCTGCTCTCAGCTGTGCTGTCCATAGCCCTCTCCTGTTCTTCCACCAGATGGCCCATCCAGATTGTGTGTTAACTTGCTCTCCACCCCGTTATGTTGCAACACGTAGCTAGTCATCAGAGAAGGGTAAATAGCAGTAACAAATATTTAGCTTCTCAGAACAGTATTTCCAACGCTGCATGCAGCCACCAGCGGACAATTTTTTGCCCTTCTTAATCTGACCTTGAAAACAGTATGCATACTTTTCTCTGCTCCAGGGAACAGCCACAACTCCTTTGAGCTTTGGGAAACTTTCTTCCACCAGAAACACTGTTATAGCTCATGATTGGATTGTTCCCTGGAGGTCTGAAATAAAATGATCTTAGCAAACCACAACTGTAAAGCTCTTTGGGAAACTTTCCCTGTCTCCATCAAATGATTCTTAAACAGCTAATGGCACAGACTTTGGCAGGTTACCACAATGCTAAGCACTCTTCATTCTGTTAACTTGCTGCCTTCTGCCTAAGTGGCTTTAGTAGCTGGCAAAGGCTGATTTTGGAGAAGGCAACATTTTTGTTGGTTGTTTTGTTTTGTTTTGTTTTTTGCTTGTTGCTTTCCTCTGCTTTACAAGATGAAGCTGCATTTGCAGAGGTTAAAAAACAAAGATGAGAATCCCCCTTTTTGTAGCTCAGGTGCTCTTTGCCACAGCCGCCTTATTGCTGCTGGTTCCCAAGAGCAGAAATAGTTGAGTTCATAAGCGGCCATTCACCTGCCTGTCCTTGAGTGGGCAGAGTGCTGCCCTGGTGCTCGTCACAGGCCGAGGCATTCTGGGTCGGTGCTCTGTTATCTCTTCTGGCCCTGTGCCCCCAGCTGGTCCCCAGGCATCGCTGCTGCTGCTCACTGCAAGTCCAGCAGGGCACAGCCGTCAGCACCGCGCAGCCCTCCCTGACATCCTGGCTGAGGCAGAGCTTCGTAGTTTTGCTCTGCATGCTCCCACACTCTTTGAGGGATTGGAAGAGATGGAAGGTGCTCATTCCAATGCAGAGGGCAGCTCAGCTTAAGCCGCCGATGCTGAGCTCTGGTGCAAGAGGCATGCTCAGTGCTAGGGCTGCGACCCCAGAGCAGGAGCTGTGCTGCTCACCCCCCCAGCTGTCCTTGGCCAGTACATTGCTGGGTGATTTGCAGCTCTGCAAAACAGGATCGGGCCTAGGTGGCGCACTGTGACCGGGCTGGGTGGTGCTGCACTGCCTGCCCTGTCGTGGCGTGGCCAGAGCTCTCCTCACCCTGATCTCCAGTGGTGCTCTGTGCTGTGCTGGCCTCTGCTCGAGCCCAGGGTGTGACGGGTCCGGTCTGAAGTGCAAAGGGCAGCTGAGAGGGGGAAGCTGAGCAGCCTCTGCACTGTGCCCCTTCTCTTCCTTGCTAAGACTGTGTGTGACTCCATGAGCACGGCAGATCCCTCTGTGCCTCAGTGGGGCCTCGTGAGGGGGAAGCAGACCTGCTGCAGTGGAGTGAATCCATGCTGAAAGCAGCAGGTCGCTGTGTGTTCCCCAGGGAATAAACCGGCATTTCCCTGGAGACAAAACGTGGCTTTCCTGATGGGAAAAGCAAATGGCTTCTCTTTCCTTCTGAGAACAGCGTTAGCACGCAAGCAGCTGAAACCACGCTTGTCCCCTTGTCCCCTAAGCACTGAAGGCCTCCTGATCTGACAGGCGTGGGCAGCATGTCCATGCTGTGCTTCTCCCCGGGCGTCACTCAGCCCCCAGTCAGTTCTCAGCACTGCAGCAGCATTCTTCCTTCACCTTTACTCTGGATTATCTAACACTCCCTGTTTTTGGAGTATCATCCATCAGTCTCTTATAAAATGTGCTCCTGCTTGTTGCAGATACTTGGCAAATAGGTCAAAAAGGCACACTCTGGCAATGACCAACCCTACAGCTGAAATCCCTCCAGACTTGCAGAGGCAGCTAGGACAGCAGTCCTTCCGACCCCGGGCTTGGGCTCCACACCTGGTACCCGATCAGCACCGGTGAGTAATGACACCGGCCCTTCGGGCAGCTTTGCGCCAGAAAACCTGCTCAGATGTCACCTGGAATGGAGCACTGAAGACATCCCGCTTGGCAGGGAGGGGTGAGGAGGAGGAGGAAGCATCAGGAGCAGATCCCCAGGGCAGACGTGTCCGACCACGCTGGAGTTGTGCACTGGCGTGGGCTCTGTGCCTGCAGCTGCAGGCAGTGCTGGGGCAGCAGTCAGCTGGCTTGTCCCCTCTGGTCCTGTTTTTGTGGCAGGAGATGGTTTGCCAGAATGGCTGCCATCACTGAAGGGTTGAGAATAATCTGTTCATTTTAGAGAGCTTTCTCTGTTTTATTGGTAGGTGTCAAGTTAGCAGTAGGTAGTAGATTTTCTCTGGAACATTTTGGAGTCAGATGCGAGGGCAAGACTGCACCAAAAATTATCTATGCCACAGCTTAAAATCCTCACTGTTCTGCACCAGAGTTGTTTGTTTTGACTGCAAAGTCTCTTTGCAAAGCTCCTGGAGAGCCATTTTATTTCCCATCTTTAACCCCTGAGGGGAAGGATATGGGGAAGGGAAGCTTGAGTGGGAAGAAAAATTGCAGTGGAAAAGAGGGAACTGCTGCAGATGGTGTCTAAACACACTCCAAATGTTTGAGTAGGTCATTCCTAATTGCGAGAAGCGTTAATTTGACACAGAGTCCTTGGCACAGAAGCACACTGTAAACACTAATGCCACAGAGAGAGCTTAAAACCTGCGTTCTGAACCTCTCAGTGCCAAGAGTGCAAACCAGCTGCAAAGTACAGAGTTTGCTGCCTGTTGGTCTCGACTGTTGAGGAAACAGTTGCCTACCAGGCTAGATTTGCATTAAATCTTTCAGCCAGCTCATGCTGGCGAGCTTGACAAAGTGCTTTTTATTGTAGCCAGATACCTGCTGAGCTGAGCACTGATGTAATCAGCAGAGACAGGTGAACTCTGAGCAGACTGAGCCAGTGTCAGTGCCACGCTGGAACTCTAGACAGCCAAGATAAGCACCTCTACACCCTGAAGTTACTCCCTTAGAGGTGCTTGGGGGATGGGAAGAGCAGGAGGGGGAGAGATTTCTGGGGTCACAAGAAAACCTTAATAGGAAGAGAAGTGCAGCTTGCAAAACAACCAGAACGTGCTGTGTCCTACTTTAAGGACTGCTTCAAATTGTGAAGGTAAGCTGCGTCACTCATGCACTGCAGGAACTGACTTATTTTTCTTTTGAGGAATTGTTAAAACACCCTGTGTCAGTATGTTGATATCACCTCTGCCTCATGGTCCTGAGGCTGTTCTGTTCATTCTGTTCATTCCACCCGTGGTGTTGTAGTGTGCTGTGAGCCTGCCTCGCATTTTACCCAAGGAATCATGGAAACTTCATCTGACTGTGGCCTAAACAGACTCCCCACAGTCGTGTCTGAGACACACGCACAGCACAGAAACCATTAGCACTCGTGTCATCATATAACTAGACCGTGGCTGTTGAACAGCTGGTGGGTTTTATTTTAGCACTTCACATATTTTAAGCCATCTTCTTTATATAGAGCACCCATTTTGGTCATGATAACTTAGTATCTGAAAGCGGATTGAAGTACAGCAGCCAGCACTGGTCTGCCTTGGCCATGTGTGTTTGGGAACCTCAGTGTCATTTTTACCTGTAGTTTCCACTTTGCATTGGTGCAACAGGAGGTGGAACGGATCAGGATAATGGATGGGATGGTATCAAAAGGGAGTGACATAGCTCTGTCCATGGGAGGAAGTCATGTGAAGTCTATAGAAACTGATTTACGTCCTGCTAAGGGACAAGACCTGACCGCAGCGTGCTGGTAGCATTCCAGCACAGTCATGTTCTGATAAAAGGGGGAGCCTCAGGAATGGGGCTCAGGGATGATTTCGCTCAGGAGAAATCATTCTTCTTAGAACAGACTTCAGCAAAGAGCAATCAATATGCACAGCAGCACGAAGAGCAGTATGAGAAGTAGCTAAGACTTTGACTAGCCTGCAGTAATGCAGCTGAGGTTCGTATCGACATGAAAGCAGCTGGGGTACTGTTGAATTCAGTGCCAGGCTGTCACAGGTGCTGAGATTTCATCCCAGTGCAGGCAGGAGCTCAGTGCTTAACTCTGACAACAGGGAGCCCCAGCTTTGGCAGAATCCAGCTCCCCAAAAAAGCCCTATTCTGGCTCCCCCTGGTGAAGAAGAATTCTCACTGCAAATGGAAATGTGTGCAATTCTTTGGGCACAGTTGCCTTGGTTCTAGCTGTGTCTGCTCTTCAAAGTTGCCTTTGGGTGGACGAGTTGCTGCCCGTCTCTGATCTGATTTGTGGCTGAATCATGTTCAACCTTGAATCATGTTCAACCTTGAATCATGTTCAACCTTGAATCATGTTTATCTGCCCAGCTGCTGAGGATACTCAGTAATCTTGCTTCCTCTTCATGGTATTGATGGCACCTTATTTCTTGATCTAAAACATGGTTTATTCTGGGTGAGTGGGCAGGTAGAACTTGGTGTGGCTGGTTTAAATCAAGTGCCTCTGTACCACAGCTTGTTTCTTATCTGGCATCACTAACCCACTTCCCCATGTGTTCAGTTCTATTTACAAGGACTCCAATACTCTGCACCTCCCCACCGAACGCTTCTCCCCGGTTCGGCGTTTCTCTGACGGTGCTGCCAGCATCCAGGCTTTCAAAGCCCACCTGGAGAAGATGGGCAATAACAGTAGCATCAAACAGCTTCAGCAGGTGAGAGGAGTGGGGGACTTAAGGCAGCAAACCCTGCAGAATGCCCTCTAAATGTACGTGCTGCTCAACTGCAATCTGGGAGCTCTGGGGGCTTCCGCTCCTCTCTTCCTAGGGAAAAAATGCAGGTGCTGTGCCCACGTGTGGCCTCTGTGGTCACATCAGCACTGCCAAACTGCGTCTGCTGCTCTCCCACACTTCCTGGGGCAGCAAAGATTTGGTGCTGTTCCAGAATGCCTGGGAAAAGGGCAGTTCATACTGCTAGAACTGGGAGTAATATTGCATGCTATCCCGTGTACAACCAGTGCATGTCTTATCATGGCTTGAGCTGGACTTGGCATCAGGACAGGACTTTCACCTTGCAATAGAGTGGAAATATGAGATGCTCTTTTCACCTTGAAGTTATCATTATTACAGCTTCGTGCGTGCATTTTTTAAAGGAATGCAATGCTGCCAGCTTGAGCTTGTGCGCAGTTTCTCCTCTGTTATCTAAGGCTTGAGCTAGCCGTGTTGTTGCACACCCAATTCCATCAAATTAAATGGATTAGACTTTATTTACTGGATTTCTCATGTAGCAGAGTGCCTTTCTGTCCCATAAGCGTGAACCAAAGGGTCACTTCTAGGGTGTGAATTCCTCATTACAGGAATGTGAACAGCTTCAGAAGATGTATGGTGGGCACATGGATGAGAGGACACTGGAGAAGACACAGCAGCAACACATGCTGTACCAGCAAGAGCAGCACCATCAGATTCTTCATCAGCAGATCCAGGTATTAGAGCCTGAGGTAGACTTTCTGATGTCTTAGCTGTGTTTTCTGAATGGCTGCAGATAAAACTACAGAGCAGGTCCACATGAGATTGAGGAGATGTAGATTGCTCAGCTTTCTTAACGAGGAGTGAGCCTGAAGGACTTCAGCCGTGATGTTTGCTGCTGTGATAGTGAGAGCTGCAGGCAGGGACCAAGTGTTTGGAGAATGTGGATATGTCCCACTTCACTCTTCACCACGTCCTAACTGTATTACTTGACACAGTACTGATCACAAACACTTTTTGTTTTCTGATGCCTGGTTCAGGACTGTATCCGGCCACCTCAGCCTTCTCCACCCTTGCAAGCTCAATGTGAAAACCAGCCAGCTCTGCTCACTCACCAGCTTCAGAGGTAAAGAAATGGCTTTAGCAAAGCTCTGGGGGGTGGGATTTACTCTGCCTGACCCAAGGATGAGCTGAGTCCAGGGCCAGGCTGGAGGTGTGTAAAATAAGAATGGCTGAGGCAGTTCACAGGTGAATGTGCATGGTCCTTTTTGTTGGATCCCCTCTGAAAGAATTCTGGAATTAGAGAAATGTGATTCAAAGGCACAAATCTGCTTTGAACAGATGACAGAGAATTTTGCCTTTTGACCAGCTTGAAAATGCGTTACCTTCATTAAGCCAGTTTCTCTCATGATTACTGCTCAGAGGTGTTCCTGGGCTTCTCACATCTTTTCAGACTTTGTGTTAGGTGACAGTCCTTGTTTTAATCACCCCTGACTTGTAAATGAGGCAGGCTGAATTCTGGGAAGGAAGGAAAGAAGGAAGGAAAGAAGGAAGGAAGGAAGGAGAGAAGGAAGGAAGGGAGGAGAGAAAGAAGGAAGGGAGGAGAGAAGGAAGGAAGGGAGGAGAGAAAGAAGGAAGGAGAGAAGGAAGGAAGGAGAGAAGGAAGGAAGGAGAGAAGGAAGGAGAGAAGGAAGGAAGAAGGAAGGAAGGAGAGAAGGAAGGAAGGAGAGAAGGAAGGAGAGAAGGAAGGAAGGTTTTCTTGCAGGCCACAGTGAGTCAGGAAGAAAGCTTGTGATGTTCTCATCCCAGGGTTTTTGTTGTAGCCACCAGGTTATGCTGGTTTTAAGCATGGCTCTCAAAATAGAAGGCAAGCTGCAAAGAGTTTGGGATCCCAAGCATGGGCTTCACGGTGTTTGTCTTACAACAAAAATACAGCGTTTGGCGTCAGCGCTCACAGCTGAAAAAGTGTCTTCATGAGGTGCATGTGTGATGAAAAGGTGCTTGTTTCCCTGTGCAGGTTACGGATTCAGCCATCCAGCCCGCCCCCAAATCACCCCAATAACCACCTCTTCAGGCAACCAAACAGCAGCCCACCTCCTGTGAGCAGCAGCGTGCTGCAGCCCCACGGTGAGTGCTGACAGTTGCCTGAGCCATCTGTGCTCCTCGGGGCAGCAGAGCCGTGTGCTGCTATCCAGCCTCCGGGAAAACAGTGCGTGGGGGAGCTGGGGGCTTCGGTCCCCCCTGTGCTCAAATCCTCGTGCAGTTTGCTGATGATGTAAAAGATTCTCCATCTGGCAGCAAGGGCTGGTGTTATCGAGAGCGTGCGAGGATCTGCCAGCTGGAACGTGTTGATACGTTTCTTGTCATGAGATCCTTACTTATCACTCCCGGGGGTGGGGAGGAAGGGCTGATATTCTTGGGTTGATACAAATCACTGTGAGCTGTGCTTTGTTTCTCTTTCTATGCAAGAGGCTCTAGCTTGACCCTTGCACCCTGACGCAGCCTGTCAGAGTTGCCAGCAGTAGGGCTCTCCTTGCTGTGCGTCCTGGGGCTCTGCGTGCTGCTCTCTCCTGAGCCTTGCCCTGGGCTGATTTGGGTGCTGAGAGTCTCTGTTCCTCGTAGGTGCAGCCTCCCAGTCCCAGTTCCAAGGGATGCCGTCCCACAACACGATCTTCCCACAGTCTGGTAACTGTTCCCCTCCCCCAACCATGGGGCTGACGTGTCTGGCCCTGCAGCAGCAGTCCCAGGCCCAGCAGGTCACCATCCAAGTGCAGGAACCCGGCGACATGGTCAGCAACAACCTCCTGCAAGGGGCCTCTGTGGCCGGGCAGGGCACCCACACACGGGCTATGTCCATCAGCCCCAGTGCCAACCAGATCCAGATGCAGCACCGCGCCAACCTGATGGCCTCCCTCACCTATGGCCACAGGCAGCTGTCCAAGCAGCTCAGCGCCGACAGCGCCGAGTCGCACAGGTAAGGCCACTGCACTGCTGCACCACGTCCCCCCTGAGCTGGGAATGGGGCTGGGTGTGAGGAGGAACTGCTGGCTGTCAGCTTCTGGGGGGTTCTTCATCAGCCCCTTGTTTTGGGGGTGAAACTGACTCCTGGCAGCAATTCCTGGCCCTGGCTGGGAGCTCTGAGAGTGTGCAAGGCTGTGGGTTTTTGTGCTTGTGCCAGGAGTGGCTGTCCCTGCCTCCTGCCAGGGCAGGGCAGGAAGTGGAAAAGTTAAGAAGAGTGCTTGAACACTTGCTACATGAAACAGATGCTTTCCCCAGATCATATTTTCTCCTCGGTACAGTCAGGGTTCCTGCTTCCCTTACATTTACTAGCCGCACCACCTTACACTGCAGCTGCCCTCGTGGGTGACCTGGAGCACAGGATGATGGGCACTCTACCTTTGGAGTAGTTGTTGCCTCCTTGCTCTCATGCGGGTACGGTGGATCAAACCCTGTGTGAGGTGGGAGCACCAAAGACAGCCCTGCACGCCTCTTTAGCTGGAGCTGACAGTGCAGTCACTTGTTCTTTTCTGTTCTTTGCAGTCTGAACGTGTACAGGAATCCCCCCGCCAACTACGACCAGGTGCACTTACACCCCCACCTGTTCCCAGAGCAGCCTCGTGTTTCCCCCAGTAACTACAGCCCATCAGGAGGAGTTGGGTTTCCTCCAGCTCAGCAAGCTCTCAAAGTCCCACAGCTTGACCAGTATCCCAATTTCCCTCAAAATGCACATCAGCAACAACAGCACTACACTGCATCGGCACTACAGCAAGCACTGTTGTCCCCAACACCTCCTGACTACAGCCGACACCAGCAGGTACCGCACATCCTCCAGGGACTCCTTTCTCCCCGTCACTCTCTCACGGGGCACACGGACATGCGGCTGCCCCAGGCAGAATTTGCACAGCTCATCAAACGACGGCAGCAGCAGCAGCAGCAACAGCAGCAGCAGCAAGAGTTTCAAGAGTTGTTCAGGCACATGAGTCAAGGGGATGCTGGAAACATGGGCACCAGCATGGGACAGAGCCTGTCGGAGCGTCAGTCGTTGTCTTTGCCTTATCAGAGTGCTGACACCTATCATCCACAGAGCAGCCCCCAGCATCTCCTAAAAATCAGGGCTCAAGAATGTATCCAGCAGGTACCTGCATCAGTGCCACCGCATGGATACGTACACCAGCCAGCTCTGTTCCACTCGGAGAGCATGGAGGAGGACTGTGCGTGCGAGGGCGCCAGGGACAGCTTTCCAGACAGTAAGAATTCAAACACATTGACCAAAGGCTGCCACGAGACCCCTCTGCTTGTAAATGCAGGAGGGCACGGGGACCCAGAATCTTTGCTAGGAACTGCTAATCACGTTCAGGAGCTGGGGACGCATCAATACAGGCATCAGCCCGCTGCTGGATTCAGTAGGAATAAGGTGCCCAGCAGAGGTAAGGCTCAGGGCCACTCGCATGGCTGAAATGCTTTTCCATACTGGCTGCGTGCTGCTTGTGTTCCTGCCAGAGAACACCATCCCTACCTAGTACTGCAATGGTTTCGTGACATATTTTGCATAGCACAGAATTACCTAGATTCTTTCTGGCTTCTGTGGCTATAAATTGCAGGCATAGTCTCTCTAATAAACAGTGTTAAATAAGAACTCTGCTAGATTCTTCTCTTCGGAATGTGACCTACTTCTGTAGGCAGATAAAGGCCAGGACCACGATAGTGCTGCCTCTGAAGAGATGCTGGGATCTGTTGACTCATTTCTTCTTGTTGGGGTGATCCCCCACCAGGTGTAAGTAAGTGCCCAGCAAAGATCTTCTTTCTGGAAGCCCTGTAACGTGGCGCATTCCTTCTCTTAGGGGCAGAACTGTGAGTCCAGGCATTGCTGAGGCTTCCATAAACTTGCAGCATAAGAATGGTGATAGGTGCTGCTAAGTCTGCCTCACGCTGCTCGTGCACTTGGGGAAGCAGCAGTGAGGCTGGAGCCCTGCTTTAGCTGGAAGGAGTTGATTCTAAAGACAGGGAGCTGAAGCTTGCCATTAGCATGTGTCGCCCTTTCCTGCTGGTTGGAAACAGCCCTTGAGCCCTTACTCCTTGGTGGCTGCATTGACAGTGATGTGCTGTCAGAGCTATAATTACAGGCCTTCTCTGTAGGAAAAAGCACAGTCCTACCCCCTTGCTAAGATGGTTTTGAAGAGAGGCTTTCCAGGCTGAGCGGGGTGGATCAGTATTCACTGCAGGACTGAGCTGTACTGGTCTGAAGCCATCAGCTTGCCCTTGGCACAGGGAACCCTATTGCAGGGGAGCAGTGTCCTGGGCACAGGAGGCACTGTTTTGTTTGGAGACACAGCATGGGTTTGTTGGGAAAGTACTGGCTGGGAACAGAGAGGCGCAGAGAGCAGTGAGGGCATGCCAAGCTGTGTCCCTCAGAGCAGGGGACAGGGACAAGGCCTGGCTTTTCTGAAGTCTTCCTTGATTTTGTGTTAGTGATGTGTTTTCTCTCAGGCTTTAATATCCCCATGGTGTTTGCAGCACAAAAGGGAAGAGTAACCTCAGGTTAAGTGGGATTTGAAAGCTGTGGCAGTGCATTTTGAACCAAATCTTGAGTTCACATTGTAATATCTTGGTCCAAAATGTGCAAAGCGATAAGATTTAACCAAGTCAGAAGGTAAAGTTCTGCCCCAGTCCTGACGGTGCTAAAACAAGTTACACAAGGGAAAAGGACTTTAGACAACAAGACTTTGTAAATGAGTAAAAAACGAGCAAATGTTTGCGAGTTGCATTGTGTAAGCACTTCTGACAGGGGCTGTTTGGAGGGCTTGTATAGTAAACTATGCTCTGAGATGCAGCTGCTCAGAGCTTTCCTCCTGGCTTTAATAACCCACTTGGAATCTGGCCTGTGTTACTTCACTTCCAACCAGAGCAGACATCTAGGCAGACCGAGGTACATTTCCTACAGTTCAACCCTGTAAAACCTTGCTGCAAACACCCTGAATGCCCTGCTGCTTCTTGCTTGCCTGTAGCACAACCCAAGTGTTCCAGGTGCTGAGGGATGGCAGCAGGAGCTGTGCACCCCAGCACTGGCACCCTGAGATGGCTTTCTGCAAGGCTGCCATTCTCAGACACAGCTTGGGGTTTTCCAGCCATCCCCTCTGTGGGGACAGGACAGCTGAGAGGGCAAATACCTCCTCCTTCTCTCCAGCTTGTGAAATGCATGCTGCTCGAGGGAGGAGTGCAGATTTGCGGGGGCTCAGCAGATTTATGCCTTCCAAGAGAGTGCATTGACCCTGCTTTAAAAGCCAGTTACAGAAGGTAACTGCAGATCATGAGAGTTTCAACCAAATCTGTGGTTAGGGGATGACTAAACCGCATCCGAGCGGCTCAGCTGCAGGCTTGTTCCAACCTGGGGTCGGAGCACTGCCCGTGGGAAACCTTTCCCCAGTGCTGGGAAGCCGGGTGCCAGCATCACATGCATCGACACAAAGGGATGAAAGGGTCCCTTGCTGCCGGAGTGGGGCAGGGGCAAGGGCAGCAGCCTGCGCTCTGGGCTCCTTACTGCTGCTGCTCCCCGCTGCTGGCACTGCCTGCCCCGACCATTCCCACACTTGGAAGGGCCCCGAGCGCTGTGTGGGCGGCCCTGCACTGCCAGCACTGCCTTACCTCATGTTTTCCTTCTTGCTTTCCGGGAATGCTGGCCATTAACTGAGTTTAACCCCACAGATGTGCAAAAGGAAGGAGGCCGGCTGGACTCTGGGGGCTGCGAGCTCCATGCCTTGCTGCTGGGATGGCGCTCCAGCAGCGCAGTCTGCATGCTGGGGAGAAGCGTGGGGTGCTCAGGGAATGAGCAGGACTTGTTTGAGCCTCAGTAATGTTAGGGACGAGTCTCTGGAAAGCATGCATCTTGCCAGCTCCCAGGGCACAGTCCCAGCCAGGAATGTCTCGCTGCTGGCACAACCAAGAGTTGCTTCCTGCTGACCATTTCCTGCAAACCTGATCGCTGCTGTTGGGATCCACCTGCGGCCGTGTCACATCAGGGCAGCTCCTGAGGGCCCGTGGCCTCATCCCCGTGTTTGTGCTCTGCAGGATTGCTCACCGACAGAGAATTGTTTTCGTGCACCACAGCCAGCAATAGGCTTCTCCATAGCTCAGGACTTTATTCAAAACATCGTGTACTTAATGACGATAGGTTCTGCTTGATAGGAATGTAGCCTTTACCCTTGCTCAGAAGAGCTTGCAGTGCAGATGGACTTTGCCAGGCAGAATGCTCTTGTACTCCTACAGCCAGATTGGAGGAGGGCAGGGAGAAGTCATCTGATAACAACTACTATCCTGGCAGCTCTTCCAGCCAGATCTGTTGCATACAATTGCCAAGGGGCCCTGCTAAGAACATCCTGTGTCGGAGGTGGAGGAGACCCTTCTCCTTCTCTTGTGTAATGTGAGCAATGCATGGAGGAGGGTGCAGGGCGGGAGGGGAGGCAGATGGAGGCTGCTACAGGAGCAGAGAGGTCTGTGGGCCATCCCAGGGAGTCCTGGCGCTCCAGTGCTTGAGCCAGAGGAGCCAGCAATTCCCTTCCCACCTGGTGGGCAGTGCAATGCAAGCGACATTGGTTTGTGCTGCAGTGGCACGTGTTGCCAAGAGCTACCACGGTTCCTTGTGCTAATCTGACCCTTCTCTGTTTCATCTGATTTCAAGAGTCCGTCGTAGGGAACTGTATGGACAGGAGCTCCCCAGGCCAAGCCATGCAGGTGCCTGACCACAACGGGCTGGGATACCCAGCACGGCCGGCGTCCAGTGAGCACCCGCGGCCCCGCACCCTGCAGAGACATCACACCATCCAGAACAGTGATGATGCCTATGTAAGTGGGGAGAGTCCTGTGCCCAGCAGCTCCTGGATGTGTATGGCTTATGGAGGAGGTGACGCAAAAGAAAGGCAGCACTCTTCTCTGCAGGGCTGCTGGGGACGAAGTGCTGTTGGGACGCAGCGGTCAGCATGCCCAGTTTGCTTAATGCTGAAAACATTTTAGCAGAGACCAATGTGGAATTTCTCCTTTGCTCACATGTTGCCTGATTTGTCCCAGAGCTGGCTGCATCTTTCTTTTTGCCCCCAGAGTGTTTCTGATGAAACCATTTGCACTGCCCCAGGCTTGGCTGTGGCTGCAGAAGTTTTACAGATGCACAGAGCCCAGCTTTCAGCTCTGCAGTGCTCAGTGACCTGGCCACACCAAGAGCAAAGAGCAGCTGCTCTGTTTTCTGCATTTTGAATCTCTGAGAACAATCAGACCCAGATTGTGGCATGTTTCTTGCTACAGCTTCCTACTGCTGTAGAGGAAGGCTTTTCTCTAATTAGTTACATGTAAGTCTGGAAGGGAGTCGAGTTGTCCCTCCATTCCACGCTGAGGTGACATTGCCTGCACCTGCACTGTCCCTGATGTGCACTCTGTACTCTTGTACTCTGAAGCCCTTGCTGAAGGCTGGCAGAAACTCCCTGGGCAGCTGTCAGAGGCAGCCGGGGAAGCCGTAGGTGCCTGGCTCTGGTCCCACTTTGATTTGTGTCCCGGTGTCTCCGCAGGTGCAGTTAGATAACCTGCCTGGGATGAGTTTAATGGCAGGAAAAGCGCTCAGCTCTGCTCGGATGTCTGATGCCGTCCTCAGCCAGTCATCGCTCATGGCCAGCCAGCAGCTGCGTGACAGGGAGAGTGAGGGTAAGGAGCTGGCAGGCTGCAGACGTGGCGTGGGCACTGCTGGGCTGCGGGTTGGGAGCTGTAAGGACCTGCGTTGTTCTGACAGCCTGCACTGCAAAGCCACCTCTGCTGCCAGTGAGCTCTGCAGAGCCGCAGGGGTGGAAGGGTTGGCTGCCACTGTGGGATCGAAGCCCTTCCGTGCAGTTTGCGTGAGCTGAGTTAAAGAGAGTCTCTTGGATTTCTCACTGCACTTGAGGCTTGGATGCTGTAACCATCTCTGGCTATGACATACTTTGGGTCCAAACCTGTGGCAGCCTGTAGAGCTCTGTGCTGCTGCTGGCCCGAGCCTGAGCTTGTGGCAGTAGTGAGCTGGGCTTCTTGCTGGCCTGACCCACATGCAGAAGCTGCAGCTCTTTAGTGCTCCTAATGCAAACCCTGATGTTGTTCTTTGATGTTACAGAATGTGGGGAAAGTTTGGAAGCTCAAGAGCATCCCAACCTAGGTGATGGCAACCAGCATCTAAACACCTCTTGTTACCCATCGACATGTATCACAGATGTCCTACTGAGCTACAAGCACCCAGAGGTGCCCTTTGGGATGGAGCAGGCAGGGGTGTAAGCAGGAAGGAGTGAGTATCTGTGTCCTCCTTTTCTCTCCAGCTGCACGTTTGGGCTCTCCTGGATGGCAGCCCTGAAGCAGCGTGACTCTGTGCATCTCCTTCCCCATCCCTTTGCTCCAGCATTGGTGCAGGGCTGGAGAAGAGGCTGCCAGCTCTGAGCTCCTCACTGTTGGCTGCCCCCCCCTGTTTGCTCAGGGCCCTCCTTCGTGCCTTTGCTGTCCTTCCAGAGCCACGTTTTGTTGGTGGGGGCTCTGCTCTGGGCTTTACCCCGTGGGTTTGGACTGGGAATGCGGTGAGGGGCTGTGGGAGCAGAATTGCCATTCTCTGGTATCCCCTAACACACCTCTGCTTCTTCTCTCTGTTGCAGGTTTTATGTACAGCTTTGAAATGAAAAGGTCCATTTTAAACCAACAGTATCTAGCAGCATTGCGCCAAATTGCCGTAGTATTTCTGACTAACTGGAATACCATGGCCCCCTTTCCTCATAATCACTTCATCCAGTGTGTTGTTCCTTCAGTTTCTTTAATTTTTTTTTTTTCTTCCAATTTTTTTGTTGGCCATATTTGCCTGTAACTCCAGCTATCACTGAAATCACCAGAGAACCCAACCCTACGCGTCAGCGGAGCCCGAGCACCGAGTCTGGTTTGGAGGGCTGGTTTGTGAGCATGCGGGGCCGGCGGTGGGAGCAGAGCCCATGGAGCCCACAGGGCAGGCAGGAGCCACAGTGCATCCCTGCCCTGCAGTGCATCCCTGCCCTGCAGTGCTGCTCCTTGGCCCTGAGCAGGGCAGCAGGGCGCTCTGCCCGTCCCCCCACCCCTCAGGTGGGAGCTGTGCTGTCCTGCCTCATCTCTGCTTCTGCTCCTTCCTTCATCACCGTGCTGTAAGGATCACTTCTTCCCCTGCCCTCCCCCACCCCCTTTGTAATTTTTGCATTTCTGATGCCCATGCAATTATTTTTTCCCTTTTAATTTCTTCCTCCTGGCTTAATGTAGGGAAGACAGATTATTTTTTTTTCCTTTGTTTTCTGAGCTTTTCCTCCTGATCATCTAGGATTTTTTTTTTTTTTTTGGTAAATGTTGTTTTATTATTA
The DNA here is from genome assembly GCF_023343835.1 of Lagopus muta. NCBI lineage: Eukaryota > Metazoa > Chordata > Aves > Galliformes > Phasianidae > Lagopus > Lagopus muta. Next base: position 5,095,456 of record NC_064454.1, on the reverse strand, counting down.
TTGTTATTAATAAAAGGCAAAAGGAATTTCTGTTTGAGAGAAATTTTTAACTAGATTCTGTTCTATATGAATTGTGACATGCACCTTTTGTTCAAAGTATTTTATTTCTTTTAATGACTTTGTAATTGTGACTGGTTTTCTCTCTCGTGCCTGTGGCAGAAGTGGTTTTCTCCTTTATGCAGCTCAAACGTGCATAGATCTCTTCTTTGTTCTTCTTGTTGTTCTTTCCTTGGCTGAGAGAAAGCAAAGCACCCCAGCATCCAGGCCTTGGGGAGCGCGTGGCGTCACCATTGCCTTTGGGACGTTGAAGCTACACCTGAAATCCTTCTTTAATGACACTTTTGGAGTATTTAAAAAATAGATATATATAATAATAAAAGAATCGACCCAGCCCTCCCGAATTTGCACAGAAGGAAGTGTGAAACCAGCATGGCAGAGGTTAATTCGCTATGGCTACCAACGCCTGCCCCCAGCCCCGGGAAAACGACGCCGAATGGATTCACAGGCTGGAAAGCTGGAGAGGAGGAAAAGCCCCCAGCTGGCAGCCGCAGCTCCTGGGGGGGGAGGAGGCGCCGAAAGCCTTTTGCTCTGCGCCTTTGGTTCGTTTTCCTTTTGTTTACACGACACTGTATTCCTGGGAGAGTCGGCCGCCCTCAGTCAGCACCCAGCACAGCAGGGACTCGCTTGTAACCGTGCCATTTCGGTGCCATTTCGCAGTATCACACTTTTCGGTTTGGTTCCGTTTTGGTTTTGTTTTGTTTTTTATCATGGCTTTGTATTGTAGTAATCAATACGCAGTATATGTTGAATGTATATTAATATACTTTGCTATTATTTCTGTTTTTTGGAAATGTCAGAAGTATTTTTTTTTTCTTCCTCGTTTATGTTGGACTAAAAAAAAAAAAAGAAAAAAAGGAAAAAAAAAGGAGAAAAGATAAAAAAAAAAAACCACAAGGAAATTTCAGTCGATCTTTGGTCCATTTTTTTGTCGGTGTTTTTTTTTTTTTTTTTTTTTTTTTTTTTGTGGGTCACTTGCAACTCGTCAATTATTCGGACAGCGGGATCATGACAAATAAAACCATGATGATGATCTTCCCTCGCTCTCTGTTTGCCTTGTTGCTCAACGCTGGGGGCGGATGGGCCGCAGCGCCGGCCGGGAGCGCAGCGCGTTGTGCTGCCCGCAGAGGAAAGGGCGGCGCTGCCCATCGAACCCCCCCTCGGCTGCAGCCTGCCCAAACCCGGCTTCCCTAGGAGCTCCGATGGGGAAAATCCGGAGCTGCAGCCGGGGGAGGAGAGCCGGGAGGGCAAAGCCGCTCCTGGAGGTGGGCTGAGGGCGTTGGAGGTGTGGATGTGGGCTCAGGGCTGCGCCACGGCATCGACCGACCCGGCACTAAGCAGTGCCCCGCTGACCGGCCAATTAACCGGCCCGTCCAACCAACTGCTGCATCCACCGACCTTCCCATCACCAACCAGACCAGACATTGACCAGCGTGTCCGCTAACCTTCCTGTCCACTAACCAGTGCATCTGTTAACCAGCCCATCCCCTAACCAGAGCAGTCAGTAACCAGCCCATCAGCTCACCTTCCAATCCATTACCAACCCATCCCCTAACCAGCCCATCTGTCGTTCCTGTGGGCTCTGCAGCATTACCTAGGGGCCGTGCCCGTGTCTGCGCCCCCCACTCAGCCTCCTTTAGGCTCAGCCCTGGCGCTGGGGTTACGTTGCTCACGTAGGGTCGAGGCTGGGATGTGGACCCGTGCTGCAGATGCTCGGGGCTGAGCCCGAGCCCCACCGCTCGGGTCCGTTGACGGCAGCGGGCACCCAGCAGCCGCGGGGCGCAGCTCCAACCCTCCGCGTCGGGGGCCCGGCGGGACGCGGGAGAGGTGGGAGAAGCGGGGGGGCAGGAGGGGAAGGGGGGTGGTCTCCGTCCCGGCGAAGGATGCCGTGGGGACCCACGGCGGCGGCGGGAGGAGAACGAGGGTTTGGGGTCCGGGCGGCCAAATCCCCGCGGGTATAAACCCGGTGCCCGGGCTCCGTGCCGACCCCCGGGGGCTGCGAGGGGCCTCGACGGGGCTCGGAATCTGGGTCACCCGCAGCGTAAACATCTCCTTGGCCAACACCGCATCCCCGGGGAGCTCCTGTTTGCTCGAGGCTCTGCCAAACCGGCGCTCCTTGGCGCGCTCTCCCGGGCCGTGTGCGCGATCCTTGAACTCTACGCGCCACATCGCCCCGCGCCGGGGAGCGATTTCTTGGGCTGCAGCGCCGGCTTATCTCCTGCGGGAACTGCCCCTCCTGCATAAATAGCGGCGGTGGGGAAGCTGCGGGCTCACACGGGACGAGCGGTGCGAAGCGGCGGCAGGAGAGCGCCGGTAAGAGCCGCGCCGTGCGCCGGGACCTTCCGCGGCACCGGGCTCTGAGCCGGCTCGGGGCTCCGGTCCTACACAGGGCCAACCCGAGCCCAACTTCTCGCTCTGCCCTCAGGTTCAGCCCGAAGATGAGAGGCGTGCTGGTGACCCTCGCTGTTCTCTTCCTGACGGGTACGTCCGAACGGGGCAGTGGGGATGGGCTGAGCCCCACGGAGCCCGCAGCTCGCCGGCGGTGGGGCTCCGACCCGGAGCTCCTGGGCACGGCACTGGAGTGGGATCTTCCCCTCTGCCGCCCCCAGCACGCCGTCTGTCCCTGCAGGCACCCAGGCCCGCTCCTTCTGGCAGCACGATGACCCCAAGACACCCCTGGACCGCATTCGGGACATGGTGGACGTCTACCTGGAAACGGTGAAGGCCAGCGGCAAGGATGCCATCTCCCAGTTCGAGTCCTCTGCTGTGGGCAAACAGCTTGAGTAAGGGGGGAGATGCGTGGTGGTGTCTCTGTGTCCCCATGTCTCTGTGTCCCCCTGTCCCACTATCCTTATATCCCTATGCCCCCATGTTCCCATGTCCTTGTGTCCCTATGTCTCCATGTTCCCATGTCCCTGTCACCTCATGTCCCCATGTCCCCACATCCCCACACCGTGTCTGACCCCGTGCCGCTCTCCCCAGCCTGAAGCTGGCTGACAACCTGGACACCCTGGGTGCCGCGGCTGCCAAGCTGCGTGAGGACATGGCTCCCTACTACAAGGAGGTGCGTGAGATGTGGCTGAAGGACACCGAGTCTCTGCGTGCTGAGCTGACCAAGGACCTGGAGGAGGTGAAGGAGAAGATCCGGCCCTTCCTGGACCAGTTCTCCACCAAGTGGACGGAGGAGCTGGAGCAGTACCGCCAGCGCCTGACCCCCGTGGCTCAGGAGCTGAAGGAGCTCACCAAGCAGAAGGTGGAGCTGATGCAGGCCAAGCTGACCCCGGTGGCCGAGGAGGCGCGGGATCGTCTGCGCGGACACGTGGAGGAGCTGCGCAAGAACCTGGCGCCGTACAGCGATGAGCTGAGGCAGAAGCTGAGCCAGAAGCTGGAGGAGATCCGTGAGAAGGGCATCCCCCAGGCTGCCGAGTACCAGGCCAAGGTGGTGGAGCAGCTCAGCAATCTGCGCGAGAAGATGACGCCTCTGGTGCAGGAATTCAGGGAGCGCCTCACCCCCTATGCTGAGAACCTCAAGAACCGCTTGATCACCCTCCTGGACGAACTCCAGAAGACCGTGGCCTGAGCTGCCGGCCCAGGGACTGACCCCAGGCCATGCCGGCCCCCGGGAGTCCTCGGGGACCCCCCCTTACCCTCCTCTCCCCCCCTGACCCGGAGACCGTCTCAGCTTTGCCATTCTTTTGTCAAATAAACGTGACTTAAGTTATTGGAGCTCACTCAGTCTTTGCAGTGGATGCTGGGGAAGGGGACCTAAGCCAGGAGTGGGGATGGGTCCTTGGGGCAGGGGGCAATAGGGAGAGGGCTGGGGGGCTGCAGGATGGATTAGGGTTAAGGTTTAAGGTTAGCTGTTCCCCAGCCACCACTGATCCCCACAGTGCCAGTCCCAGCTCTGCTCAGGACGTGATCACAGTGACGCTGGGCTGGGAGCTCCCCCTGTGCCACCAGCCCTGTGCTGAGCACTTCAAGAACCCCACCCTGGGCTGGGGGCCAGCTGGGTGTCAGCTGAACACCAGGCTCACAGTGGGGTTACGCATCTCATCACCACTCCACACACACTGCAACCATGGTGCAGTGCAGCGCTCAGCATCCCCAGCCCACCTTCCCCCCCCCCCCCTCCCCTCCTCTCCTCCTCCCCCCCACTGCAGTGACACAGCCATCTCACTCCAGCTCCACTTTATTTCAAGAACCACAACAAAAGGGAAATGGTGCTGCGTGTGGGATGGGGGGCAGGACCTGCACCCAGTCAACCCCCACCAGCCCACAGCCGGGCTACGAGGTCGGCGTCAGCTTCCAGAGTTCGGCCAGCTGCTCTTTCAGCCGTGCCAGCTGCTGCTTCACCAGGTTGGCATTGTCTGACAGCCACCTCCTGCAAAGGGACCACGTCAGAGAGGGCTCTGGCAGTGCTCAGCTCCACTCCCCCCGCCCCGTGCCAGGGGCACGCTGGGGGTCAGTGGGGTACGGGGTGCTGTGGGGCACGTGGTGGCACCTGGCTTGCTGAGCTGCCTCTGACTCCTGCACTGTGGTGAAGGCCGTCTTGACTGCCTCTGTGGCTTGCTTGACGTACTCCTGCACCTTCTTCACCACCACGTCTGTCTTATCGGGAGCATCAGCTCCTGCAAGCACAAACAGCATGGGCACGGTGCACCACAAACCCCACTGTCCCCTCACTCCCCATCAGCCTTACGTGCTCCCACCACCAGGATGGCCGTGCAGATGAGCAGGAACAGGATGGAGACCTTCATGGCTGGGGAGAGAGCAGAGCGGCGGTGTGGGGTCAGGTGTGGCACCCGGCTCCATCCCCTGGTCCCCTGGTGTCTGTCCCGGTCCTGGGGTCCCCACACTCACCTGGCCACGCTGTGCTTTGGCTTTGCTCAGTGGGGGCTGCCCCGAGTTCCCACTTTATATCCTCTCCAACGGCTGCTTGTGCAAAGGTCAGTGGTGGTGCGGCTGCAGGGAGGGGGCCCAGCCTCGGAGCCCTTTCCCCACTTCCAGATTTGCTCTGGATGGGCTCCTCTTCTCCCCCAGCAGGGGTTGAGAAATCCCCAGGGGCCAAGGCTGGGGGCTGTCCATGTGTGCGCACACGTGTGTGGGGTGAGGGTGGCCGTGGGGACATGCGTGGGGCCAGCAGGGGCACACGCAGCACAAGGGTGACATCCAGTGGCACCCGCTGCAAGCAGGGGATGCTGCAGGGATGGCTCTGCTTGGGGTGGGGGCTGCAAAAGCAGGGGGCTGGGTGGCAATGCCCAGCCTGTGTCCTCAACCCCAAACACCCAGAGATGGGGCCACGGCCGTGGCTCCCTGCACCTCGCCGTCACCCTGCAGCCACACACTGTGCCTCAGTGCGGCGTCCCCTCCTGCCTCCATCCCCATTCTGTCCCCTTCCTGCCCCAATAGGCTCTCAGCTCCTTGTGCCCCCCCTCTGCAGGCCGTACCCACACACCCTGGCAGTGCTGATCCCTGGCACCCCGCCGGGTGCCGCAATGATCTCAGCTCTTCGCACACGTCAGGCGCTTCCACGTCGTGACCTTGCTAAAGTCCAAGCTGCGGTGCAGGCCTGCGTGGAAGCCGGCGTGGCTGCTTGGATGCATAAATAGCAGCAGGTGCTGCCGGCACAGCACGTCCCACAACCCGCAGCAGCACAAGGAGCCTTGCTGGCAGCACTCAGGATGTCGCTGAAAGCGGCTGCCTTCCTCTTGGTGCTCCTGGCTGTGGCAGGTGAGGCAGCGCGGGGTCCCGTCCTGCAGGGGGATGGTGGGGCTGAGCGCGTGGCTGTGCCTCAGGGTGGGAGGGAGGCAACTCTGACCCCTGTGTGCCTGCAGGGACACGGGCCGACGTCAGCCCTGACCAGGTGGCCACTGTGCTCTGGAAGTACTTCACCGAGCTGGGCAGCAATGCCAAGGAGACCGTGGACCAACTGCAGCAAGCTGAGATCACCAAGCAGCTCAAGTGAGTGGAGGGACCACCGAGGCACTGGGCCTGTGGGCAGGGGGTGGATGCGGGGTGCTGAGTGCTGGGAGATGGGTGCTGAGTTGGATGCAGGGCACCCAGCGCTGGGCTCTGGGTGTTGGACACAGAGCACTGACTGCCCACCTTCCACAGCACCCTGCTGCAGAGCAACCTGCAGAGCATGAACTCCTATGCTGAGGAGCTGCAGCGGCGCCTGGTGCCCTTTGCCACGGAGCTGCAGGCACAGCTGGTGCAGGACTCACAGCGGCTGAAGGAGCAGATCCAGCACGAGCTGGCCGAGCTGCAGGCCAAGCTGGCTCCCTACGCCGACGAGGTGCACCAGCAGATCGGCACCAACATCCGTGAGCTGCAGGCCAAGCTGAGCCCCTACGCCGACGAGCTGCGCTCGCAGGTGGACCGCAGCACCGGGGAACTGCGGCGGGCGCTTGAGCCTTTTGCCATCGAGCTGCGGGAGCGGCTGCAGGACAACGCCGGCAGCATCCAGGCCTCTCTGGGCCCCTACGCCGAGCGGCTGCAGCAGCAGATCGACAGCAGCGTGGAGGGGCTGAAGGAGCAGCTGACGCCGCTGGCCGACGAGCTGAAGGAGCAGGTGGTGCAGAGCGTGGAGGGGCTGCGCAAGGGGCTCAGCCCTTACGCACAGGAGGTGCAGGATGGCCTCAACCGGCAGCTGAAGAGCCTCACCGTGCAGATGGAGCGGGCGGCCGAGGAGCTGCGCTCCCGCCTGGCTGCCAGCTCGGAGGAGATGCGTGCCCAGCTCAGCCCGCTGGCCCAGGAGCTGCAGCAGGCGCTGAGTGGAGATGCTGAGGCCGTGCGGCAGCGGCTGGCCCCGCTGGCACAGCAGCTGGATGAACGCCTGGTGCAGACAGTGGAGGCGTTCCGGCAGCAAGTGGCACCCATCAGCGAGAGCTTCCGGCAGCAGCTGGTGCAACGGCTGGAGGAGATGAAGCAGAAGCTGGACTCGGGCACTGCTGGCGTGGAGGACCACCTGGACCTTTTGGAGAAGGAGGTGCGGGAGAAGGTGGCCACCTTCCTCAGCACCACAGAGCAGGCGGAGAGCTGAGCCCTCCCCGGCACTTGGAGCGCTCACGGCTTCTCGCCATGGCAGAAATAAACTGGCACTTTGTGATGCACCTCGTGGTCTGTGTTCGTCCTTCTGCAGCCATCCTGGCCTCCAGGTGACCTCCAAATTTGGGTCCCAGGGAGCCTGAACTGAAGCCTGGGATGTCACCACATTGTAGTCTGGGTGGTACATGGGCTTGCTTGGGGCTCTGGAGGTGAAAGCATAAACCTGAGCACCCCACTCCCCAGGCCGGGCCTTAGCAGAACCCCAAGCCTGGCAGGCACTCTGCAGCTCTACACTGCCCTGCTCCAGCCCCTTGCCCCCAGCAGGACCCCGGCCCCCAGCTCCATCCCATTGACGATGGTGACACAGATGGGGCACTGCACATTGGCAGAGTACCCCCAGAGGTAACCTTGCATGCAGTGGTGTTTGCACAGAGCAGGGAACAAGGCTGGACTTTGGCCCCCAGCCCCAGCATCATCTGGATGGAGGCAGCGCTGGAGGTGCCTGGTTCCAGCAGGTCTACTCCTGCCCCTGTTTGCTGGGTTGCTTCAGAGCAAATATTTCAAAGCCTGGGGTCAGCAGCCAGGCAGGAGCAGCCCCACAGCAGCCCGTGCATTGGGCCCTCTTCTGCTCAGAGCAGAGGGTCCAAGACCTGCACCGAGAGCACTGGAGGAAAAATGGTAAAAGAAATATACAGAGCCACAGAGTCTTTGGCATTCTGTAGGGAAGTAGTTGCTCATAACTTGCAATCAAGCAGCCCACATCCCAGGAGCGCTCTCTGGCCCGGGCACTCCCTGCTCTGCTCTCCCATTCCCTGCACAACAGACCCCTCATCCCACACACAAGGAATTTGCCCCGAGATACAAAGGTCAGATGGGAGCAAAGGTCAGCTCCATCCCGAGAAGCCCACAGAACAAACAGTGATGGCCCATTATCGCTGGGACAACAACACACACCAACACACCAGCAATCCGCCCACTGGGAGATGCTGGGGGAACGGGGAGGGCTCACTACAGCTCTGGGGGTTAAGGTCAGGCTGGATGGCTGCAGGCCGGCTGGTGCAGGGCACGTGCAGCAGTCAGGTGACGGGCACTCACGTCATCCCCCAGGCACGCTGCTGGACCTCCACGTTGTATTTACATGGAGTGAGGTCCAAAAAGCCTACCCCTGTGGATGCACTTATCTCTGAGCTCTTCTGCCGCCCGCAGATGGGTATATAAAGTGAGCCCGTGCCTGGCTGCAGCAAGAGGTGACAGCAGCCAGGTGCAGGGCAGAGGTGCAGCCTCGCTGCGCTCCCCATACTGGGGACACCTGGCCTCTGGCAGAACGTGTCTGACCTCACTGGGCAGCCCCAAGCAGGAGCAGCGCTACTCCCAGCTCCAGAAGTGAGGTAAAATTGGGGAGTGAAACATAGGAACGGATGGCCCACGGGACAGAGACTGTGGCATGAATTAACGCTCATCTTCTCTCTTTATCCTGTAGCGTTGCAGCTTGCTGGCCCAGCAGATCATGTCACTGAAGGCTGCGCTTCTGCTCACCCTCCTGGCCACCCTGCCAGGTTGGTGTCTGCGTGGCTCCAGGCTGCCTGGCGGCACAGGGATGGGGTGGAAAAGGGGTGTGGGGGAGCTCTGGCAACAGCCACCGCAGAGCAGAGGTGGCCACGCTCACATGGCGCAGCTGCTCCAGCCCCGTGATGGGTTTCTGAGTTCCCTTGAACCCGTGCCATGACCGCCGTGTGCCGACCTGTGGCCTCGTGACTCAGAGCGAGTCAGCAGCAGGCAGCTGGTGGCCGCTGTGGGCACGGGGTCCTGCAGAGCACAAAGCCCCAGCAGCTGTGTCTCTCAGCCACTTCAGGGGTGGCTTCCCAGGTAACACAGAACTGGTGGAACATGCGATGAAGCCCAAGAGCACCCGTACCCCACACCCACATTCATCCACCCCATCTGCTCTGTGTTTTCTCAAGCTTTGCTCTGCATCCCCAGTTCTGTGGGCTGCTGCAATAACCACTGCTCTTGTCCTTGCAGTGTCACCAGCCGAGCTGGCACGGAATGGCTTCTGGGATTACCTCAGCCAGCTGACCAGCGACAAGGACAGCCTAGAGCAGGCACAGGGCAGCAAGCTGGGCAGGCAGTTCACGTGAGTATCCTGCTTCTGGGGCTCACACCACTCTGAGAGGAGCCAGATGTAAAGCTCGTGCCCTTCCTGTAAGTCAGTGGTGCTTTATTAACTGTGACTGCTACCTTGTACAGAAGCCTGAAGGAAAGCCTCCAGGATGGAGTCAGCAATGTGGGGAACTTCCTTGAGAAGCTGGCGCCTCTCAACAGAGGCATCCAGCCACGGCTGTACCACGACTCTGACAGCCTGCGGAAGCTCATCAGGAAGGAGCTGGAGAGTCTGAGAATGAAACTGTCCCCTTACGTGGACGACGTGCACCACAGAGTCGGCAAGCACCTGGAAGACCTCCGCTATCAGCTGCAGCCCTTCACTGAGGAGCTGCTGGACCAGGTGTCCCTCCGTGCACGGGAGCTGCAGCGCCACCTGACGCCCAGCCGCAACGTGGCGGCTCAGCTACTGGACGGAGTGGATGAAGTGCAGCGTTTCATGGCTCACTACGCCGATAAGATCGCCATCCACACGGACCAGGTGAAGGACATCTTCCAGCCGTACGCCGACAGGCTGGTGAGCGAGATCCAGCGCTCAGTGGAAGAGCTGCACAGGAACGTGGTCCCGCACAGCCCCGCCAGCCCGGAGCAGCTCAACCAGCACATCCGTGAGCTGTCCGCCAAGCTGACGGAGAACGCACGGGATCTGCACCGCAACATCCAGCGCAACCTGGAGCGGCTGAAGGCCAAGCTCAGCCTTCGCCCCAGCCGCCCCGGGGAGCGCTATGCCGAGGAGATGGCCAGCGAGGTGCAGCAACGCATCGAGGAGTTCCGCAGGGACACCTATCTCCAGATCCAGGACTTCACGCGCGCCGTGCACCAGGAAACGGAGGACATGAGGCTGAAGCTGTCCTCCCGGCCCCACTACCCGGAGGAGGCTGCGGGCAGCCCGGCCCCACTAGAGGACCTGCGGGCCAGCCTGGACGCGCTGTGGAGGGATCTGTCACACAGCCTGAGCGAGCGCGGCGGGGATGCGCCCTGACGGCCGGGCACGGGGAGCGGGGAACGGGGCCGGGCGCAATAAAGGCTCCGAGCCACCACGCCTCGCCTCCTCCGCCGCCATCACCGTCCCTCTGCTTCCCCGTCACGTGACCTCACACAGTCACGTGATCTAACCCAATCACACAATACTTCTAATCACGTGATGGTTCACTCCCAGTCACGTGATCAACTACTCCATACGCGCCTGCTCCGTCACGTGGCCGGCCCCCGTCACGTGTTCGCGCGGCGCGCAGGCGCTTTGGGAGCGGCCCGGCCAACATGTCGGCGCTTGGCGCGGTGGAGGCGGCCGGTGCTGGGGGGGCTGCCCTGTTCCGGCCTCTCAGCGCTGAGGATGGCGAGCAGCAGCCGGCGGAGATCGAGTCCCTGTGCATGAACTGCTACCGCAACGTGAGGGTGGAAAGGGGGCGGAAAGGGTGGGGATGGGTGTAGGGGTGTGCTGGGGGAGCGAGGCCTGTGGGATGCCGGAGCTGGGGGCTGTGTGGGGATGGAGCCCCGCAGGGCCGTGCAGGCCGTGCCCGGCTCCATCGGGCTCCTCGCTGCTGCAGGGGGTGACGCGGCTCCTGCTGACCAGGATCCCCTTCTTCAAAGAGATCATCGTCAGCTCCTTCACCTGTGAGAGCTGCTCCTGGTCCAACACCGAGATCCAGTCGGCGGGCCGCATCCAGGAGCAGGGCGTGCGTTGTGCCCTGGCCGTGGCCTCCCGGCAGGTGAGCAGCACATCCCGGCTCCTCTCAGCAAACAGCTGGGCTGTACCAAAGGGAGGTGGGGAGCTGCTTCAGAGCTGCCCTGTGTGTGCCCTTATTCCTCATGTGTTGCTCTTGAGAATAAAAGCTCTTGTGTCGTTTGAGAAATCAGTTTATTTTTTCTCCTTCAATGAGCCACTTAATCCCAAAACGTATGTATTACTGATGCACTTGTGTGCATAAGAATTATCTTCCCGCGTGTTGCATTTATCTTGCTTGTTCATTGCTCCCTCGCTCTGGTGTCTGCAGTGAGCAGTGCCTGCAGCTCTCTCCCCAGATCTGCAGAAGTTGTGAGGAATCTGCCCATCCTGAGCGGGTGGATGAGGCAGGAGTTTGAGCTGCCTGTTGGGTGGTCTCTGAAAGTGTAACTTCAAACTGAAATGGGACATTTGTTCTGTTTCTGCCTCACAGCGAAGAGGGTGGCTTCTAAAATTGCCCTCAAACTATTGCTGCTTCTTCTGCAAGAACTGTATGCCCCAGTGTGGGCACTTAGGATGTGGAAGCTCCTGGTCCTAATGCTGCTTGTGAACTGTTGTGTGCAGGATATGAACAGGGAGATTGTGAAGACTGACTGTGCCACTGTTCGAATTCCAGAGCTGGACTTTGAGATCCCTGCCTTCACCCAGAAGGGAGGTGGGTATGTGGCCTGTGCCCCTTTGCATGCCTCTGTTGTGTAGTAGGCAGTGTTTGAGGAACAGCCCTCCTGTCGGTGTGTTGTCAGGACAAGCTGTCAGGTTTGGGAAAACTGCTGGCTGTACTTAATGCAGCTTCTGTTTCTTCCCCTGTCAAGTTCTTACCACCATTGAAGGCGTAATTGACAGAGCTGTTATGGGTCTGGAGCAGGACCAGCCTGTCCGCAGGGTAAGATGCTGTGAATGATGAATTTTCTGAGAGCTGCTTGGTTTTTTTTTGCTTGTTTACTTTGTAATCCCTCACCTACTGGCTTTACACTCTGCTAAGTGTATCATGAGCTCTGGTTTGTGCTGTCAGCAGTGTTTTCTTCAGCTCTGGGTTCCCCTGATATCAGTCTCCAATGTGTCCTCTTGCAGGCAACAGACAAAGAGGTGGCAAGTAAAATAGATGACTTCATTAGTAAGTTAAAGCAGCTGAAAGAAGTGCATTCCCCTTTCACATTCGTAAGTATGTCTAGGAGTGCAGACCCGTTCTGTTGGAGGAGTGGGCTGGCTTCTTAAGGCTTCCTGTGGATTTCTTCTCCTATAGATCATAGATGATCCTTCAGGGAACAGCTTTGTGGAGAATCCCCATGCACCTCAGAAAGATGAAGCTCTTGTAGTCACTTATTACAAGCGGACTCCCCAGCAGGCTGCTATGTTGGGTCTTGAGGTAACGTGGAGGTGTTGTGTTCCCTTCCTGTCAGCCTTGCCCTCTCCACTGCTGGTGGTGTGGTGTCCACTTTCCTTCCACGCAAGACCAGCTGGCCTTGGTGTCCCATCCACCCCTTGCTACCTGGGAGACCTTGAGTTAGAGGTACAGGTAGAAGCTAAAAACCTTCTGTTGCAGGAAGAGGAATCGGATGAGAAGCCAGCTGATTCTGCAGAGGATCTGAGGAATGAGGTGGGTGATTTTTGCAATGCAGTGAGGCTCTGAGCAGGTGACTGGCATGTGGGGCAGGCTTGCAGGGCCGGCTGATGCTCCCTGACTGTCCTTTTCATTCCTGTGCTTTAGGTACTGCAGTTCAACACCAACTGCCCTGAGTGCAACGCTCCAGCTGACACAAACATGAAGCTAGTGCGTATCCTTTGAGTGGTGGCACGGGCTCAGATGGGTGTTTTCTGCTGGAGTCTGTGCAAAGGCCAGGGTATGGGCTGCTTTGTGAGCTGACTTAGATCTATTCCTGCACAGCATCCATAAGGCATAAATAAATTATTTCTAGTAGAAGCTGCAGGCCACTCTTAGATTCTTCTTCTGATGAATTTTCCTTGACTGTCTGCTCCAGAAATCCCACACTTCAAGGAAGTGATTATCATGGCCACAAACTGTGACTCCTGTGGGCACAGAACAAATGAGGTTAACTATTGACATATATATATATTTCTGGGGGGTGTTGGGGAGTGTGTTCTTCTTTGCCTTGATGGGGAGTTTCTCAGAGTTGTTGGCCAGGGTCCTGTGTTCGTTAAATTTGTGAAGGGAGAAAATATTGTGTCTGGAAAAGCTCCATGTAATGAATGAGGGTAATCCATCTCCAGACCTGTGATGTTCCCTGCTTTTGAGGGGCTGTCCCCAAGCCTGGAGTAGCCTTTGCAACGCTCAGCAAGCTGAGCAGCCATGGCAGGCCCTTCAAGAGCATCCTGGCCTGACTCAAGTACAAAAGTCCCATCTGCTGACTGCCACGTGTTCCTAGGTGAAATCTGGAGGAGCAATTGAACCCCGAGGCACCAGGATTACCTTTAGAATCACAGATCCTTCAGACATGACGAGAGACATCCTAAAGGTAATGAGCCTTCAGGTGTTTCCCTCCCTCCCTCTTTGGCTCCTGCAGCGGGTGCACGGTGGCCTGGCTGTTCCCCGAGGAGTGGGGCTGTCAGGATTCACGTGGAGGTCTCTGTTGCAGTCAGAAACGTGCAGTGTGGAGATTCCAGAGCTGGAGTTTGAGCTGGGAATGGGAGCACTGGGAGGGAAATTCACCACTCTGGAAGGGCTGCTGAAAGATATCAAAGACTTGGTGAGTGGTTCTTGTTGTCTTCCAGTGGAACCCTGCCAAAGGGGCTTGTTTTACTCAAGGTGAAGCAGCGCACTCCTTTGTGGGCTTCGTGTTACCTTTGCATCATAGTGTGTCAGTTACACTTGTGGATTGTTGTCTCCAGCTCCTGTACCCCACTGCTTTGGTGGCAGAGGGGTCAGACTTGGTCATGCTGTCAGCTTGAATCCTTGCACTCTGCCTGAGGGGCAGTTCTGAACACCCAGCAGAGCTCAGACCCCTCTGTACTAATATTTAGTCTGCCTGTGGCATGGGGATTTTGGTGCTGGCTTTCTCCTGTGCTGCATAAATGCCCGTGTCTGCTCTTCCAGGTTGAGAGAAACCCATTCACCTTGGGGGACAGCTCTACTCCAAGCAAAACAGGAAAGCTGCAGGAGTTCATTGGTAGATTGCAGGAAGTAAGTGTCCTCCGAAGTCTCAATGAGCTGTAACGTGGTTTTGCCACCGTTTTTGCTGCTTTGAATTGTGGTAACTCCTTGGCAAGTGTCACCTTACCTCTTCAAGCTGTTCCACCCTTGGCCTTTGTGCCGTCACATCTTCCCCAGAAACAGCAACAGCTTGACAAGATGTCAGAACTCAAGCATGCCATGAATCTGTTGGTGCTGGAAGTACTGAAGGATTAGAAGAAGTATTGACACGCTGCTCTCTTTCTGCAGATAATAGAAGGGAAGACAAAGGCTGTCTTTATAATGGATGACCCCGCAGGCAACAGCTATCTTCAGGTATGGTGGCATGCAGTCAGACTCGAAGTATTCTGAGCAGCTTGAGTGTGTTTTCTTCGTGTCCTGGATGTGTGTTGGCTGTCAGGGTTTGTTTCTGGCTGCAGTACTGAGTGGGTTCGTGTAGGCTCTGCCCAGGAGAAGAAAACTTCTTGTGGCTTTGTGGGAAGGGAGGTGGGAGCAGTGTCAGCTCTGTGATATCAGGGAGTCTGGTTGTCCTGTCTGGACTGAAGAGGGGATGGGGTCTGTGGCATGAAGGTTTTATCCTCAGTGCTGGAGTTGGATTTAAATCCTGCCTGCAGCTCTGCAGCACTGCTGAAGCATTTGTAGCCTGAGGCTCGGGCACGGTGTGCAGGAAGCTTTTCTCTCCCTGCAGAACGTTTACGCCCCAGAGGAGGACCCGGAGCTGAAGGTGGAGCACTACGAACGCACGTTTGAGCAGAACGAAGACCTGGGCCTCAACGACATGAAGACTGAGGGCTATGAGACAGCGCCGGCCTCAGGCCGGTAGCAGCACGGTGCAAAGCAGCCCCTCCGTGCTCTGAGGAGCAGAACTCATTCCTTCCCGTGCTGCTGGCAGCGGCTCGCAGGCCTGAAGAGCAAGAACTTCCCGGTGGGGAGGCAGTTTGGGGGGGTTATTTAAAAGCTGTTTGTGCGGCTTCTGGATTGCGGGGCTGCGGGCGCTGTGCTGGACTCCAATAAAGCCATGTCAGCATGCGGGCGCGTGCAGGTAGAGCTGGAAGCCCCGCCCCTCGACGTGGCCCCGCCCAGTTCGGCGAAGCCACGCCTCTTTTCGCGAGGCCCCGTCTATAGCTACGCGCCGCAACTCAGCGGAAGTCCCGCCCTCCTGGGCCGTTTCGCTGCTCTTCGCTTCCGGTCGCGGTGCCATGGCCGCGCAGAGTATCTCCAAAGCGCAGTACCTGCAGCGCTACCTCAGCGGCCCTCCCGCCGCTCAGCCCCGCCGCCGCCGCAAGAAGAAGCCGCCGAGCGGCTCCGGCAGAGCCGGGTGAGTGCGGGCGGCACGGCCCGAGCGGGTCACGGCCTCCCGTGGGGCCTCCCATCTCCTTCCCCCATCCCGGCGCGGCTTGCGGGCCTCGGTCGGGCGATCCGCTGATGGCGGCCCTCTGTCCGCACTCAGGATGCGGATCGTAGATGACGACGTGGGCTGGAGCAGCATCGCCGCTGTGCCTGAGAAGGAAGAGGAGGAGGACGAAAGCGACGTGCCCGTGGTGAGGAGCTGGGCCGGGGGCCGTTATGGGGCCGTTACGATTGAACTGTTTACAAACAGCGAAAGCGGGAGGCTGGGCGTGCGTGATGGCCGTAAGAGCCTTAAAACGGCCGGGCGGGGCGAGGCAGAGTGAGGAATGGCTGTAGAATGTGCTGGGTCCTGGCTGGGAATGTAGGAAGGGAAGAGAGAGGCTGCAAGCAAAACCCTTGGATCCGTTCTTTCTAGTGTGGGAATAGTTGCCGAGTCTCTGGAGGTGTTCAAGGCCAGGTTGGATGGGGCTCTGGGCAGCCTGGGCTGCTATGAAATGTGGAGGTTGGTGGCCTTGCTTGTGGCAGAAGGGTTGGAGGTTGGTGACCCTTGAGGTGCCTTGCAGCCCAGGCCATTCTGTGGTTCTGTAATAGCTGATCCTTTCGTTCAGAGAACATAGATCCTTTTCTCTATTTTTTTAAGCTGTGTTGTTTGGTCTGTTCTCTTACCTTCAGGTGGCAGAGTTTATTGATGAGCGTCCGAATGAAGTGAAGCTCATGGAGGAGTTCCGAACAAACACTAAATGGAAGCTTTTAGGAGGTGAGGGTGGATCTTGCTGTTGTTTCTGCCTGAACGTTTGCAGTTCTAAACAGTGAAATTAGGAAATACAAGGAATTATAAAGAACCTTAATGATGATTGCTTACCGATTGCTTTTTTTGTTCAGACCAGAATGAAGACTCACAGAGCTCAGATATTTCAGCACCTGCCAAACCTACCACAAGGTACAGATATCCAGCTACAAGCTCTAGCATTGATTGATCCTTTTTTGTGCTTTCATCCATCTCGTTCTGCAGTTTCAAGGTCTGCAGCAAAGTGTGAGAAGTAGCTTCCATGAGGATCCCTTTTTTCTGTGCTGAATCCACTGTGGCTGGGGGAGAACTTCCAGCTAGCATGTTGTTTGGGTTTCTGTAAAGTCCATGAGCAATTATCCCGCAATCCTTTGTGATATCAGAGCGGTTGGAGTGATGACAGCCTCTAGATTTGTAACATAGTGAGGACGGTAATGTTACAACATGCCTCTCTTCGGAGGTGATTATACGGGATGTTCTGTGATCAGAACGAGTTTAAACTAAGGTGGTGTGATGGGGTGTTATTTTGTGGGAAGGTGATTACTCGAGAACACAGAGTGGGTTTATAGTTTTGAATGTTACAAGGGTTAATGAAGGCTTGAAGTGATACAGTTAGAGCTTTTCTGTGATCGAAGTTGTCTTGGAGTTCTGGGATCTGTTTTGGGCAATCTGAGGCTCAGTAATGCAGATCACCGAATTTTACCCTACTGGTAGCTCTACTGGTACCCTCTACTGGTACCTACTGGGATCAGATGGTAGATCCTGTTTGATATCTGTGTCTGTTCTGAAGATGAGAAATGGAAATGAGTAAGCTAACTTATTTGAAGCTTCTCCTTCTTTATTAGGCAACAACGTCACGACTCCCCAGATTTGTCCCCTCCCAGACAAGAGAGAAATGATTCCCCCAACCTCTTACCTCGCAAGCAACGACAGCGTGACTCCCCAGACCTGTCACCTCCCAGGAGGAAGCGCCACGACTCCCCAGACCTCTCACCTCCCCGGAGGAAGCGCCACGACTCCCCAGACCTCTCACCTCCTAGGAGGAAGCGCCACGACTCCCCAGACCTCTCACCTCCCCGGAGGAAGCGCCACGACTCCCCAGACCTCTCACCTCCCCGGAGGAAGCGCCACGACTCCCCAGACCTCTCACCTCCCAGGAGGAAGCGCCATGACTCCCCAGACCTCTCACCTCCTAGGAGGAAGCGCCACGACTCCCCAGACCTCTCACCTCCTAGGAGGAAGCGCCACGACTCCCCAGACCCATCCCCACCAAAACGGCAGCGCCACGACTCCCCAGATCTCTCTCCTGAAAGAATCAGTTCAGCAATGGGAAAAAAAGGCTGTCAAATGACAGGTAAGTCACTGCTGGGAGAGATCCAAGGAGAGCAGCTTCATTTTGGGCACAGCTCCTCTGACAGGTCCTTGTCACATCAGAAGCAGCAGGCTGCTCCAGATCTGTCCCCTCAGTGTAAGAGGAGGTATGATTCTGACCCAGATTCATCACCGCCTCTGAGAAAAGAGGGCTGGGTCACCAGGTCAGAAAAAGCTGAGTAGAACAAAAGGTGAGTGTGTGTAAGGATGTATAGTCCAAAAGTGTGGAATTGTGGTGGGTAGGTTATCACTTCTGTTGGTAAAAATAGTTCTTGTAATGCTTTATTTAGTTAGAGAAGATTTATCCTAAAAGTGGTCTGGGTAAGTCTTAAAAGGTTGTCCAAAATGAAAACAAAGTTTAAGCCTTGTCTCCGGGTTCAGAGGAATAGAATTTCAAGGCTGACGTCGCATGCTTGTTCTTTACAGCTTGTCATCGTTTAAGGTTTTGATTTGTCTGTGGGTTATCTCGTGTGTCCCCATGTTTGGGCCTCTAGTGGTTCTTAATGCATGTTTGTGTTGCAGATGCTTCCCGTGTAGAAAAGCTCCGTCGTGACTCTGATTCTCCACCTCCACGAAGGGGGACCCAAGATGCCTCTGAGGCAGACCTTTCCCCCCAGCGGAAGAATCACAGGTCAGGTCTATTCCACAATGATTCCCATAAGCGTGGTCCTCTTCAACATGTTCAGAGCGAGTCTTCATGCTCCAGTTTTCTCTCTTCCACAAAGGGCTCTGCCTTCTGGAAAGGGTCAGCGTGGTTCAAGGAGTCCCCCTGATCTCTCACGTCATCGGTACCCTGATGATAAGGGATCTCCCAAAAAGGTAAGGGTTTTGTCTTTCCATCTGAGCTATAATTGTTTCCTTTGATAGAAATCTTTAAAAGCGTGAATGGCTTACAGAAATATAGCTTGTAAATGCAGCTGTGCCGGCCTGTCAATTTGCAACAAGACAAAGTGTGAGGTAGGTGAAAGATGAGCTCTGACTCAGTCCTCTGCCTTTCTGGAGGTCTGTGGAAACTGTTCCCAAAGATGGCATCAAAGTGGTTTTGGAACGCGGCTGTTTCTCCTGAAACTTCCCCTTATTATACCTGTGGGTCACTGGACGGCTCTCAGCCAGCAGCAAATGTGATTCTTGTTTGATTTGCAGGCCAAAATGATGTCTGGGGTCAAAGCCGGCTTGGTGTCAGCTGACGTGCTGCGGAAAGAGCAGCAGGAGCTCAGGAAGCAGGAGAGAAGTAGCAAGCACTTGGAAGGTAAAGGTCTAAAACCACTGCACAAACATCAGCTTTTTCTCTGCTTTTGGCTGCCTATTAATGCTATATCAGGCCTTGTCTTAGAGGGTTGGTTGTTAGGGTGTTGATGGAGAGCATCCCTGTTGCTTGGCATCTAGGCATGCTTATGAATTTACATAGGTAAGGCCACTGGGTCTCTGAAATAAAATTTGAGTGGCGATTTCAAAGAAGGGCCAATGAAACAACTGTGAGGCTTTTGCCCCATCTGCAAGTCCTGAAGGAGCAGACCGTTACTCCAAGAGCTGATTGCATGAGTCAGTCATTGAACGGTCTGGAAACCATTCCAACGTGAGTGACTTAAGGTATCTGTTACCCCCAGAGGAATCCCGACACACAGAAACCATCTTCCGTGACAAGTCAGGCCGCAAGAGGGACCTTGAGCAGGAACGGCTTGAACAGAAGCAGAAAGATGCAGCAAAGTCAGAGCGAGATGAACAATATGCCAGATGGGGAAAGGGGTAAGGTGATTTTGGTGACATGCCACTTTGCAGGGTTGGGGCCTGAGGGTTGGTAATGAGTTTTGTGCCTGGGACCGGGTTATTATGTGTGGATTTACCCTGTTTGTTGGTGGGTGCTTATCAGAAATGCTGCACGCAGTGGACTGTGGTCAGTACTGCAAATTGAGCAGCTCACAGTAAATGATTCCATAGTTTTGAGGTGAAGCTTTGTTTGTGTGTCTGTTTTCAGGTTAGCGCAGGGGAGGCAACAGCAGCAGAATGTGGAAGATGCAATAAAAGAGATGCAAAAGCCTTTGGCCCGTTACATCGATGATGAGGATCTGGATCGAATGCTGCGAGAACAAGAGAGGGAAGGAGACCCAATGGCTGAGTTCATCAAAAAAAGGAAAGCCAAAGAGAACAAGGAAAAAGGTGTGGATATGGAGTGCTGGTGTGGGTTTTAAAGCCCAGGGAGCATAGAAATGCAGCTGCTGTTCAGTGAAGAGCTTTAGGTCACCGTGGCAGCTGAGTCCTGAAGGACTCCTAGTCTAGCTTTAGTGCCACAGCAACATCTTCTCTTATTGACCCGTTAGCAGTTTGTGTTGCTATTATTCGGTAGCTTAGAGTGCAGTATGTGGTGACATAGGCAGTGAGCACACTGCGGTTTGTTTGAAGGTATTGCTGGGAGTTTCCTCTGTGAGCTCTTTGGCTCTTAGGCAGCCGGTGTTTGTGTCTAAGTAAACCTTCCAGGTTGGTGGGAATGTGATCACAAGATTGCAAGTAACAAATGGTTGTATTGCTGTTTCTGTCTCTAGAAAAACCTAAGTACAGTGGACCAGCACCTCCCCTCAACAGATTTAACATATGGCCTGGGCATCGCTGGGATGGGGTGGACAGGTGGGTATTCCTGGTACACTGATATCACTGAATGGTAATACAACTAAATGGTAATACAACTTCATAGAGTTTACAGTGAGTGAGATTTAACACATTCAGCCTTTACCATGCTAACAGTTACGAATTGGTGGTGGAGACATTCTTGTCTGGGACAGAAGGGAGCCAGGTTCTAATCTGATTTGTTGTGGCTCATGGGAGGCACAGCCTGCCACTAGCCACAGATCGGGGTGGAAACTGGGCTGGAGGTGGTGGTGCAAAAGTAGAGGAAAACTTGTGATGTCATTTAAAAGCTTTTTGACTTTAGAAAACGTGCATGGTAGCCCATGGTCTTATTGGTCTCACTTTGTAGGTCCAATGGATTTGAGAAGCAGTTCTTTGCCAGGATGGCCGACAGGAAGGCAGTTCAGGAGCTTGCATACAAGTGGAGCATTGAAGACATGTAGAAAGAAGAAACAACCATGTGAGACAACATGCCTGAATTGAGATTTGCTTGCTACCACTGCCAGAGCCATAAGTAATGGCTCCTCTGCCTGGATCAAGCGCTGTCCTCAGCATTCAGTATCCTAGAAAACGGGTTGGTAGGCCTGGAGAGCAAGGAGCTCCTGGTGGGGGGCAGTTTGGGGGGGTATTTAAAAGCTGTTTGTGCGGCTTCTGGATTGCGGGGCTGCGGGCGCTGTGCTGGACGCCAATAAAACCATCTCAGCGTGCGGGCGCTGGCAGAGCTGGCAGCCCCGCCCTTCGGCGTGGCCCCTCCCTCTTCGGCGAAGCCCCGCCCACCTCTTCCCCCTTCAGCGAGGCTCCACCTATCACTTCGCGCCACAGACGGCGGAAGTCCCGCCCGCTTCCCAGCCCCCTGGCGCCGTTGCGCCGCCCTTCACTTCCGGTCGCGTTGCCATGGCCGCGCAGGGCGGTGTGGAGCCGCAGTCTCGTTGGTCTCGCTTTGTAGGTCGGTCGGATCCGAGCAGCCCATTCTTTGCCCAGATGGCTGACAAGATGGCAACTCAGGAGCTGGCAAAGAAGTGAAACATTGAAGTTGAACATCTCAACTTATTTTAAAGGCTACAGTTTTATAATTTTAGATGCAGGTTCGGATGTTTATTATTTCCACGGGGGCCTCATAGCAGAGTTCGCTGCAGTACTGAATTTATAATGTGTATTAAAATTTTTATTACCAGACACTTTCTTGCTAAGATTTATCTGTGCAAAGAGATACAGGAGACTTTAGCTGGTGCAATTGACACATAAAAATACAGCCTTTTGTATCATTGCCAGATGCAAGTTGGCAAATGCGGTGATGGCTGGTGTGGATAATAATAATACGGGCTTTGAAATGGCTCTGCAGCTTCAGCAGGGACAGGGGAGCTGCCTCTCTTCATCTGCTGATGGATCAGGTGTGTCTGCAAACAGGCTGGGAGCTTGGCTGGTTGGAGCACCTCCATCCCAGAGCTGCATTGCCGTGTCCCACCAGCACCAGAAGAGTGGAGCAGGGTGCAGGGGTGGTGGCTCTGAGGGGACAGTAAGATCTGACACAAGTAAACGAGTGTGAATACTTCTGCCCTGTACCTCTCAGAGTGACTCCAGAGCCACTCTTTGCGAGTCTGGAGCTGGGCTCTGGTATCTCTTGTGACAACTGCAGGATCTGACGTGTGGGACATTGGTTTTGTGTGCAAGATATCCAACACACATCTGAGTCGGGCAGTGAGGAGGAAAGCTGCCTGCGCTTTGCTGAGGGCTCCCACACCTCAGAAGGCCGGGAGGATGAGTGCTGCCTCCCGCCTCCAGGCCATGGCAGCCGGCAGAGGGTGCTGGCACACTGGGTTTGGCCGTGCCTGTGACACAGAGGGGTGCCCATGCCCAGGGCTGGATGCCCGAGGTGTGGGTGCAGCCCTGCTCAGCACTCCTGAGTGCTGCAGCACATGTGTGCTGGGGATGGAGGAATATTTGGGGTGTGCTGCATATCCTAGAGCCCAACCTGAGTTCTGAGCACACGAGTTGTCCCTGTGTGTGCCTTCCTTCCCATGCTGACCCTGTGCACGCACATGTGTTGGCTGGGGAAGGGGGAGGATGGCTTGTCCCATTGCCCTTGCTTTGTGTCCTGCTTTGGCTCTGCTCTGCTGTCTGACGTGGCTGTGTGTGAGCAGTTCTGGCAGCAGAGGAATTGGAAAAGGCTCTGGGATCTTGTGGGATGAGAGAGGTGATGGAGATGGAGTGAGTGGTGCTGGGAAGCCGATCTCTTGATTACTGTTTCTGGAAGGGCAGCAGTGCCATTCTTGGCATCTTAACAGCAACTTTGATTAGCTTAAACCAAAAAAAAAAAAAAAGAATATTAAAATCTTAATTTAATTTAAAACACTGTCATTCATAGTCATGGCAAACACCAAGCAGAGTAATTATTATGCAAATGAGGCAGATAGAAAAAATGATTAATAATTGCACAAATTAAAAATTATTGTAAACATCCTGTGACGAGTGATAAGTCCGCGAGGAGTGCGTGCGCAGGAGGCAGCGTTGCTCTGCCAGCTCCTGCATCCTGATTTTCTCATTAGTGGGTTTTAATTAGCAAATGATGCAGAGGAACTGAGCAGCGTTTTGGGGTGGGTTGGGGGTCGCTGCACCCGGCGTGTGGTTCCAGGTGATGGCAGGGAGATGCTGGGATGCAGACTGAGCTTTGCATTCAGCTCCATCCCAATAACTGCGGCTTTTAAGGTGTCTGGGCAGGGAGAAGGGGGACCTACAGCTGCTGGCTGGGGTTGGCAGTGCTGTGTTGTCCCCATATGCACCCTGCTTGCCCTCATGCCACCCAGCCCCTGCTCTCTGCCATCCCCAGGTCCTGGGCTCCGAGCTGCCCCAGCAGCAGGCTTCACCCCTGACCAGCCCCCGAATGGGCAGTTGCTAATTACTGGGAGAGTTTGCTCCCTCCAAGAATTAATGAGCTTATTTGTCTGGCATTTTGCTGCTAATTGCATAACATTATTTTTTTCCCCCTGTTCGACTGTTTTGCTTTTATACTTTTGACAGCGAGCACGATAATAATAATAATAGGCTTACACTGGCTAATAGGCTTACGTGGTGCATTATTCATGTCAAGGACAAGCAATTAAGCTTGGCCTCACACATAATAATTAGATTTTTGTTGATGAGCTCATCACTAATGTGTTTAGTCAAGATTAAGAGCTTAATTCCTGGTGGGTGACATCACCTGCCCCCCCCCCCCCCCCCCCCCCCATCACCCCTGGCCATGGTGTGGGGTGCAGGAGGACTGTGGTGCTGGATGAGCAGGGCAGCTTTGTGGAGGGCAGTGAGATGTGTGTCTGTCCGTGTTTCGCACCAGGAAACAGATGGAAGTGGTTTCTCTGTGATTTCCTGCCTGGTTCCCAACGAGTGCTGCTTCCCTGTGCCCTGCAGGGCTCAGCATGGATGGATGGATGGAAATGTGCCTTCCTCTGACTACCAGGCTATTTCCCCCCCCTCTTTTTATCTTAAATAGCTCTGCTAAAGCGGGTTCTGGCAGGTGACACGTTATTGTAACTTTTCCCCTGCTGTGATCTCCTATTATTTTTTTAATTAAAACGAGCCCCAGATTTGTCATTTTAATTTTGCTCTAAACGGCAGCAGCTCTGAGTGGCGGGCGCTTGGTGGAGGCTGGAGGCCGTGTGAGTCACCCTGAGCTGCTGGGACAGCCAAGAGATGGGACTAGAGGATAGGACTGAGCAATAGGGCTGCTGTGGGTCCCCCTATGGAGCCCTCCATGGGGCCCTCTGGGCTCCAGCCTCACACTTTTCCCCTGTGCCTGTGAGTCTGTGGCAGCTGGCAGCGGTGCCAGGAGCACAGAACCAATAAGGCTGCCAGGTTAGTGATTGTATATGCACATGTGCACTTTTCTTAATTGTGGAATAATTAGGGGCACGCAGAGATAAAAATTACTAATAATATTTACTCTAGACTCTATTTTTTTTTTTAATAACCCCCTCTCTCTTGCTTCGTTCTCCAAGTCTTGGTGGAAATAACTTTGCAGATCCCAGTTAATGAATATTTGTAAATGCAAGAACATTCAGCGCTGGAATATCCAGAGGGCATCCTCTCTCCTCCTTGTAATTCTTTTATTATATTTTTTTTTTTCGGGAGATATTTAATATTTATGGTTCCATATCCTTGTGAATAAAAGGAGCCACCCGCAAACCCCGAGGAGCAGCGAGGCTGCGAATATTTATGGTGCTTCCTTTTCTCCCTTTTCAATTACAAAGACACCTCGCATAATGAAGCGCTAATAACCTTGTTAATCTAGGATTGATACTCTTTCTCCTGGCCGTCTCTTAATAGAATTAAAAACAGATTAATAATCAACGGGAGGCTGTGTGTGATGAAGGGAAAAGGATGGGGCGTGGTGTCCCAGCTTTGGGATGTGGGCATGGGGTGAAGCTGGCAGTGCTCTGCCAAGGGGGGGAGCTGGGTTTTCCCTCCTCTTTACACAGCTTAAATTTTTAAGACAAACAGCCGTGTAACGCCGTCTCCTAATGAAACTGTTTTATGTTAATTAATTATGTATCAGGGCTCATTTTCATGCGCAGCCTGGCTCTGCTTCCCCTCTGCCGAGCCTTTGATCTGTCAGAGGCTAAACGGGAGATAAATAATCAAATTAAAAAGCAGTCTGGATGGCAATAAACACATTTAAGCTGTGTTATTTGGTGGTTGGTGCGTGGTTCTGAGTTCAGCTGCTCTGTGGGCTCCTCCTGTGCCTCAGTTTTCCTGCAGTGTCTCTCTGCCACCATTCGGCACCCAGTCTTACATCTCGTAATTGGAGGGTGCTTTATGGCCGTGAAGAAGTCATAATGTTTGAGCCTGCCTGCAATTACCAGCTCACAGGTTTCTTCTTTAAGGGCTCTGAGCAGAGAGGGGTGCATGGGTAGCAAAACCCACATCTTGCTGTGCAATCAAAGGAAGCACGGGGAGCACTGTGCCCTCCAGGCTGGCTGCAGGCCCTGCTTTTGGGCTTCTGAAGGCTTTTCTGTGCTGCATCAGTTCTTATTAATCCACACATTGGAGCTGGCTTAGGGGGCAGCACACCCAGGGCATCGGGTGGGCTTTTAGCTTGGCAAAACCCAACACGACCTCTGTTTCTCCAGACTCAACCAGATGGCAGCCAAGCTCCAAAAAGAAGACGGGAGGTGGCTCTCACACGAGGGAATGTCCATTTGCAGCAAGATATCTGCCTCCACCCAAGTGCAAAAGGAGAAGGGAAGGTGCTGTATATGATGCGTGCAAAGGCGTCGTGCTGGAGGGCTGTGCTGAGAGCTAATCAGCTCACTGCATTTTTAACGTGGCACAGGAAATCTTTATGGTTTTTTTTTTGTCAGTCTCATTCTTCTCCCCGTTCCCTCTGTAGGGGGGCTGAATTATTTAATGCTGGATATGAAGCAGAGCTGTTTTCCCTCTGCCGGGCTGCTGACGGTGCGTTTTGGCCCGGGAAGATTGGCAGATGGCTGTTCTCTGGGGCGGGTGCAGGGGGAACCCGTAATACCAAGCAAATTACCCACTTACAGCCAGATTTACAGAATCACTGAGATCCCACTTAAAGGCATCTCAATAAATAGGCCAGATTCGCTCGAGCGTGCAGCACCCAGCGGCTCAAAGATACACCCTGACAGAGCGCTCCCAGCCTCTCTGTGTGGAGTTTTTTCCCTTCCTTTGCATGCAGCAGCAAAATCTGCTCCTCTCACATCGTGCCTGGTGGCCTCCTGGGATGGAGTGATGGCATCGGAAGGGCTCCAAATTGGAGCACGTGGGGTGATGCGTGGACTCAGCCTCTAGTTGGGTATCACCAAACGTGTGTTGATGGGGCCACGATGGTGATCACACAACAGGTGAATCAACACGGAGGGCTGCTCTGCGTATCAGGGTTTATCTTCTCCATTAATGGCTTTCTAAATTGGTGGCAGTGGAGCAAAAAAACCCAATTTGAACTCAGAGCATGCATGATTACTATTGTAATAACCTTGGCTAATAAGAATATGATGTGGTGTTAGGCTAGGAAAGAAAACACATTTCTCATTAGCTTTTTGATTAATTACTCCACATAATTTCCTAGGGGGACAAGCCTGGGACTGATTGCCTTTGCTTTTGACGTGCGGAAGTGGTTTACCTTAATAATTTTCTCAGTGACATTTTAATGGCAGCCCTCAGTTCAGCTCTGGTTGGCCTGCAGGCTGTGCTCCTGCTCTGGGCATGGGGTGGTGCTCTCTCCCAGCCCTATATGGCCCCATATGGCCTGGATGGGGCTCAGCAGAGGTGTTTTGCTGTAGTACCTGGGAGGCTGACAGCTGTGGTGCCATGTGAGCAGTGCCAGGAATCCAGCTGCTGGAAGGCTTATGTTTACATACAGAAGCGCCCGCTTTCCTTGTGTGCCTTATAATGCAAATATGTGACAGGAGTGAAAGTATTGGGTAGTTGGGTGATGTTGCCATGTGGGGTGGCATTGAACTGGGGTTGGAAGGAGGGGAAAAGCTGGATTTCTCCATCATAGCATCATACAGAACATTGATATCTTTCTGTTGTGGCAGGCAATGCTTTATCATGGGGAGTGTGACGGGGGGCACGAGCAGTGCTGGGCCATGGCCCCACGTGTCCCACACTGAGATGTGCTGCAAACCAAAGTGACCTGCCTCGCCTGGAGGCTTTTACATCGTAATTAAAACATTGGCGAGTCCATACAAATTTGCACTAACTGAAATGTCAGGGTAATTCTCACCCTGCTGCTGTGACATTTCTGGGGGCATTGTCTGAGAGTGGATGGCATGCTGCTGGGCGCTGCCTTCCCTCAGTCTTATTGAGCTTTGTGTTACTTTGGTGCTCCCCAGGACCTTTATTCCAGAGCTCATCCACACCTGGGGGCTCGCAGAACTAAAAGTAGGGCCTGGCTTTGCTGGGAGCCTGCCAAGCAAAAGGGCAGAGATGCAGAGAACAGCCTCTAAATAGAAACTGGAGCACAGCATCCTCTGAGCACAGGTGAGGGGCAGGCAGGGGCCCAACAGAGGATGTGCTGAGAGCAGGAGGAGGGCAGAGGCTTCCTGTGGGCACAGGGGGTCGGGGCAGTGTCACACCTCAGCACGGCAGAGTTGCTGGCTGGGTGCAGGGAGCGTAAGCGGCGGCGATATTTATGTTTCCGCCTAAAAGCCTGGATCAAAGCAGACACTTTAATCTACTCAACAACAACTCAAGGATTAAAAAGTTGCAGGCAAATCACAGCCCTAAATTGGTAATATATTTTTGCTTGTCAGTTGACAAATCATTCTATAAATCCGTTCTGCAGCTTTCTGTATTCCCTGTAGCAGGAAGGGATTTGCCAACCCCAACCGCTGTCTCTCAGGAGGTGGCACGCAGGAGGGCACTGCTTTCCCACTGGGACCAGTTCTATTTGTTCCCACTGACTGCTTGGTTAGGGAGCAGCATGCCAGGGCCGTTCCCTCCTTATATCTTCTCTGTTGCTCCAGTTGTTGTTTCTTTCCACCATGCACATCCCTCTCCCCGCTGCAGTTAGGGGCTGGTTGCATGCTGGGGACACTGCTGCCCCATCCCCTCTCGAAACCGCTGCGACTTTTATTTGCCAGAATGTTTCATTTTCAAACAAAGTAATTACTAATTAATTGGCGAGGAGCTTTATTTCTAATCCCTCGGCTCCTAGGAGGGAAATCTGGCTGTTTTCTGGCTGGACGTCTGTGGCGGTGCTTGATGGCTGCACCATCTGGCGGGCTGGAAATAATTAGCAGGTGTCCGATGTGGAAGCAGGTAATTGCTGATGGAGAAATCTGTGTATTTCTGCATATGTTTGTGGAAGGAGCGGCCCTGCCGGGCTGCACGAGGCAGGGATACAGGCTGCGGGGTGGGCTGACGGCCGCTGGCTGCATCCAGGGAGCGCTAACGTTTGAGCTGGATTTAGGGCTTGGTGCAGCAAAGCTGCTGTTATCTCCGAGGGGTCCTTTGGATAAACACACTGGCTTGGTGCTAAAGCCTCTGCCCGCTGCAGCAAGCTGCTCTGCATGAGCATCCCCCACTTTGTCCTCCCCCGTTTTCATCCTTCCCCAAATCCTTCCTGGAGCTGGGAAGGGGAGGAGGCACTGACTCGAAGGGGCTTCTCCTTATTGGCTTCTTTTTGTTAGGATTCTTCTCTCTCTCTTCTGGCCAGTGCCAGGCGAGTTGATGAATTAGCCCAATATATATTCTGTCTGGGAAGAAAACACATATCATATATATCTTTGACAAGTTATTATTCTTCCTTATCAGAATATGTGTGCATCTCGCCATGCTATAACTCACCCTGCGCGTCGCTTGTGGGATGAGACAGGAGGAGCACGGCAGGTTCTGAAAGCTCCTCAGCGTGGTCTGAAAGTGTCTGTGTGCTCTGAGCAGGATGAGCCCTTCTGATCACAGAATGGTTTGAGTTGGAAGGGACATTTACAGGCCATCTGGTGCTGCTCCCTGCAGTGCACAGGGACACCCGCAGCTCCAGCAGTGCTCAGAGCCCCATCCAGCCTGACCTTGGCTGTCTCCAAGCTGTTGCTGTTTGCTCACGTTGCACAAATCAGGGATGCTGGGATGGGGGCTCATCGTCCCCAGGAGAGGAGCAGCTTCCTGCACCCAACGTGTTGGACAGGAGCTGGGGAGCACCAGCAGCATCCCTGCCAGGATGGGCGCATCTGGAAGGCAGAAAGTCTCTCCTGCTCCCCAGCCCTGCTGCAATGGCTTTAATGTTTAACTTATTAAGATAATAGCTGTTCCATCTGCGACGGTTTGAAACATGATCTAACAGGAATCTTCTAACAAAAGTTGCTAAGCAGCTCTGACATGATTTACTAATAGACTCCGAATGTGCTGTAACTGAGATGGAAATTAATTTAGTGATTGGGAGATTGATATATAGAGTAGAGCACATCCTGGTTTTTAAAGGCTAGGAGGAACTGTTGGGATAGGAATCTCTAGTGGCTCCTACGGAAGAGGTACCAGCCCTGTGTGATCTGAGCACATCTGCCCAAATGTGTCAGGTCTGCAGGGTGGAGGGGTGCAGGGGACCTCGGGGCAGCTCTCATACTGCATTTTGGGATGATGATGTAGGGGGATAATAGAATCAGGATGGGATGAGTTGGAAGGGAGCTGGAAGGCCGCCTGGTGCTGCTCCCTGCAGCGCACAGGGACACCCACAGCTCAGCAGTGCTCACAGCCCCGTCCAGCCTGACCTTGGCTGTCTGCAGGGACGGGGCACCACCGCCTCTCTGGGCAACCTGTGCCAATGCCTCACCTCCCCCAAATGCCAAACCTTCCTCAGCTCCAGTCTCCCTCTCCCCTCTTGTAGTCTGAAGCCGTTTTCCCTAGTCCTGTCACACAGATCCCACCAAAAGTTTGCCTCCTTCCTCCATACAACCCTTCTTCAGGTACTAAAAGGGGATTGCTGCTTTGTTACACTGAATGCCGTGCCATCCTAATGCATTTGTTAGCACTGTTTTGCTTTTGCTGCCACCTGAGCATGATATCTGGGGGAAAACACACCCAGCAGCCTCTCCTACCTGACTGAATTCAGGGCAGAAGCAGCACTGGGATCATATAACTGAAGGGAAACACGTGGGGTTTGGAGCCTGCCTCTTTTTATTTGTGTTGATTCCTTTTAACAGCAGCTGTGCATCCATATTTATTGAGGGGAAGGGAAGAAAAACCTCCCATACTCCCAGGAAAGCAGAACATCTTGTAATTATCTCGCTAGCTTGGCTAGCACAGGCAAACACCGGCTCCCGCGAGTGGATGCTGACCATGAGCACCGCTCTAATTTCCCAGATCTGGGTCATTAGGGAGGGCAAACAGGATGGATCTGATGTCGAACACGCTCTGAACATTAATGGGATGAAAGGAGCTGGCGGACAACCGTCTCTCCTGGGAGGAGCGGGGTGGGAGCTGATTGCTGCCCTCCTTTCCAGCCCAGCGCTTGGCACTGGGCAGCGAGGTGCTCACTGCATGGCATTGGCTCAGCCATGGGCACAGGGCAGCCCCCAGAGCCCCTAAGGATGTACCCCAAGGTGGTACCTCCTGTCAGCAGAACTTGAGCTCTTAAAGCTGCTGCTAAGATCTCTGACAGAGGGCAGGAGTGCAAGATGAAGAGGAGCGTGCATTTATGTTTCTTTTCCCTTCTTTTTTCCTTTCCCAGCCATCTCCTTGCAAGGAAAAACATAAAGCTCCTGGGCATCTGTGCTTCACTTCTCCCTTCCCTGCAGGTCCATCAGTATGCAGTGCCCGTTACCTCGATGAAGGACCCACGCTGCCTTTGTGCAGTCAAGGTTACCTCCACGCTGAGCTCTGCAGCAGCCTTGTGGTGCTCACACCCAGCTCACCGCCCGCTCTCCCAGCCCCAAGACCCTCCCGTGCCCAGCAGGACCTCTGCCACATATCTCTGCTTTCCTAACAGCCCTTGGAAGCCACACACCCATCTGCCAGGTGGGTTTTTCAGCAGCAAATCCTGCTCCAAAGAGAGGCTTTGGGCGAATGGGAAGTGGCAGGCGGACCCACTCGTGCAATAGCACGGGCTGCCAGACACACCTGCTCCCAACACCGTAATGAAGGCAAATATTTAGAGAATGGCAGAGTCCAAATTGCTCAGCGTTTCAGTCGGAATCAACAGCCTTTCGGAGGCTGGGATTAATTTGAAGGAATTTACTGGTGGAGTTGGTGGCAGATAAAACAGTTTGCTTATTTCACACTTGTATGGCCACCTGCTACAAACTGTTTGTTCAGTTTCAAATTCTTTAATTAAAATCAACATAAAGCAGATTGAAAACATCCCAAGAAGGGGATGCTTGATTTGCTGGAGGATATTGCAGAAGACATGCCAAAGCACTGCCAAGGCGCCTTACCCATCGGAGCCCCGGCATGTGCTGGCCGTGGGCACAGTTTGCCACGGTTCCCAGCCCTGCCAGTGATGCTTGGGCACCTGTGCTCCCTGCCCCTCATTCCAGGGCACCATTTATCCACATTTCTTCCTCCTTATGTCCTCCCTGCAAGGCAAGCCCTGCGCACTCAGTGCACAGCGGCGCGTTGGCCCCTTTGTGTGGCTGATTAGAGGCCCTCCTCCACCAAACATCAAAGCTTCAATTAACACAGGCCGCTTGCAACCCTCTTGCAGAACTCAGATAAGAATGGAATTTTCCCTTGGAAAATGGATTTGTATTTAGCTGCGTGTGCTGTGCAGTAAATGACCTGCTCTGTGCGGTGGCAGAGAGGGTCCGGGGACAATTAGGGTGCTCATTGGGAGCCGGTTATCTGAAGGAAACAGGCACACTGCTATTTAGCTGTCTAATATCCCAATGGGAGGGGAACCAAAATTAAAAACTGTCTCTCTTTTCAGAGCCATTTGAATCTGAAGGAGGATTCCTTTTTTATTCGGTGCTTTTCACTCGAAGGTTTCTTCTTTTTTTTTCCTCTCTCTGATTCCCTTATTTGCGTGTGGCCGTTTGCAGATGAGAAGAATGGAGAGGGGAAGGAGGGCTGACCGTGCTGGGGGGCACAGCGCTGTGCTGGGGCTCTCGAGCATCCCCAAGGCTGCTTGGTGCTGGGACAGCAGGGCAGTGGGATGGCAGGACAGAAGAGCAGGAGGAGAGTGGGGCAGTGGGATGGCAGGACAGTGGGACAGCAGGATAGAAGCCCTCCTCAGCCCCACGGCCTTGGGCATCCCTCAGGGGGGTGGCAGAATAGTAGGACAGAAGGACAGTGGGACAGCAGGGCAGTGGGGCAGCGGGGTGGCAGGACAGCAGGACCAGCAGGGCAGTGGACAGAGGGATGGTGGGACAGCAGAGCAGCACAGCAATGGGACAGCGGGATGGCAGGGCAGTAGGACGGCAGGTTGGCAGGGCAGTGTGATAGCAGAACAGTGGAACAGTGGCAGGACAGCGAGATGGCAGATCAGGAGGACAGAAGGGCAGTGGGACAGTGGGAGAGCAGGACAGCAGCCCTCCTCAGCCCCACAGCCTCAGGCATCCCTCAAGCACGTGGCTCCTCTGCACAGCAGCAGCATCTCAGCAGAGGATCCACTGATGCTTGGAGACACCGCTGGAGCCTCTCCACGTATTCATCAAAGCTCGTGCATCCCCCACTCCAATGCATGCAAAACAATAACAAACACGCAGTGCAGAAAGTTAATATGTAGCCAGACGAGCGTTTTAATAACTGGAAAGGTTAAAAAAAAAGCCCTCTCAGGCTCCATGTGGGCTCCTGCCAGCTCGCGTTCCTGAGAGTCTGGGAGACCCACAGTACCATGACTGTATTGATTCAATTATTCTCTACAATGTAATACTCTGCATTTGTGTGATAGCAACAAACAGAGTTGAAAGACATACAAAAATAAATGATCTGAAAGTTAATATGGCTGAATGAGCAGCTCTGAATAAGAGGAGAGAGAGCTTTGGTTTTACATTGTAAAATCAATAGCGTGCAGAACAATGTCCTAACTTTCTCCAGGGACCCGGAGAGGACCCGCCTGAATCGATCACTATGCAAATTAATTGAATTCATGAAATCCACATTGCTGGGTAATTGATGCTTCTTATAATTACCTCCGAGTTATGAGCTTTTAGGGGATTTCATTGATTCCTGTGTAGAGAGAGGGGGCTGGCGGGGGAAGACGGTGGAGCATCCAGAGGTTCTGCAGCTGTTGGGAGGGGAGAAAAGCAGATGGGTTAAGGCTGATATCGGTCTGCCCCTGATTGATGGAGCAGAGCAGAGGTGACAAAGCTGTGGCCGCTATCTGAGTTTTCCTGTTTAAACAGCCACAAGTGCCGGGATTACTGCTTTCACCAGAGGAGAGGAAACACCGCAAGGCTGAGCCGAAAGCAAAGGCGGTCAATCAGTAATGAGCACAAAGCTTTTGTCATGGATGCGTTTGGCTCGCCTCCGTGGGGCTGACCGCCCCCTCCCCACTGCAGGATCTGACCTCATTGTTTTGCTAAGGGATGCCCGACCCCAGCTGTGTGAGCAGCCCTGCAGCACATCAGCCCCACGGGGGGGCGTTTGGCACGGTGTGGGGCTGGGTGCTGTGCCACAGGTGTGTGGGGTTGGTTGTCAGCCTGGCTGGTGGATCGTGTGAGCGAGCAGGTTTTATCAGAAGGGATAACGGGCTTACGTGGCACATTATTTAAGGAAAAGGGACAAGCAATTGAGCTCTGCAGACTAATTAGATTAAGTTGATGAGCTCATCAGTAATGTGTGTAATTAAGATCAAGAGCTAATTGGGGGCTGCTTGGTGCCCTACATTCGCTGGGCTGTCTTTGCGTGGCGCGCTGTGGTTGGGAAGCAGTGGGGGTCTCTGCAGATGGGTTGTCCCAGCTCCAGCTCTGGTTGAAATGGGTGGAAGCAGTGGTTTGGATGTTCAACCCTTTGGCCACACTGAGCAAAGGGGCCACGTAGATGTAGGTTGTACCAAAAGTAATGCTTCCCATTTCTTTCCATGGAAACTACAGCAGAGACAAAGGGCACAATGGCACAATATGATAATTTCTCAGCCTCACAACACTGTTTTTCAATGTGGTCCCCACCATGAGCTCTGCATTTTTGTCAGCAGTGAACAAGAGCCTGCATGATGTGCCCCTCAGAACGTGCACCGGTGGAGTGACCCACTGCTGCCACTGCTGAAATGCATGCACCTCCCAGCCCTCACTGTGCTCACATCCATGGTTCATCTCCAGAAACATTCACCAACCATTGACGGATGTCAGTGGGTGAGACTGAATCCCCAGAGGAACTCAATTCCACACCTTTGCTTCATCCTCACTTCCACGTCAGACACCATTGTGTCCGACTGCCCCTCTGCTGCCATCTGTCACACAGCAACAACAGGCAATGGATCTTGGTGGGGAGGTTCCACCTCTACTGCTGCACCACCAGCATCCGCCTCTGATGTGGTGGGCTGACATCATAAAATGAGGCACTACTTTCAGAGCAGCCCTCATAGAATACATATATGAGTTCATATGTGTAAGTAATGAAACTGATGTTGCTCTTCTGTGCTTCACCCTTTAGCATTGTTGTTCCCATTGGTGTTCAGCCCATGCATGGCAGCACACACCAGTAGCAGCAATCACTGCAGTCAGAGCTGCCCTGCGCCCTCCCTGCATCCTGAAAGCACAGCAGCAGCCCCACAGGGCAGTGGGAAGGGATGGCAGTGCTGGGATGCAAAGGGATTGCTGCAAAATGGGAAGAATAAAAAGCAAGTGGGATGAGGCAGATGAGGAGAACCAAAACAAAACAGAACGAGAGAGCCCAAGTTCTGAAGGAAGTGCAGAAACGGCTTGTTCTGGAGGAACAGTACGCAGTGATGGTTAAGATTTATCAATACAGTCACAGTGCTTAACAAGACAGACAATCCTCGCCGTGTCGTGGCAGCTGCAGTGCTGGTGCAGCCTCTTTACAGCTTTTATCCTTGCTCTCTCGTATTTCATATCTGATCTTTTTTCTTCCCTCCTGCATCAACGTCTCCTCTCTCATTCCCTCTCTTTATTCTCCTGCATCGCTTCTTTTTTTCTCCTGCTATCTCATCTCCCTAACCCTCCTGCTCTCTCTTCACTAAATTGGCTCCGTGCAGAATCACTGCATGCCTTTGCTTGGCTCTCCTTGACCCCTCTCCTGGCAGCTGTAAGGGAAGGAGCTCATGGTGATGTCCGCCCTGGTGCTGTGCTCCCCTCACCACTCATTTCCCCCCATCTCCAGAATTACCCAGACCAACTCCTATCCCTACCTGAGCTTGCATGGCTTTGCATTTTGCTTTTTGCTTCTCTTTGCTGCGGGCTGGCTGCTGTCTGATAAAACAAGGCACAATATTGAACTGATCTCATCCCAACGTTCTGGGACAAATGCCCACGGGGCATGTTCTATAGAACACCAATTACTTGCTGTTTGTCACCAACGCAAAGGCCTGCAGGTCCCAGAGCATCAGTGAGACGCTCTGACCCGTGGGGCTCTTCGTAACGACGGCCTGCAGGGTGACAATGAGGGGGCAAAAAAGAAAAGAAAAGCAAAACCCGTCCCAGATGCGCGATGAGCCCGAAGTGCAGCTCGCTTCTCTCCCGTCAGCAGCAGCGCGGCGCCGCAGCTCGCGCTCCCTGCTGCTCCGTGGCCGTTCCCGCAGCGCGGCCGGGAGGTGGCGCTGCTGCACCGGCGCGGGCTGCGGGGCCGCGAACCGCATCCGACGGGACGGACCGAGCCGCAACGCTCCGTGCGTGCAGCCCAGAGACTGGGGGAAGGGAGGAGGGGAGCTGAAAGGATGCATGGGTACGGGGCTGGCGGTGCCGCGGCTCCTTTCCCTCCGCACAGCTTGCAGCCGCTCTGCCCCAAGCCTGCGGCGCCGCGTGGGGTTGTTGTGGCCTAAGCGCAGGAGCCGGCACTCGGCTGCTTGAGCTCCGTCCCGTTGGCCTCAGCCCAGCCATCGGCCTGTCCAGGTCCCTCTGTAGGGCTGCCTGCCCTCGGGCAGATGCACGCTTCCCCCCACGTGGAGCTGTCTGCAAACTTGCTGGGATGCACTCAGTGCCCTCATCCACATCATCAATAAAGACACTGAACAGGACGGCCCCAACACCGACCGCTGGGGAGCAGCACAGTGACCAGCTGGATGTAACTGCATTCACCACCACTCTCTGGGCCCAGCCACCCAACCTGTCTTTACCCAGCAAAGAGTGCACCTGTCAGCTTCTCCAGGAGAAAACTATGGGAAACCATGTCAAAAGCTTTGCTATAGGCTACAGCAACAGCCTTTCCCTCACCCACCAGGTGGGTCACCTGGTCATGGAAGGAGATGAGGTACCCTGTGTTACCATTGGAGGTGGTGGCATTGAGCCCCAAGTGCCACTGCTGGGGAGAGCCCTGTTCCTGCTTACCGCAGGCTCCAGGCAGTGGTCACAGTGCCCAAAGTCTGTCCGCAGTACAGGAAAAGGTTGAAACTTCCAGCTGCTATTTCCCAGAGGGCAAGCTCACAACAGAAAGGTCTTGGAACAGGAGAGATTTCTCTCTCTTGGCTTTTCTATTTTTTTTTTTTAAAGAGCTCTTTTGAAGGGGTAGTTTGGAGTAAAGAAGAGTTTAGACAGATCTGATTCCCCTATCTCAGACAAACACACTCGCCTTTCCCTGACTGCAAATCAACAGGACATGTTCGAAGGAAAGATCATCGCGAAAGAAATGGATTTTCCCCCTACTGCTTTGCCATTTTTGCTTGTATTTCTGAAAGCTGGAGTGATGGGTTGTGAACTTTAAGGAGCAATTTCTATTCTTCTCTCTCGTCTGACATGTGGGCAGAGGGACTGCGAACCTGAATAACGAGACAGAACTTAAACACCTTGGGGGAGCGAGGCAGCATCCTCTCGCCTTTGAAAGCTGCTTTTACTTCCCAGCCTTGCAGCAGGAAATTGTGCTGTGGGCAGAAGACTGGGGCTGCAGGGACTGGGGCTGCAGGGACTGACGATCTCACCCATAATGATTGGACTCGATGGTCTTTTCCAGCTTGACTGGGCCCCACTCTGGGGCTGAGGCCGTGCACAGGTGGCATTGGGGTGGCTGGGGGAGCTGCTGAGCCCTGGGTGGGTGCAGTGCACCATAGGGTGCTCAGCGTGGGGAGATGAGCGCAGCTGCAGCTCAGGTTTCATCTGCTAATTGCAGTGAGCAATAAACACGCAGCAATCCAAGTGTTATAATGGCGACATTTAATTAATACCGAACAACTCCAGAGCTCATATGGATTTATCCATTAGATCCACATTAACATGAGATAATCTGATCGTGGTAATGTTAAGGCAACAAACACTGGAGGGTAGCACAGGTGGGTGTGCAGCTCCATGTAGCCCTCAGTGCTGGGCACATGAAGGGCATGGAGGGAGATGAGAGGGGGCACCAGCCTGCGTGGCATGGAGAGGGCTCTCGCTGTGCCTGTGCACGGCCTTGTTCACCATTCTTTTGCTCTGCTGATGCAGTTCTTTACAGTCAAGTGAGGGATGGCGTGGATGAATTTGCAGCTCCTGGTCCCCAGGAGGGTGTGGGGTTGGGTGTCGTACTGGAGCAGGTGAGCTGACAGCTATCTCTTCCTGCCTGGAAAGCAATGCTGATCACAGGCAAAACAAACTGAGTCACAGGCTCATCAAAAGAGCTGCATCAACAGAGGGGTGGCAGAAGGGAGAGGAGAGGGAGGGGGTTGTGCCCCTCTGCTCTGCCCCTGCAAGGCCCCACCTGCAGTGCTGTGCCCAGGCCTGGGGCCCCCAGGACAGGAGGGATGCGGAGCTGCTGGAGTGGCTCCAGAGGAGAGCATGAGGATGCTCAGAGGGCTGGAGCACCTCTGCTGTGAAGAGAGGAGAAGGCTGCAGGGAGTCCTCTTTATAGCCTTCCAGTATTTGAAGGGAGCTTACAAGCAGGAGTGGGAGCGACTGTGATAGTGACAGGATAAGGGGGAATGACTTCAAGCTCCAAGGGGGAGATCTTGGTTCAACTGCATAAATGGGAGAGCCACAAACCAAAGCAGAAGTGGGGGAATCATGCAGAAAGCCACTGGTGTGCAATAATGCCTCCTGTCCTGTGGGGTCTGCAAGCTGAAGGGGCTCGGTGTTGTGCTTGGGTGCTCCCTGTCCCTGAGTGCCTACTCCCAGCAAAGACCTTCATGGGAGAAACAGGCTCCTGAAGTTTCAGAGCTCCGCTTCAATGGAGCTTTCAGTGCAGAAAGAAAGCATTCTCGCACCCTAGCCCTTCAGTCTTTTGAGTTTTGTATTAAACACTCATTATACCTTTGGTGTGACAAATGATTGAAAAGTGTAATTTGAAAGCTAAGCTCCCCATCACACTCTTCCCTATTGTTTATTTGCCAGCTCTGAATGGGTTGACTGCCAAGTAAAGTAATCAGAAGGTAATAGCCTGATATCGGATGAATCCCCAGAGCTGCCAGCAAGCTGGAAAACTACAATCTCGGTGCCGCCTGCAGTATTCATGCACTGAAAATAATTGTGTAAAACACTGTCGCTGGGCTCAAACTTGGGCTGACATTTTGCATTGTAAGATTTGCGTTCAGCTCGGTCTGATGTGGTTATTAGTAACTTGCTTGGGGGCACGACAGCCCAAAGTGTCTCACGGAGGGATGTCGCGATTCATTTGCCCGTGGAGATAAGACGGCATCTTCCCAAACCCAACTGCATATCTTTATTGTCGTCCCCTCCCTCCTCCATCCCTCCTCTCTTCCCCCTTCTCGCCGCGCTCCTTGCAAAGCGCTGATTTTATTGAGTGTGGCAAGTGGCAGTTCATTAAAAAGTGGGAGCAGATGGGGAAGGGATTGTAGAAGAAGATTAATGATGCACACCGACAACTAAATAGGCCCAGGTTTCCGAGTAAACACAATCACGCCGGCTTCCTGGGAGTGGGTAATCCTCCTCTGTCAGCTCCGTTCTAGTTAACAGCCGTGGAGGAGCTCGGGAGAGCTGATGGGAAGGGCTGGGTGCCGCCTCGCCCCAAAGTAGCTGTGCTTCTGTGCTGTGGATCTGCAGGGATGGACCTGAGGCCGGGCAGGGTGGGTGGCACCGACGGGCAGGAGCCACTGTCATTGGGACACCAAGGAGCTGGATGCTCACAAAGAGCACCAGAGCTGTCAGAAGGCTCTTTTCCCCACCGTGACAAAGTTCACCTTTCCCTACCTGCTTTGCTTGTCTCGGAGTTGTGGTCTCCTTTCGTTTTTCTGACAGTGCTGACCTATCCAGCAAGCTCCGCTTCCCTGCTAATAGAAAGGCCATCCACCAGCGAGCATCCGTGCCGCTTGATTTAAATACAGGGTACATTTGTCTTTCAGCAGGACGGCTGCTTCCTGCCAGCGTCCCCTCCACAGGACAAGCCTTTCATTATTGATGGAACTGTAATTTCGCTGCAATTCACAGAAAAACGCTCGGCACCTCAGTTCAGCAGGGAGGGGAGCGAGATGGGGCTCATTGCGCCTCGCTGCGGGGTGCCGCCAGCCGTGCCCACGTCCCCATAGAGCCCCACTGGGGGGCAGAGCTCGACCCCACCTGGGGGCTGCCACCCCTTCGGTCCCAACGACGGGGCCACGTGGGGATGCCCAGCGCAGCCACTGCAAGGGGCGTAAAGAATTTAATAACGGAATGTCGGAAACGATACCGTCCTAAATAATATAATAAACCCTAATTTACTCGCATTTATCTCCTGGAGGTTTTTTTTCTTTTTCTTTTTTTTTTTTTTCCCTGAAAGCAGTAATCTTGCATCTTCCGCCGTGATGGATTAGAAGGAAGGAAACTCCGCTGGGGAATAAAAACCCACATCGTGTAGTTTTTGACATGTTATTATTCAGTTTTATCTCGGGTTGCTCGTTCCCGGCCCATTACTCATGTTCACGGGGAGTTTTCTCCCCCTTATTTATTTATTTTCACCGTGACCAGAAGCAGGAATGCCAACAAATCCAACCTCCTTGGTGTGGAGGAATGGGGCAGTGGGCACACGGTGGGGGTGGGGATGTTGTCACTGCTCCTCAGCAGCTGGTAGGGAAGGGATATGGCTTAATTAATCCACGATTCTCTTATTGGTTTAATTAATACTATAGGTCTTGTTATTTCCAAGGCAGTTGGGGAGCTGCTTCTAGGGGAGGGGGCTGGGGATGTTTTGGAGGAGATGTGGGGTGATGCTCCTTCCCTTTCTGATGGCCTGCTGCGTGCTTGCAGTCATTAACTCAGAGAACATGGGAGTCCTCCATTGGTAGCTTTAATTATGGCTAAATCTCTGTCTTTGTTGCTTATTTGTCATTATGCATGGCGGTAGCCAGGATGCAGTGCCCTGTAGGTTCTTCCTTTGGAGGGAAGGATTTTTGGCTGCATTGCTTCAAGTCACCAAGAGGTTATGAAATAATTGCAAACTCTATGAGTAGCACTGGGGTTGGTGGCTCTCTCCATGACCACTGCTGCTTTGTTTACTCCTCAGCTTCAAAGAAGACTTGGAAGAGAAGAGAGCAGCCAGGAGTTGGAGCTCACAGGGCAGGGAGCAGGCAGAGTGCTGCGTATCCCATCCTGCTTGGGCAAAGCACGTGCAGAAAGCCCTGCAGGTGGGTCTGTCTGTCCATCCGTTGGTCAGCTCATCTGGCCAAACCCTGCAGCACTTCTGTGTCTCTTTGCGTTCACCCCCAGCTGCAGGGATGCACCGATGTAGGCGGGCTGGGGGGACCCTGGAAGGAATCCAAAGCACAATAAATGTAAGACAAACACAAAGCTCATCTGGTTGTACAAAGCAGGGCTGCTTTAATTCCTCCTCCAGCAGTTCCAGCCCAATAGCAGCCGCAGTCCTGACACACAACAGGCAGTGTCCCAGGGGCTCTGCTCCTCTGCTTCCAAATGAGTGCTCCTGCTCTCATTGATGTGCTTAGCAAAAAAAAAAAACATAAATAAACCAAAGCAACTCTAGCACTGAGTTATCAGGATGCAGGCTGAGCCTTTGCATAGGGGGAGGCTTGCTGAGGGGAAAGCTGATGGCTGAGTCACACAGGTGGGCTTCTGCCCATCTCCCCCCCCCCAGTATCCTTTGGTAGCTGCCAGCTTTGCCGCATCCAAACTTTCCACCCTGCGCACAATTAGCCAGACAACAAACTCCGTGTTTGACTTTCCCTGTCTAAATTTGCTTAGCTTGAGCTGGAAGCTGCAGTAAGTAAACGATTTTCTGTTTATATTCAGCACTAATGAAGAGGCAGCAAACGCTGCCCATTAATAACGCAGGAGATGATGGTGTTTGCAGAGGGCCTGTATACAACATGTCATACTTACTGGCGAGCGCCCGACCGGCTATTGATTTCCCCATAAGCACGG
Organism: Lagopus muta; assembly: GCF_023343835.1. Classification (NCBI taxonomy): domain Eukaryota; kingdom Metazoa; phylum Chordata; class Aves; order Galliformes; family Phasianidae; genus Lagopus; species Lagopus muta. The sequence continues at coordinate 5,054,348 of NC_064454.1, read as the reverse complement.
CCCTGTTGGTTGTGGCTGCATTTGTTTTCTTCCAGAAGGAAATCATCTGTGCTGGGGAGGACTGGGACAGCTGTGCAGCAGCTGCTGGAGGGTGTTGAAACATCCCTGGGATGTGCTGGTGCATAACTGACACCTGTCATGGGATCCTGCTCCAGGCAGGTCCAGGCAGACTGGAGAAGAACTCGTTGAGAGCAGCCCTGCGGAGAAGGACTTGGGGTCCTGATGGGCAGAAGCGGGACGTGAGGCAGCAGTGTGCGCCTGCAGCCCGGAAGGCCGACAGCCCCCTGGGCTGCAGCAACAGAGGGGTGCCTGCTCCACTCCTCCAATATCGCTGCTGTTTCCCCTGGACCCAGCCCCGAGCTGCCAGCAGTGTCTCCCAACCGCCTGCCCTTGCAGGGAGCGCAAGGAAACAATATTTATTTGCAAATACGGCTGTTATTGAGCCAAATGAGAGGGATTATTAGGGGCTCATGGAATTGTCAGCGAGCACTGTTTAATTAGAGCTCAGACATAACACTCATCATTACCCGTAGCTCCGCTCTGATCTCAGGCTCTGTACCCCCAGGCTTCCCCGGCTGCAGGGAGCGCGGCGAGGCCGGCTCTCCCCAGCTCCCTCATCAAATACCTGCTCCTGCCTCTCAAGGTTAGCACGATGGGGGTCAGCCATGTTTAAACGTTGATTACAGAGTCGGCGGGAGCCGCTAAGATTTCTAATTAAGATTAAAGAATGCACACGGCTTATAAATGGTTCTCAGGAATGTGTAATTTGATTAGCTTGTTTTCTTGTGTCTCTTTCAGACCCGAGTTGGGGTCTCCCCATTTGTGTCCCCTCTCTGAGCCTATGGAGTTGATGCTGAGCAGCTCTGTCCCCACCTCTGTCACCTTTGCCATGCGGTCTCACCCCCCGCTGGCTCTGCAAAATGTTTGCAAACCTTGAGAGCTTGGTAACACCAAGCTGCTCATCATCACTGCACGCTCAAAGGCATGGGAGCGGAGTGGGAGATGCAGTGTTTTGCTTCTGTGACATTCATTTATACGGCTTTTGCTGATTTATTTTACTTAAATGTCGCTTGGGAAGGGAGGAGGCATCATAGCTTGGCTTGTTTGTGCTGTGACAGCCGTGAGCTTGAGAGAAGCCATCACAGCCCCCTCTGGGGTGTTATTGCTGGAGGACCCAAAGCCGTGCTCGCAGGCAGCTCCCGGCAGTGGGAGCCGTGCTGGCAGCTGCCCATGCCTGGGGCACACAGAGCTGCCACAGCACTGCCCCACATTCCTCAGAACCACCCCAAATCTGAGCTAGACACCTCTGATCTGAAATGGGATGCCTCATCCCAAGGCTTCCACGTCTGCTTTGGGGTAGTTGCTCCTCAGCTCTTGCTTAGAAAGAGAGTAGTGGAGGGGAAGTGAGGCAGGTGGCCACCAAGAGGATGCTGTGTTGTTGTGCTTGGGAGGAGGAGGCAGCATGACAAGAGCAAGAGAGAATGTATGTGTGCAGCCTTGGGCTCATAATAGAAGTGAAGTTTGAGCTTGAGTCCTCTGCTCCCTTTGGAGCTACAGAAACCTCTCAGGAAATCAGCTTTTTCTGCTTCCTGGTGGTCCCTTGGGTGGTGCTGCCCAGCGCCCAGCACCAACCAGCAGTGCTGGCCTGGCAGTGAGTGCAGGCAGGGGGCAGAGCCAGCAGCAGCTCCGCTACCTGCGCAGGGGACAGCTGTGCATCAATATTTATTCAAAACTCCCAGGAAACCTGGATGAAGTGTAATTATCTCAGCTCAATCAACTTGGATTAGCATAACATCAAGTCACCCATCAGACTGGGGTTTGATTTCTGGGATCAAAGCCGCGCACTGCAGCCGCTGATGAATCAGATTCGAGGGAAGCAGGAGAAGAAAGCCACGTGCTCCGCTGCTTTGATATCCCAATTGCAGTTGAGTTCACTTTCTCCACTCAAACTTCCCATTCCTCTGCCTGCCTACAGGCACTGGGGCTGTTTCCACCTGCAGTTCCAACAGAAGCAAACAGAAAGGCAGCCCAGTGGCTAAACTGTGAAAGGAAAGGAGAAAACGTTGCCCTTGATGGGTTTGGTGAAGCAGTGCTGTTTGTCCTCATAGGAAAGGGCTGCTCCTTGGCAGGGCACATCCCCAGCACATCCTCATCAGTCCCTGCTGTGGGCAGCACTGCATGGCAGCAGCCCTCAGCACTGTGCAGGATCCCTCCTTGCAAACATCTAAACCCTACCGCCACTCCCCTTAATTAAGAACTAAATATAGATCTTAATTAAGGCACTGATGAATTTAATTTAGAGTGGCATTACTGCCTTAACTTCCAGAGCTCAATGCCTTGTTTGTATAATGTATAATATAAGCTAAATGAGTGCTTACTTGTTACCACCATAAATAATTCCCTTGCAAATCCCTTCAGATATGTCTCAGACACTAATCCATCTCCTCCTACAGAATATTCATGGGCACCAATCCTTTTTCATCCTACCTCACAGATTTTAATAGAAAACCTCCCAGCAGCTTGCCAGCATCACCTTCCAAAACCAGTAGGTGCTGGGGCAGGGAAAGGTGTGCATGGGGCAGAGTGGGACGGAGCTGCGCTCTGGATTAGCTCCTGGTTACAGGTTGAGGAGCAACAGGAGAGCACAGTTTTCCTCCCATCCTCATCTTCCATACCCTGAGCTGGACCAGCTCTGGGAAATAGCTCCCTGAGTGTGCTGCAAAGAAAATGACTTGGGGTCCTGATGGGCAGAAGCAGCAGTGTGTGCCTGCAGCCCAGAAGGCTGACAGCCCCCTGGGCTGCAGCAACAGAGGGGAGGCAGCAGGGAGAGGAGAGGAGAGGAGAGGAGAGGAGAGGAGAGGAGAGGAGAGGAGAGGAGAGGAGAGGAGAGGAGAGGAGAGGAGAGGAGAGGAGAGGAGAGGAGAGGAGAGGAGAGGAGAGGGAGGGGGTTGTGCCCCTCTGCTCTGCCCCTGCAAGGCCCCACCTGCAGTGCTGTGCCCAGGTCCTTACGGTCTCCTCCAACCCGAGGCGTTCTGTGATTCTATGATTCCATGATGACGCATCACCCGCTGCATGCTGTCACATTATAAAAGAGGCATTTTGTCTCTCTCTAGCACAGTCGGGCATCCTTGTCCTGCTATTGCTGAGCGACTCCTGAGCTGCTGGCATGCGGTGTGCAGGATCCGTGCTGTAAGGGCAGTGATCACCACATGGACAGTGGGGTCAGCGCTGGTGGAGCTCAGCAGCCAAGCCCAGCGGGAGGCTGGGTAGCCAGGAATCAGCCTCTGCCTTTGATTAAGTGACATCCAACAATCAATTCCTTCTGCAGGAGAATAGCGCTTGAGAAGATTAAAAAAAAAGCCTACATTTGCTCTGCACTCAGCCATGAGCTTCGTTTTTGTCTTGCTTGCTCAAAGGATTTTTTTTTTTTATAAGCCCCACTTTTATTCCTTAAACATATAGCAACATAATCAATTGATTTTTTGATACAGCCTAAGCCTGAGGGTGAGCTGGGAGAGGCGGGCTGCCAGCGTTGTGCTGTCTCCAAGGGGAGTTCTGAGCATGGAGGCTTTTCCCTTCTCTTCTGGTGCTCATCCTACAGTGGTGGGTGCAGTATGGAAACCACACATGGCTCCCACTGCCCTGAGCGATTCTCCCATTTGCACCAGCAAGTGCTGACAGCAGCTACCAGGAGGGCAGCTCCCTTCCTGGCACTGCTATCCGGGCTGCGAGGAGGTTCCTCTATTCCTTCCACATACCTAAAAATGAAGGGAAGAAAATAAAAAAGGAGTGTTCTGGCTGTTATGGCTTTATGAAGCTGAAGGAGTGGAGGGTGCAGAGTGGCTGCTCCAAGGGCTGCCCAGCAGCAGGACCCTGAGGGAGAAGGGGAGGGCTGGGGATCCTTGCAATGACCCAAATCCTTCTTTTTCCTCCTCGTCACCTCGGTGCCATTGCCCTGGGTCAGCATGGGCAGGCAGCTTTGGCTGCTCTGTGTGGGGGACATGGGTGGGCTGTGTAACCCTGTGCACTGCCTACACATCTCCTATGCATCTTCTCTGAATCCTCTGCAGATCCTCTGTGTGCTCCCTCTGCATCCCCTGTGCCTCCTTTGAGCATGCCTTGTGTATCACCTACTCATCCCCTCTGCATCCCCTCTTAACCCTTCAGCATCCACCACACATCCCCTGTGCATCCCCTGCCTGTTGCTTTGTCGTGCCTTCACCACCACACGTCACAGCGTCTCATAACAAATTTAGCTGTCACTCCATGTTTTATTAGTATAAGTGCCTTAAAAACAGATCAGAGATTCAACTAATTTACTCATTAGTAAAAGGAAATTAGCCATTTGTGATCTCTCCTAATAAAATTAGCCGTGTGACAGATGCTTTGTTGCCATCCTGATCAGGTCAGCACGCTGCTGGCATCCAAAGGCAGCCCTGGCATTGCCTCGCTGGGATTTTGGGAGGTGCTATGGGGCCACGGAGTGCTGTTGTGGTGCTGGCTCAAGGTGCCCAGCAGCTGGAGAACACGGGCCTGGAGCAGCAAAGAGGTGGTGCTGGGCATTGATGTGGGCACAGCGCTTGGTTGGCAAGCCAGCTGTGCAAAGCTGTTTGAGCACCTTTGTGGCTGCTCTGCTAATGCAGCTAGCTCCCAGGCCGGCCCCTCCACTCCCCCATTATCTCACCCAGGACAGGGGCTCCCCACGGGGCTGCGATGAAGAGGGCTTTTGCTCTTGCCCAGGAAGGGAGGCAGCAGAGGGGCTGTGATTGAGCTATTCAGCACTGCTCAGGGCTGACAAGCACTGATCAGGCTTTTTGTGAGGTTTTTTTTTTGTTTGCGTGTGTTACCCTGTCCTGTAGCAGGGACTAAAGAGCCTGGTGAAATGCAGGAGCTGCCCATTGAAAGCCGGGCGCGCAGCAGGCGATCATCTTGGGGCTCTCTGCATGGACCCAGCAATGGGCCAGGCACGTCCCTGGCAAAGAAAAGGCAGCAAGCTGGAGATGGGAGAAAGACAAAAGCGCTGCCACCGCCTCGCTAATCACTGAGGCTGCCCCCCACTGAGCACAGCAGCACTTTCCCTATTCACCACGCTCTCTGCATTTTCCCTATTCACCCCACAATGCTGTGACCCGCAGTGCCGGAGATGAGAGCACATCAACCTCGTGCTCCAGGCAGGGGCTGTCCATTCCCCTTGGGATGAGGATGGGATGCTCTGTTGGAGCCCCACTAGGGTGTGGGTGCAGGTGGGCTCAGCACAGGCACTGCTGTCCTCTCCATCCTCCCGTTCTGTACTGTCCCGGCGCAATTCGTTTGCTCAGATAACAGACGACGTTTTTATCCCAAGGGACGCAAGCCTGAATATTAGGATGTCAAAACCAGCCACATTTGCAATATATTACTGTCAAATGGGAAATAAAAAGGGAGTTTCAGTTATTTAATTTGCTGGGAGCGCAGTGGTGGGGCTGCAGCTCTTCTCTTGGCTCTGTCCAGAGCCAGTCCAGGTGAGCTCTGCAGGAAGCAGCACGCTGCCCTTGGCCTGGGGATGATGAGGGCAGGAGATGGGCAACAGTGAGCAGTGCTTCTCCTCCTGGCTCACACTCTGACTTTAAAGTTGTCTGGGGCAGGTCACAGAGGGCACATGGCAGCTCGTTCATCCATGCCAGGAACATTTGTACTTTAAAAAACCACGTCCTTTCTTTTTTATATATATATATATATATATAAAGGCTTTTTGAAGACAAACACCCCGGCTCCTTGGGGAAGGCTCTGAGTTTTCAGAATACCAATTAAAAATATAAAAGTGCTTATAAAAAAAAAAAAAAAAAGAATCAGTAAAGCCAAGTTCTCAGATCGGGAGGAGAAGGGGATGCACTGTGGGGGTGGGGGTGGCACATTGTGTCCTTTGGCAATAACAAGTTGAGGGGAGGGAGGAGAAGCACTGAGTGCTGCAGAAGGGGTACCAGGCAGTGCCTGCTGGAAATCAGAGCTTTTTTTTTTTGTATGGGTGGTTCATTCTGCTGACAGCAGAATGGTGCATCTATCCTGGGCACTCCAAAATACAGGCTTGCAGTGGGTTTTTCCCACTGCGTACCCCCAAGGAATCATTTTGGTGTTTCTTTCTGAGGAACAAAACCATCTTTGTGTCACGGGTACCATATGGTTATGGACCTGGTTGTGTGAGAGGTGACCACAAAGGGTAATCATGGAGAGTAACCATGAAGGGTGACCATGAAGGGTAAAGATGGAGAGTAACCATGAAAGGTGACCATAAAGGGTAAAGATGGAGGGTAAAGATGGAGGGTGACCATGAAGGGTGACCATAAAGGGTAAAGATGGAGGGTGACCATGAAGGATGACCATGAAGGGTAAAGATGGAGGGTGACCATGAAGGATGACCATGAAGGGTGACCATGAAGGCTAATGATGGAGGGTGACCATGAAGGGTGACCATGAAGGGTAAAGATGGAGGGTGACCATGAAGGGTGACCATGAAGGCTAATGATGGAGGCTGACCATGAAGGGTGACCATACAGGATGACGATGGAGGGTGACCACAGCACGTCCTGCCCACATCTGGGCATTCTAACAGCATTAGGCAGGGATGGTGTCCTCCCTTAGCCCCCACCACGGCTGCCGGAGGTCACCTTCGTGCTGGGGACTGTTAGTGTCCTGCTTTCACTTGGAACATGGTGAGTGACAGCCTGCCAGTGGTGGAGACCAGGGTCTGTGTGCTGATGCTGAGATAATGCACTGGGTAATAGTTTTCGACATATTTCATTGAAATATAACAAAATATTTGCATAGTGTTATTAGATAAATGGGAGCTGACTGGAGGCAGAGTTCATTTGGAAATCTGATATGAAAATTCATTTAAAATGAAAGAATATGGAAGCTTAAGTTTATGGTAATGGGCTGATCGCAGGGAGTAGCTAATGACTCTCAACAAACATGCCTCAACCACAATATCCTCTTCCCTTCTCCGGTGCTGCCCTGTGCACTTTCATGCATTTGCTAGCTCCCTTATAGAAGATGGGAACACCTCTGTGCTGTGTGCTGCAAGATCTGGGTTTTAGGGTTAAAATGGCCATCAGATCCAACCCAGATTAGGATGGGGAGAGTGCACAGGGCATGGTGGGGCAAGGGAAGGGGCTGTGTGCCACTGGGATAAACACTTGGGCTTAATTTCCATCTCTTGATGCTATAGCAGATTGAAATGAAGTGACTGAAAAGCTGCAGATGAGAGGTGGGGAAATTAATAATGTGATAGTAATAGTAGTAATGAGTGGCTGTGCATGCGCTAATTAGTTCAGAGCCCTCTCTCCAACTTCAGTGTGTGTTTAATCAGCTCGCAGGTGCTGCACAGTGCTGCAGAGCTCTCAGGTGAGCAGGAATCGCTGCCCACCTGAGCTGCATCCTGCTCATTAATGACCAAGGGCCTGGGTGGGATAATTGGGCAGATGGAGAGCCTAGAAATAGAGGTGGGTTGGAGGTGTGGGGCTGGGACCTGGTGCTGGAGGGAATGGGAATTGCTCTCCAGCTTTGGAAGCCATAGGTAAGTCTCATCCCAAGCATGGGATTTTTGTTTGCTTTGTTAGGGGAAAAATGCAGTTTTTGGTAGTGGGGAAATGCAGCTCTGGCTGTGGGATGCTCCTCGGATGGAGGGGTTACCTTCCTCCTGTGGCCCTTCTGCTCCTCTGTGTCATGTTAGAAGGGTAGCCGTGACAATTGGGAACGATGTGGTGTTGAGAAATGATACAAAACCTTGCAAAACTGATGGATGGGCTCTGTGAGGGGTTTCCAGGGAGTGCTGGAAGGAGAAAGAAGGGTTGTGTAGTGTGGGACAGAAACAATGTAAAAAAGGCCTCTGCAGCCACCTGTGACAAAGATAAAGGCACACACTGATTTTCTGCCTTTCAACATGTTAGCGAAGTTTCTCCTTTTAAGTTCCTGGTAGGTGTGGGAGGTGGAGCAGTGCGGGAGGGAGGATGGAAGGCAGAGCAAATGAGAAAGGATGAAACGCAGCACACAAATAGGCAGCAGCGCCCTCTTAGTGTCCGTTCAGTCACTCGCCCTTCATTTGTCACAAAGATCTGGTGAGTGTGTTGTCTTTGAGCTGCTGTGAGGGATGCTGGGTGCTGAGTCACAGGTTGGCCAATCCCCACATTGGGCTGCTGCAGGTGTCTGTTGCTATAGGGGAAATGAATGGGTAGAGATACTGTGCTGTGTGTCAGCCTGCCAACAGCCTTGGTGGCTCCTTGGCTTGGTGTTCCATGGGGACAGGTAGACCCTGGGGGCAGCTCCTTCCCTAGCAGTAGACCAGGGCTTTTGGTGTGCTGAAGACTGGCTAGTGGAGGGTTAAGCTAATTTAATTCATTTTCTCATTGTTCAAAAACAAAGGCAGTCTATCTTTAAACTGCATAAAGAGTCTGCAAGCAGCCTTCGTTTAAAGCTTTCTTCAGAAATCGGCTGCCCATGGACTTCCACAGGCAGTCAACACTTTAATCTTGATATTTCACTAACAAAAATGTTGCTCAGAAGGCTAAAAAAGGGAACTGCTACTTGTGATGTAGAAAGGTAGAGGTTTTTTCTGCACATAATATTGCATGAGAATAGCAGGGAGAAGACTTCCTTGCTGACAATTTAATCACGGGTCCCTCTCTCCTGTGTTGGTGCTGTCCCTATTAGTATTCGGTGTTGGTATGAGAGCCATTTAGGCCTAAAGACAGCTCTGCACTGACACAATTGAAATGTTTTTATAAATGACCAGCTGAGTTTGAGTGACGTGCCCTTCTTAAGCTAAATGAAATTAAAGGTAAAGCTTCTCAAAAATAGATGAGCTAAACATCCCTTCTGCACTTCATTATGCAGATGGGGCTGCTGGTCTGTGACAATTAGCTGTATCCTTCAAGGTGCTTGATGGCTCCAGTGCAGGACTTGGGCAGGGCAATGGGCCCAATCCTGTGCCTGTGTGTCCTCCTTCCCATCTTCCTCTTCCTCCTCCTCCATGGGAATGCCCAAGAGCCAGCTCTTGGGATGGAAGTGTTGGCCAGTGGTGAAAGCTGGATCTCAGAATGGAGTTTCTCAATGTTCTGCTGTCAGTGTTTGCTTGCTTTAGATAAGTGGAGTATTTGGAGTGTCTTGGTTCACCCCCTATTTACTGCTCCAATGCCATGGAGCCTCCATCAAACCCCAGCACTGCTTGAGTCGATGGGCTGCAAGTGCATCTGCCTTCACTTCTTGTCTAATTACCTCTGTCCTTGTTTGTGTGTTCTCCCCCCTACAAGCAACTCCTACTTGATGTACAAGATGTAAGTATACAAGTTATTAATCTTTCACCAAAGCAATTACATCAGCACGGAGTTCCTCACCGATGGTGTGCTTGTTCTGCCATTGCCCCCTTATCAGGTTAGCAATTTCGGATCTGCATTAAGTGTTTAGAAATCAATTTTCAGCTTACAAAATTCGCTGTGCCTGAATCTGTGATACTAATTGAACAAGAGCAATTGATGTTTTAGTAGTAATTAAAGATGGTAATTATTACCAAATCTCCCCCATGGCCCCATGTGTTTGCTTTGGACTTGTCAAAACCAGAGGCAAGCTAAATCCATCTTAATAAAGTTGGTGCTTCAAAGCATCTTCCCAGTAATGGCTTCCAATGAGGTTGGTGATGGAGCGATAGAGGGAGATGGGGAGGAATTACAAAGCTTTGTGGAGTGTGGGGGCATTAATGGCTGTTGGCTAATTTGAAAAAAGTCTTCAACAAAAAATGAAACTTTCTCATTGCTGTTGAGTGGAAGGATCTCTGTAAGAGTGGCATGGGGAACACAGGGGTGGGGGCCTTATTTTTATCAATTTCATGGGCATTTTTGCCCTCTGGTGCCAGGCTTGAAGCTGCATTGCTGTTCCTGTGGCAGCCCTGTGGATCAGCTCAAAGAGCTCCATAGGAATGGGCAGAGCACTGAGCAGCACCCCGCGGTGCTGGGCTCCTGGGCCCGCGCATGGCCTGACCTCAATGGTTTCTGTTTCTCTGCAAGGCAAATGCCTTCTGACTGATGTTTGCATGAGCAAAAGCAGGATCAGGCCTGCCCAATCACAGCCTGCTTGTCCCCATGGAAACAGCTGTGGGATGCTGCAGAGCTCTGTGAAACTCCAACTCTGTGTGTCTGTGCCTGGTCCCCTCGAGGAGAGCTGTGAGCAGGGGGGCAGCCCTGATGGCCACTTTGTCTTCAGAGAGCGAAACCCTTCTCGGGAGGGGTGGAAAATGGAAATGTAATCAGATCAGCTTGTATCGTGCAAATAGGAAATCAGTTTTAATAAAGCCAGAAGAAATGCAAAGCAGCCACTTGTGATGGAAATTGTGTTAAATAGACACCTCTTTTAGGAAAAGCAGCTCTGGGGATGTTTGTTGGAGGCGCAGCCTGAGGCTCGCTCCTGCTTTATGGGATGTTGGGGAGCAGCACCAGGAGCAGGAAGGGATCTATGGGGCAGGATCTATGGGGTGAGGTGTAAGCACCTGCAGGGCTCCCTCTGCACCTGGGGAGCAGCTCCTGCTCCTCCAAGGCATTGCAGCTCTTAGTGATGGCTCTGAGGAGGCACTTTGGCTTTATTGCTTTCATTTATTACACCAAGACCAGTGTCTGTTTTCTGAAGCTGCTATCTGGTCAAATCGGGGTTGATAAGCAATGCTGGCCCGTCTTTTTAAGACAGCCAAAATTTATCACTTTCCACTTATTTATTTTGCAGAGCTGTGGTGGTGTGGCATGGATTTTTCTCCGAGTGACAGTTTGCGAAAGGCTTTATTTTCCCATTCAGCCCTGGGGTTGGGTGGAAAATAATCAAAGAGCCAGAGCAGCTCTGTAATAAAAGCACTCCATGTGAAAGTGAAGGAGACCCCTTGGGACCGTGTGGGTGAGCTGTGCTGGGATGCCCTGGCCCTGCAACATGGCCCAAGTGAGTGCCCTTGGTGAGGCTGTGGCATCCCTCTGCTTGCTGCCCCTATAGAGGTGCTCCTTGTCCTGCAGCTCTGCATCGCTGTGCTCTGATGGTACCTCCATTCTCCAAAGGCCACTTCAGTGTGTCCTGCAGCACTGCAGAGAGCTGCCAGCCCAGCCTGAAAGGGGATGCAGAGGCTGGAGTGTTCCCCAGCCATAGGGTATCCTTGCATGGCTCCTTGCCCAAGGCGCTGTGTTCCCCAATTGCTGATGGGAACAAATGGGCTGAACCCCCCACCCCTGCTTTCCTCCTTTTTCTCCAGTGGGATGGAAGCTGCTCCATGGGTAATAAAGAAAGGGCAGCGTTTCCCCCTTGGTATCAATCCCCAGTTCAGAGGGAAGTGGTGTGTTTGGAAAGGAGAGGAGCTGAAAGGCATGCAAAGCAAAAGGCACGATCTATAATTGGCCAGCTGTAATTTCATAATTCATCTCTGTGAAACACAATGAAATTAAAAGAGTTTAGATTCCAAAGTGTAATGATCATCAATTAAATTCTGCTGGGGCTGAGCTTCCTTCTCATTTGAATTTTATTTTATTATTATTTCTCTGTGATTGCAAGGAGGCTGAAAACAAAAGCTGCTGCTGTTAGAGGTTGCTGCAGCGGGGCTGGGGGGGTGGCAGAATTAGAGAGAGCAATTACTGCTGGGTGACAGAATACAGAGGGAAGGGAGGTTTTCTGCTCTGCTTTGCTCCAGTCTCAGGCAGGGGAATCCATCATCCTGAGTCTAATCAGCTAATGCTGATAAACTGCCAGCAATAACTGACAATTGAACTGGGGGTTTTGGGCTGGGAGTTCATTCATTTTGAAAGTGCCATAACTAACCCATTAAAAACAGAAAAGCTAGAAAGAAAAGCCCTGGCCCACGCCGAGGTCCCCTAATGAAGGCTGCTGCTTATTCTTCTAAGTGTGGATGATGATGTGTTTAGCAGCTATTGATGCCAGAGGTTTAGCCCAGGCTGGAAAAGCTGCTTGATGCTTTGCAGAGCAGAGTTTGCCTTGATCCCTTTGGCAGCTTTCACTCCGTGCTGGTTCTCACGTGCAGTCCTAAGGGATCCGGAGCAGCTCAGGGCTGTGCGGGGCGCTGGGGGGCAGCAGGATGGATCCTGCCCTGTGTTCTGCGCTCAGTGCTTGCAGGATCCTGAAGTACGGCACACAGCAGTGCCTGTGACAGTGTCTCCCTCGGGGGATTTACCTCCTGTTGATTGCATCACTTATTGTCTCTGTGGTAAATTACTGATGCAAACAGAGTCAGGCTGTACTCTGCTCTTCGTGCAAGCTGCCTTTTAAACCGCAAAGCCTCGCTCAGGAGTGCGGCTACGCTTGGTGTGTGTTCACTCGCTGTTAAATACACACTGACAAACGTACTCCAGGTGAACACAGCATCAGCAAGGCAGAGCTGGAGCAGGACAGCAGCGTGTCCCCACCGCGGACCTCCGGGCTGCGTGATGATTGCTGAGCTGATGGATTACCTGGAGAACTGCAGCACTTCCCCACCATTCGTCCCCTTGCTCTGCCCCAGCCAGCTTGGCTTCTACCAAAGCTCCATCATAGCTTGAAGCCGTGTGGGCAGAGGTTCCTGAATTTATAGCCCCATGGGATGCAGATAGCCAGCATCCCTTAATTTAAAGGGAATAGCTCTTCCAGTAAATCATAAAGGCAGGGAGTGACTGCTCTGGTTGCTTGTCCTGTGCAGCGTGGGCTGGAGGAGCTCCCTGAGCTGCTTTCTGTTGAGCAGGGCAGATTTCTCACTCCAACACCCCATTGGGGTTGTGGTGCCCAAATACTTTTACAGATTTCCACTGCTTAATTACCTGTGTTGTAAAACTGCACCTGATGTCTGGTCTGCCTTTGCCTGGCTTTTACTGCCAGCAACCGAGGCTTTTTTACACCTTTGTTGTTAGACTGAAGAGCCCTCTATTATCAATTTTTTTTTGTTCTCTGTGTAGGTATTTAAAGGCTTTGATCAAGTCACCTCATCACCTTCTCTTTGTTAATCTGGAAAGACTGAACTCCTTGAGACTTTTGCAATAAGGCAGGAATTGTGCCTCTGCGTCCCTCGGCTGCTTTGAAAACCCCAGCCGGAGAGTCTAAGGTTGGGCACCTGAAAACGAGAGGGTATTTAGAGAATTCACCCCGTTATGTCTCTGTGCTCATCTTCCCCCTTTTTGCTGTGTGCTTTGAGATAACAGAGGGTTTGTGCTGCTGTAGGAAAGTTTCTGTTCATTTTATCCTTTTTTTTTTGGCTCCTCCTGTGATGGATAACTCCTTCTCAGAAGCAGATTTCCTGGGGAATCGCTGGCTCTGAGTGCTCCCAGGGCTGCTGTGCCCCTATGCCTCTGTGCTAGGGGTGCATGGGTCATGGAGATGAGGAATGCTGCTTTTTTATCCCACGTTCCTTGGCCTCTGCAGGCAGGGGGAGTTCTGGGATCCTCTTCCCCTTGGAGGTGGTGGGAAATCCTTTGTTAGTCTTTGGGCAGGTGGGAAAAGAGGCATCAGTGAGTTATTTTCTTGAAAATGGCTGTGTGTTCGGCTCAGAATGCTTTCATGGATCAGTCGAGGAGGCTTGCTTTAATCTGGACCCTGCAGACCCTTCAGCGCAACATGTTTAGGAGGTTGCACAAGTTAGCTCCAGGAAAGCCTCCTGGGAGCCCACTAAATCCTATCATCAAAGACACGTAGTCTTGGCAGGAAACAAGATTGTGGAAAGACTAAATGATCCAGAAAGGGGCTTCACCTCAAAGGGGGCTCTGAATTTCAAATTCCTCTCTGCTGTGGGCCCAGCTCGGTCCCTGAAGGAGCAAAGTGCAAGATGTTTATGGATGTTGTTCAAGACCAGGCTGTGCAGCTGGATGTCCCTGGCACTGGGCACAACAATGAACTCTGTGCAGTGGGCAGCTGAGCTGGTTTTCAGCAGAAAACCACTCTTACTTACTTCCAGTTCCCCCTTTCTACCCCATTCCTTCATCTTCACAGGGCACTACAGCGGGGTGGTGGCTGGTGGCTCTGCCCCACTTGGGAGAACCCGTCTTTGAGGTGCTTAGGTTGGCATGGAGCAATGTTCCCCTGCAGAACAATGCTGGCAAGCAGTGGAGGAAGGCTTCTTCCTCCCCCAGTTGCCCTGCTGTAATGAGTTGTCAGGAACGTGAGGATGGACGGGGCGCACCAGGTCCTGATGAGATGATACAGCAAAGATTCCATTTCATCTCGAATTTGACATTAAACTTTAATAGTCTCAAGGACAAGAAGCCAAGAGATATCAGATATAATGAGATAAAGCAAAGTTTCTCTGACAGCAAATTTGATCACAAATGGGCTCTGAGATTGCTTCTTTGATATAAATGAAACATAATTCATCTTCCAGTGCCTTGAATGGGCTTTGAGGCCATGTATAATAACAGTGTCGCCATTGCCTAGCTCTGACAAGTGCAGGAGGAGAAGGGCTCCAGACCCTGCTGCTCTGCTGTGTGGCCCACAGGGGACAGTCAAGGCAGGCTGGGAACTGGGAGCAGCCTGGGTTGGGGTGACTGCTTCATCCTTGGATGCTGGGGGCAGCTCATGGATGAGCTCACAGCTGGATCCCACGATTTGCTGTCACCCAGCTCCAGTTTTTCCTTGCTGGAGAGCTTGGTGCTCCAGGAGCTGCTGAGCACCAATATTGCCTGCTCAGGAAGTTATCTGTGGTGTTGCACTGGGCAATGGAAGGCAGTGTGGATGGTCCCAGCAGATAACCCTCAGGAGGTCAGTGGGGCAGGAAGGAGTGTTTCCACCTGCTCAGGATGCTGCTGCCAGGGCCATGGTGCTTTGAAGGGTTGGCATGGCTGTCCCATGTCATGACTTTTCTCTACTTCCACGGGATGTTGGCATCTGCCAACAGTGGCTAAAGAAGCAAGTCCCATTTCCTCTTGCTGGCCATAGTAACAACTGTTTTGCATGCTCTGGAGCTTTACTTGCCTTATTTCTGCTTGTAAGAAGCCAACAGGTGATGCCATGGTTCACCTGCTCACACAAAGAATTCCCACTGCCTTGGTGCTGCTCTGGAGGCCACTGTGCCCTGCCCAAGTGCAGTGCTTGGCTGCAGGACCCAGCCTGTGGCTGGTGTTATGGTGTATGGGTGAGACATGGATGAAACAAATGCTTCTGAACAGCCCAGAGGCTGAAATAAGCTCACCTAGCAGGTTCATTGAACAATTGGGAATAACAAAGGTATTCACTAAAAATCTATCTGATTGCAGTTAGCTGAGCAAAGGAAAGGGCCAAATTAATGGGGGAAATCATTTGTGACAAAGAGTCGGCCAAGCTCTGGTCATGAAGATTAATTAGTTAGTGTTTGAAGAGATTGAAAGGAGCTGAAAGATTGCCAAATGCTATCAATTAGCCATTCGGGAAGTAGCGTGGCACATGGCTCTGCGAGGAGGCCACGCTCCAGTTGGAGCACTTAAATCCTGTGCTACGTTTCCTTTAGTCAGACCTTCCTCTGGGACTGGGGTGTGGGTGCTGAGAGTGTTTGTCTCGATGGCACCTTGCTCTGTGGAGCTGGGCTCCCCTTGCCCTGGTGCTGCTGCATGAGCTCTGCGCTCTGCTCGCCTTCTGCAGCCCTGGAGGAAGACCTTGGGGCTGACAGTGCTGACACTGTAATTATAATGGATTCATTTTGCTCCATTTCCTGATCTTGTTATTATCTTTGTCATCAGAATTAATTTAGCTCTGTGTGTGTGTGTTTTTTTTTTTCCCCTTTCCCTTTTCTCGTTACAAGCTTCTCAGAGAGGATGTGACAGCATCCTAATGGCCAGCATGTCAGGGTGGCACAGAGGTGCTCTCAAGTGCCGTGACCTCCATGGTGCTGTGCTGTCGCTGAGCCATAGGGCTGTGCTCCAGCACTGGGGGCATCACACCCAGCTCCTCCTGCCCCAGCACATGGCCACCCCTCCTGGGTCCCTGCCCTGCTAACGATCAATCAAAGTGGCAATCAAATATTTCCCATTTTCAAGGCAGTGTCGGGTTCGTTTTCCGGAGTCTCTCCACGTTTTGCCTTCAGGTGTCTCTCTTGAGCAGCTCTCCTGCTGCTGGCTCCAGCCATAAGTACCGCAGCTGCGAGAGGGGATTGCTCCTGCTGCAGCCTCCTCCACGCGTGCACGCGTCTGGTGGCGAATGCCATCAATCTGCTGGAGCTGGGGAAAGGCGTCCTGCAAGGAGCACAGCTCTTGATGCGTTTTTCTAATTGGCACGATGGACTGGATTTATTTGCTAGTTAATGAACAGGTGTGTGTGGGATTGTGGGTTAGGTGTAGCTTGAGGCGATGGCTCCCTTTGAGGAGCTGAGGAGGGGTGGAGGTGTGATGGGGCAGCGGGCATGGTTCTGTTTGCGTGGGGAAATAGTGGTGTGTGGAGCTGGGAGCAGGGCATCAAATGAGAAGCTGGGCTGTGAGCTTCTCCTTGGGGCTTCCCCAGCACTTGGGTTCTCGTTGGCCTGGATAAAGGCAGGGGAAGCTGTCCTGCAAAAAATGCACCATCAGTGCCCTTAGCTGAGTGAGTCTGTCCTCTGCTGGCCTTGAGGAAGGCTCAGTTCACCCACTGCATTCTGCTTGGAGGAGGCTTTCTCGCAATTGTAAGTTAATAGTCTTTGGGGAAATGCACAGGAGGCTTTTGCATGATAAAGAAACCCAAAAATCAAGGATGGCAGTCGCTTCATTTCCTATTAAAAAAAAATAATCATTAAATTGCTTCTAGCAGCCTTTAATAATTTTGTACAGTTGCAATTACAGCTTTTGGAGGATTAAGCCACGTGCGTGCACGCAACCTGTTAGCTTAGTCCAAAGAGCAGAGTTGAAGTTCCTCGATGGAAGGAGAGCCAATTCTTCTCCTGTTTCACTCTGTTCAGCCTGAGGAGGACAAAGTGCTGCAAAACCAGAGCACACATTGGTGTGCTGGGGTTCCTTGCTGGTCTTTGGCTGCCATATTGTGCTCCTGTCTGTTGTCCTCTTGGTCGTGCTTGCTGGAAAAGGACTTGGAGATGTTTTGTGATATTTTTGCCATGTTCCACTTTTTCAGAGACAAAAAGGCCATTTGTAGTTCCCAAACATGTCATTGAATCACACTCCATGATAACAGTCCTTTTTCCTGCTTTGATTTCCCAGCAGAGCTGGGAGGATGAGGCAACACATACAGTGTGCTGTCCTCACGCTTTCCCTTTCTGGCTCTGTAAAACAGCACTTGTGTTTTCCAGTGATGCTATGCAGAGAGATTTTTCATCCCCTTTGCCCCCCCCCCATGTGTTGCTTTGTGCTGAAATGCGATGGGCTGAGTGCAGGCTGTTGATGGGGTCCTTCCTGCCTGAAACTCCTGGTGAATATGAAAAGTCGAATTGATTCCCTCTAATAAATGAAGCAGTTGGGTGTCTCATTTGTAACTTGACATCCACGCTGGCGCTTCAGCTGCTGCTTCTCACCCCTGGCTGGGAGATGCACTTATTAAGATGGCATTCTGCAAAGTTATTGCCATTTACCAGGAGCCAATCTATCTGCAATTCGCTTCGGGTCGGGAAGGAGCTGCTGGTGGGGGCAGAGAGAGCTGGGAGAGGGGGGAGAGAGGTCTGGAAGGGCTTTTGGATGTCTACTTTCTGCTGATAGATCACCGTCTTGTTCATCGTCTGCTGCTGAAGGAGATCATTTGCTAACTTGGCAGGGGCTGTGGGAGCACTTGGTGCAGGATGGGAGCAATCCAGGTGCACACTGTGTGTTTCAGCTGCTGTGTGGGGCTGGCTGGTGCCTATGGGGTAGGTGGAGGTGCATGAAGCAGGGCTATGTGCTGCAACAGTGATTTTTTTTTTGTGCATTCTCTTGCTGGCCATCTCTAGTTTCTCTGCTCCCTACAAAGCCCATGGAGGTCAAAAATAATACCCTCAGGAGAGGAGTGGGAAACATGGGGATCCTCCTCCTGAGCAGCACCCTCATCCTGTGAGGGCTTTGTGATGGAAGAAGCTTTACCCATTTCCCCTCCCTTCTACTGCTCTGTTGTGGCTCCTCCACAGGATTAAAAACAATCATGATAAATCAGAAACCCTCCCCTGGTCTTGGAAAGATGCTGAGAATGGAAGATAAGAGTTTATCCATCCTAAATAATAATGCACCGGAGTTGCCAGCTCCCTGCTGGCTTGATTTGCATGACGCTAAAAATCAATGACCCAGGTGACTCTTTGATGCACAGGGAAGTGAGTCCAAAGGACTCAGTGCTGGACTATCCAGGGACATGCACGATGCTGGAAGCTATTAACAGTGAGGACGTTGTCGTGGGCTAAACATGCCCTGGATTTCACACCAATCTAACAAAGGGAGTTGGTTGCCGCAAGAGCTGAGCCTGGGCTGATTAAATCTTTGTTTAAGAGCTCCAGAGCTCCATTACCTACATCAGGAGGGAGTTAATTAAACAAGGAAAGTGGGAGGTGGCAGCCGATGTGGCTGAGGGCATCTCTGCAGAGGCATGGAGCTGCATGGCGTGAGGCACATTTGCTCACAGGACACCGTGCCAGATGACAGCAAGCCTTCATCAAAGCCTGTCTGGTCACGTCGGTGCTGTGCTTCTCAGGGAGGGGTGAGGTGTGGAATTGAGGCGTCCAGCCCCTGCTTTTATTGCCTTCACCCTGGGAATTGCTGGAAAACAGCATTTCCCAGCCTCTGGGTGCTGCTGGTTCCACACTGTGCCCTCAAAGCTGTCCTGCAGCACTGATGGGGGCAGAGCATGGGGTGTCTTGTCATCCCAAATGGCACCCATGTGAATGGGTGCGGAGCATTCACATCCCCCTTTGCACGCTGGTGCATTTGGTGCTGGCACTGCTGTGCTTGCTGGGGCTGCCAAGCACTCCTGCAAATGAGTGCAATTTTACCTGGCTCCGTGTTCAAGGACCGTAGCAATAGGAAAGCAGCGGAATTCCCCTCCAACACCAATAAAACAAGTTTCTCTCCAGGATCTCCATTTGTCATTTGGATATTAGGCTGACCATAATCTGTTTCCATTCTCATTACGTGCATCCCTGTCAGGAGCCGGAGGCTCAGTGGCAGGCGCCCTGCTGCTTCCATTTGACTCTATGAGGCAATAGATTAGATTCCTGTTTGCTTGGTGGAAGATCCCCAGTGATATCAATTAGATATGTCACGGGGGCCTGGGGGAATAGTTCTGCCTTTATTTATTGGAGTGGAAGGCATCACTGGCCGTCCCAGTAGGACTTGTAATGTCTCTCTCTTCTCACACTCACCCTTTTCCAATGACTTGCAACAAATCACAGCAAAGGTTGTTTCCACGGGGAGGAGCACAGGGTGGATGGAGCAGCCCTGCTCTCCAGGTGATGCTCCTGCACATGTCTAAAGCAGTGCTGGTGCCAGGGTGCTCTGTGTGCTCCAACCAGGGCATGGTGCTGCTGGTTCCACTAAAGCAAATGTCATGAAATATGCAGGAAAACGGCATGAATAATTTTAATCTGTCAGTGCTGGAGACAGTGAGAAGTGAAAATAATGGAGGGAGCCCGGATGGTGTCTGACACACTGGTTGTATCTGCTAGGAACAGGCACTTCATTAATGTGCTGCAGTCTGCAGCCGGGCACGGGGAAGGGGAGATGTCAGCTAATGATCTCTTATTCCTCTTGGCGCATTGGAGCAGTGGGGCCAAACGCCTCCCTCCTCTCCTGGGAGGAGCTGGGGATTGGTGAAATAACTGGGAAGTAATGGGGAGAGCAGCAGTGTGGAAGGAGCTGGACTGGACTGGGGGCAGTGCTGTGTGCAGGGAGTGGAGTGCCGCAATCCCATGGATTCCTGCAGAAGCTGGGCGCTGTGTCGGATGGCGCTGCTCTTTTTGTGTTTGGTGTGTGTCTCTGTGTCAGACGTCCTGTGGGATGCCCGGCAGCCTGGCTGCTGTTAATCTGGTTTGTATAAAATACTGTTGGCTGCTGTCATTAGATGTCTCCTCTTCCCACTGAGGTCAAGTGCAGTCCTCCCATCCATTTCAATGAGAGGAGGGCAGGCCATAAAACAAGCTTTATGAGCATTAGCTAATGAATCCCTCCCACGAGGTGCATGTTAGACAGCGAGGTGCTCAGGAATATTTCTCTTCCTCCCTCTTGAATAGATATCCCTGGTGTTCTGTGGGGTTTTCTTGCAAAGCAGCGGTCTTTGTCATCTGCCTGGGCCCATCCTGCACACATGCAAGTGCTTCCAGGGAGAGTTTGCTTGTGACTAAGCCATGGGAAGCTCGGTGCGTGCTGAAATCAGCAGCCAGAGCGCTGCCCGGCTGTGCTTTAATGCACAAACTCCCCCTGAATCGTCGCCCTACATCCAATACTCTTACACACATCTCTGGGAGTGAGTCCCATTTGAATGTTAATGCCTCTAAGATGAAACCTGGCTGATTAAATTTTAGACTTGCAAATGGATTTGGTAAATAGATGTTAGGAAAGGCGGGACGGAGACTGCCTGCCTTGATAGCAGATACAGTAAATAGCGGCACTTTGTGATTAGGTGAGAGATTCACTCGCGGAAAATGGGAGTCTCGAGGGGCTGTTTTCTGGTGAGAAATCCTTTAAGTAAATAAATTTATGGCAGTTTTTTTTTTTCTTTCTTTCTTTTCCTGAACAACAGCAACAAAAAGTCCCTTGGCTGTTGCTTCCAGGTTGTGTGCAGAAGGCTCAAAGAACAGCAGCCTTGCAGAGGCTGCCGTGGTGCTTTATAGAAATGGGTGAGCAGGGGTGGGTGATGCCTCCCAGCTGCTGGGGAGACTTGAGCATTGGCTGCTCCTCTCTGCAGATGGGAAAGCAAAGGCATAGAGCGCATACGCAGCCTGGGAGAGAAATCCTTCCCTCCTGCTTGCCTTGGCAGCAGTTTCTGCTGTGGTTGGGGATGTATGAGCCCTGCTTGGCATGCGAGTTTACTTTATTTTCCCTATGAAAAGGGAAGCCTGTATTTGAAATGGCTTTAAAAATGCAGATAGCGGGGCAAACCACATCGACCTGTGTGTATAATGTAAAGGAAGATTTTAATAACAGTAGTTGTATTCATTCTTATCTGGAGCAGTATGAAATATTAAGAAGAAAGAAAAGAGGAAAAATAAGCGTTGAAGCTCAAGCCTGGGTTTAGCACATATTAAACCATTTGTCTTTTGCTCCCCTGCTGAGCTCAACTGCACAGGGCTGCTCTGGGCTGAAAGTCTTGGGAAATGGAGCACGGGAAGGGGATGCCTGGGGAGAAAGGGCCAGCCCAGCAGGATGGTGCTTCCTTCTGCTGTGCTGCAGCTTGGCTCATTGGGGATATGCCTGCTGGTAGGGTGCAGCTGAGCCACGAGGGGCTGCTTGTGGCAGGGCATGGTGTGCTGCAGGGTTTGGCCCTCGGGACGGCTCGCTTGGTTGGCAGGGCTGGGATGGCTCCTTTTCCTGCTGCATGCATTTCTGAGTCTCGAGCAACATGAAGGCCCCAGATGTCTCTGGGAGAGCTCCTGCTTCTGCGTAGTGGCAGTCAGGAGCCCAGGACATCGTTAAGCTGGTGGGGATCCGTTACCATCAGCTGGGAGTTATGCTTCCTATTTACCTGTCTGAGATTTCCATTGCTTTTCTTGTTCCGTGTATTGAAACATACATCATCTGTTCATTAAAGCATAATCTCCAAATTATCCTGGCTCCGTGCAAACAAGGTTACACTGCCTGCCTGCATTAGAATGGATCAATATCGCACTGTGCCTGCTGCAGCTATTTTGGAGGAAGCGGTGCTAAATCCTCATTTCTCTGACCCAGGCAGGCTGAGGGATGCCCTGTGTGTGGGAGGGGTAACAGCTGGAATTCCATTCTGTAGATGAGCAAAACCAATGTGGAATGGGACACGAGCCAGCAGCGTGCCGTTATAGCCTGGAAAGTTTGCAGTACCCTGGGCTGCAGGCAGAGCAGCGCGGGCAGCAGGGCAGGGAGGTGCTTCTGCCCCTCTGCTGTGCTGTGACAGCTCACCTGGAGCACTGCGTCCACAGGTGGAGTCCTCAGGGCAGGAGAGACGTGGAGCTGCTGGAGCGCGGCCAGAGGAGGGACACAGAAATGGCGGCAGGGATGGAAGCCCTCCCTGCGAGGACAGGCCGAGAGCTGGGGCTGAGCAGCACGGAGAAGAGAGGTGACAGCCAAGGTCAGGCTGGACGGGGCTGTGAGCACTGCTGAGCTGTGGGTGTCCCTCTGCACTGCAGGGAGCGGCACCAGGCGGCCTTTGAGGTCCCTTCCAACCCAAACCATCCTATGGAAGAACTGCCCATTGCACAGGAGCTGAGCTCCTTGGGGCACAGCGGCTCCTCTCCCCCAGGAACCAGGAGGATTCACGCTGTGCTGGGCACATCAGTGCTCGTTGTTGGCCAGCACTTGGCCTTGGTGATGCGTGTAGCCCAGGATGGCTCCGTGCTGCTCACAGCAGGAGCATGGCAGGCATTATCATTGAGAGGCACTGCTGCAGTACCCCGACCGCTATCCTCATGGGCACAGTAGCTGGTTTTGATTTGACAGCGTTTGTGGGAAAGTATTTTAAATAATACATGAAGTTTCTGTGCAGTTCAAGGCTTGTATGCTCGTTTAACAGCAGCTGCGATGTGTTATCATCTGATAAACACGCTTGTTATATATTATGTATATAGCATCCTGATGCCAGATTCATAGGGAGGTTTCTCTGGTCATGCAGCTGGGCTGTTTGCCGTGCATATGGATTAGGTTATGTTAGCATCTCCATTGTAAACACCGGCATAAGCTCTGCTTGCCTCCGCTCAAAGCAGCGTTGCAATGTAATGGAAAGGAGTCTGATCACTACATCTAATTATTGAGAAGAGGAAATCGATACAGGAGATTTTGGAGAGTCTTAAAACATCTGAAATTCTTTGCTCTCGTGGTGCTGCTTGATGCCTTAGGTAGGAAGGAGGGAATTTTTCCTGGGATTTCTTGGTGATGTTGAACTCAATCATTTCCTATGGGGAAATTGGGCCCATTGAATGGTTCCTGGCTGGCTCAGACCTCCTGGATCAGAAGGCAGTAGAGCTCTGCTGTGCAGTGCTGCAACTTGTCCTCAATAAATGTTGTACTAAGGGACACGGTTTAGTGGTGAAATATTGGTGGTAGGCGGACATTTGGGCTGGATGAACTTGGAGGTCTTTTCTAGCCTTGGTGATTTGTGGTTCTATGATCTTTCAGCTCCAGGTCTGGTTCCTCTGTGAGGGCTGGGGTTGGCTGTGGGGCACCCCATGCTCACAGCCCAGCCATGAAGATGCTTTATAGATGTGCTGGGCTTCTGCACGGAGCGCTAGTGCGTGAGCTGGGAAAGGGGACAGTGCTGTTTCAAAGGCACTGATTAACTTAGATTCCAGGCAGATGGAAAAAGGGAACTAATTAAAAATAAACAAATGAGTTCGTCTGCTTTTTTTTTAAAGGTTATGTATTCGGCAAATTACGCCTGCCAGCTTCAGGCGAGGGACTCTGGGTATTGGATGGAAAACAACACCACAAGTTCACGGTGCTGTGCTTAGGCCATGTTTCACCACTGCTGTCAGGGGCATCAACATCCAGCTGCATACACCAGCATCCCTCAGCTGTGGGGCTGAGGTGCTGCCCACCTCCCCATTGCTTGGGGCTTCAGTGAGCAGCACATTCCTGTCCTTTGGAGGAGGGGAAAAAGTCAGCTCTTAATGAGATGCAGTGACCTGCTCCTGCCTTGCTGGGCAGCTAATTGAGGTGTGCTAGCCCCTTTCCTGTTAGGCAATCAACAGGAGTTTGTCTAAAGCAATTGCTGAGCACCGATGGGATCAGAGAGTCCAGGCTCTCCTACATGCCACGGCCCTGACTGCTGGAAGTGCCTTCTTCCCACTCAGCTCTCCCCTTCTCTGAGTGACTGGTTGACAAAATAAATCTGTGGGAGAAGGAGGCATTTCTGATCGGCTGTCATCTCCCCCAAATGCTCCTGATGCATTTTCTTTCCTCATTACATGCGATATGTCAAGTCCTCACCTGTGAGAGTGCAACTCGACATCTCTTCTGCTCACAAACCTCCTCCTGAAACGCTTCAATCTCTCCACGGCAGCTCCTTGACAGCTCCTTGCTGTGTCCTTGGGCAGGGGCTGGGCACAGGAGATCTGCCAACAGCTGGGGGTGGCTCTGTGCCCTCTCCTTGCTGCCCCATGGGGTGGTTCTCCTGTGCTGTGCACCCCTTTCCCCAGCTCCACGGGGAGTGGGGGGTTGAGAACCCCATCGATGTGAATGAAGTAGGGCTACCTTCAGCTTGCTCCTGCTCCTCTTTACTGGGAGTTCTGGTCTGCAAACCTTGCAGCAGTTCCTGCAGTGGTGAGCACACCTGAGTGTTTACACATGTGCCTGAGATTCCAGGACAGGCTGCAAAGCTGCTTTCCTTCTGCAGCTGTGTGCTGCTGTGAGCAGAGAACGGGGCTTGGGGAGGGCTGGCAGAGCTGACTCACCTCCAGCATGTCTTTGTGGAGGAGAAGGAGCAATTAGCAGTCTGATAGCAAGATTAATAGCAGATGCTCATAATTAACTCACTATGCATGTAAGCAGCTATTGTCTCCATTTTATCCTGTGTAGATTGATATTCAGGAGTGACTCATTATATAGACAGAACCTATTTTGCCTGCGGAGCGCAGCCACCAGAATGGAAATTGCAATTAGAGTTGACTCTGTCCCTGCCAAGAGATTAAAGAGGAGAATGTGCTGGGATGGGATGGTGCCTCCTGCCTCAGCTGCAGGGGGGCGGGGGGAGGCTGGGAGCAATGTGTGGGACAGTGCTTGTGCTGTGCAGTGTGGGATGCTCTGGGCTCAGCACTGCGGCAGGGCTGTTCCCACCCTGGTCATGAACAGGGCTGGGAAACAGTTGGAAAAACTGAAGTGTGGACAAAAACACTGCAGGTCACACAGTGCATCTCTGCAGCTGGAACAGCAGTATTTCTAGCCTGCAAATCCTATCTGTCCTGTAGCTTCTTTGCTGGCACATCAGGACCCTTTGCACTGGGCTGAGGGCTTTGCCTGCTTGTTCTCTTCCTCCTGAGGAAGGCTCTGGGTGTCAGCTCAGGGCTGCAGGGCTCCAAGCCCTCCTCTGATGGAGTGGAGCTTCCCCATGCTCAGTGCCACCCTCAGAGGGAGAAGCACAGGACTGGATATGATGCACCTTTCCAAAGCATGGGAAGCAGCAGCAGTAAGCACAGGCAGTGAGAGCACGCCTGTTTATGTTGGTGATGTCTGCTTGTGGCTACTGAACTGCAAGGACTTGGACCCGGCTCTGTAACTCCCTGTAATTGCCTGTGTCAGTTTGGTTTCCTGGAACAGCTTCTGGGAGGATGAGCCTCCCGGGAGAGAGGTGTGAAGCTGTGCTGCAGTCTATTTCTTTTTCCTTGCTCACCATCACCTCTCAAAAGCCCTTCACTCGAGACTGAGTCAGGGAGGGTTTATCCGTGTAACCCAACAAAGCTTTGTCACGCTGCAGAGCTGCAGGGTGCCCTGAGAATACCGTAGTCCTGCTGCAGGGATGGCCTTGGGATGGACCAGAGATGGGAAGGGGGCACGTGAGGGTGTGTAGTTACTGCATGGCCACCAATGCAACCCTTTGTTTTTCTTTTGGAGAAATACACAGCTCTTTAACAAACCCCTCCTTGTGTCTAATGGTAACTGAGCATTGCTGGAGATGTGCAATAGAGCCAGAGAGCGGGACCCAAACCCTTGGCAGATTGGTGTAGCAGTGCCCCTTTACCTTGCTGCATGGTGTTGGGCAAACCCCAGCACAGCCAAAGCAAGTTATGGTTTGGCTTGCTCTCACACCTCCCCACAGCCTCGCCTGGGGATGCCAAGCTCTCCCAGAGCACATCCCAGCTCCTGCAGGGATCCTTGCTCCTGCCCATCGTCCTCATGCTGTGCAGCTGTGATCTGCATCTTCCATTCCTCGGCACCTGCCTGGTTCAGGAGGATCCCTGTAACCTCACACACAGAACCGAGGCACCAAAACAAAGTTATTCTGCTCCTGTGTGCCCTATCAGATGTGTCTCCTCGTGCAACAATGAGCCGTGCTTCATTAGTTATGCATAACCTGGATTAAACGAGCGATACCGTCGTGCTGGAGGAAGCTCGGCGCTCCTGCTAATGAGTGTCTGCGTGGTGTGATAGGGGGAGAACCAGAGTGGTGAAAAGCAGCTCCATAATAGTGATGCGTTCTGCAATAAAGGCGAGGCAGGAGAACTCCTGTAAGACTTTGTGAGAAGGCAGTGATAAATGCTCTGTAAACGGAGTCTCCTATAAATTGCAGGCACTTGAGGGGGAAATGCAATGTCTGCGCCTGGTTTTGGGGACGAAGAGCCTTGGGTGGGGTGTTCTGCGCTTTGCTCTGTCAGGTGGGGGTGGTCCTGGCTGTGTCGTTGAGTCTGGTGGTATCTGGTGTGTTCTTAACCTTCCAGACCTGATAAACTGGAGGGGAGGCTTTGTTGAAGAAAAGTTCCTCTAGGAATTCACAGACCAGGGGAAATGAACCAAAAATGTGGTGTTTTTTGCATCCCCCGTTGCTGCCGTGCTGGGACAACAGTTTCCTTTTTTTCCTCTTCTGTGCTGAGTTTCTTTCCTTGCTCTCACTTGTCAAGCAGAGTGATTAAACAGAATCAACCTGGAAAAGGCACTCTCTATGGGAAATATGAATAATTACAAAAAATGCAGCCCAAGTACCTCCATTATAGCTTTGGCTGGTGTGAGTGAATGTAATGGGGTGACCTCTTGCACCCTGCCAAAGCTGCTCCAGCAAGGTCTGCTGCTCCAGAGCACCGACGCACCCGTTAAAACATCCATTAAACATGATGACAGCATGCTGATGGCAAAAAAAAAAAAAATCAAATTACTGTTCATTATTTGTTAATAACGTAGGCTTGGTGGACATGAAGCTGATTGCTGAAGGGTGGTTCTGTAGGAGTGATACCCCCATAACGTGTTGGGTTTGTGCTTTGGGAGGTGCAGCACCTTGCTGCTCGTGGGCAGGGCTTTGCAGCAGCGCAGGGTGTTGGTGCTGGTGGCCGTGCTCCTCCTGCACCCCTGTGCACAGCTCTGTGCACGTGGCACGGCGCTGCGGCTGAGCAAAATATTGAAGTGAGTGTTTAAGTTTCCTAAACCCACGTGTAATATATTTCCAATTAACCAAAGCACTTGAAAATGTGCTGGAATTTAAGCATGCGGTTAATTGCGTTACGGAACTGGCGGTGTTGTCAGGTCCAGGTACATCCCTAATGATGCTGCATGGATTTGGGAGAGCGGCTGTCCTCGGTCTCCCCATGAATCATGCGGGCTTCATTACCTGCCCTCACAGCCTGAATGGAGAGGGCCACTTCTGCTGCAAAAACATTGGCAGGGAAATAGTTTTATTGCTGCTCAGATGGCCGTGACTCCCCGGCGTATGGATGAGAATGTTGGTTGAGTTTCCTTGGGTGAGGAGCTTGCTGGGTGGGTGTGGGAGAGTTTACAAAGGCAGGTTTGGGATTTCATAGAATGGTTTGGGTGGAAGGGAGCTGAAGGCCGCCTGGTGCCGCTCCCTGCAGCGCACAGGGACACCCACAGCTCAGCAGTGCTCACAGCCCCGTCCAGCCTGACCTTGGCTGTCTGCAGGGACGGGGCACCACCGCCTCTCTGGGCAACCTGTGCCAGCGCCTCACCGCCCTCACTGCCAAACCTTCTTCCTCAGCTCCACCTCAATCTCCCCTCTTGTAGTCTGAAGCCATTTCTGCATGTCCTATCACAACAGGCCTCTCTAAAATCTGTCCCCTTCCTTCTTACAGCCCCGTTAGATATGGGAGGCTGCTGTCTGCCTGTGCTGCTTCGGATGCAGCCCAGGATATGGTTGGCTTTCTGTGCTCCAAGGGCACACCGCTCAACCCTTTGGACAGGGTTGGGTTTAGCTTCTGTATCCTGTCCCAAACCAGGGTTAGGGATGGAGGTGCTCAGGGAAGCTCCCAGACCCCACTTCGGTCCCCTGCCGTCCCGAAGTGCTGCAGCGCAGCGGGAAGCCAGAGGAGGGAGATGCGGTGCGGTGCATCTCCCGGCAGCGATCGTTTCTGCCGCTCCTTTCAGAGCGGAGCCTCCCGCTGCAGCACACAAAGAGGAGTCAATCAGTGCCCCGGGGGCTGGATGCAAATGCGGAGCGCTGTGACCCGCGAGCAGCAGGGGGAAGGCGTGTGGATAAGACAGAGGCAGCGGGACTCGATGCAAAGCAAAAGATTGAATTACGCAGCGCCGCCTGCTAACAAATTATCCCATTTGCGTAATCCCCGCACCCTGAGCAGCCTTGCTTTCTGATCTCTTCTGAAACTCCAGAGATAATCAAACATTTTTTGGCTAATATCATATACAGGCATAATTAGGCAGTCGCAATTACCATCTGGGCTCTGTAGGCTCATGCAAGCCTCGAACCTAGGCGTGGGGCACTGCTGTGTGGGGCACTGCTTGGGGGCACCCCTGGAACGTGGGGCACCATCACCACTGCCTGTGCTAGCAGGGAAAGATGCCTGTGCCGTGTGGAAGGGGCTTCTCTCTGCAGGGCTGTGAGCAGCTGTGTCCCTGTGCTTGGGATAACAGCACCTGTGGCTTCGGGGTGCTTGGAGTGGGTGCAGCGATGCTGCCCTTACTCCCTGTCCCTCCTTTCTCTTGCTTGTCCTCCTGTGCTTCGCACCTGGGAAAGGTTTATGGCCCTGGCCCCTCTGCAGAGCACGGTGCTGAGCACACCGAGCAGCCTGGCTGCCCTGTTATTGGATTCGGTGAGTCGTGGCTCTGGTGGAGGCTGTGGGTGCCAGGCTGGCAGGGAGGAGCGCTTTGCTCCCAGCCTCCAGCTCTTTGCTCCTGCATCTCCCTGGCTCGCGTTGCCTACTAACAGACCGCGAAGGCGCAGGCATATGGTAATGCATATTTAACTGGTATTTACATTCAACATTGTCTCTCTGTAGCTCTGCTTTCCTTCCCAAACACTCAGATTCCTCCAGGCTCGCTGCTGGGAGGCTGTTGGGGTGCTGGGTGCCCTTGGCTGGGTCAGGAGAGGCTGTGCCGGGTCGCTGCAGCCTGGTGCTGCCCCGAGTGCTGCTCCTTGTTAGCACAAAATGAGCAAGTAGGGTGGATTTTGGGCCAGGATCTGTAATGCAGAGAAGTGTGTGCTCCCATCTGGACAGGTCTGTGGGCTCCAGCAGCTCTGTGACGATGAGGGAAGCCATTGACAAAACCACTTTGCAAAAGAAAACAATGTTTTCAACTGAGGTTCATGGGAAGGCTCTTCATGGATAGAGAGCTCGTGCTGTTGGCATGTTGCCTCCAGCAGCTGTGCTCACACCCGTCTCCCCTCATCTTGTCCTATGGAGGAGCATCCCCTTCTTCCAGATGAGCTGCTGCTGAACACACTTCAGTGTGCTCAGCACCATGCTCTGCAGAGGGGCCAGGGCCATAAACCTTTCCCAGGTGTGAAACAGAGGAGGACGAGCAAGAACGTAGGGAGATGTCCATTGCAGGCTTCTCCTGGTTGTTCAGAGGAGCAAAAGCCAGTTAGGAGTGGAGAAGAATTGTTAAGGGGGAAAAAAATATATAAAAAAATAATGAAATAAACAGCTCCTGTTCCAATCGACTCCGCTTCTTAATCTCAGTGCTCAGGAGCTATCGTTATTCCAAACATAGAGGCATAATAATTAAACATAATTACTTGTAGGTTCTGGGCTGGTGACTATCTATACCTAACGCTCCTAATGAAATTTCTATTAGAAATAGACCGACTTTAATAAATAACAATACCTTGCTGCTGAGGCGTTCAGTAGGGGCACAAAGAGCTCGAGGAGCTCAGCAGGGCTGGTGGCAGAGTGTCACTGTGCTGGGGGTCCCCACCTCCCCCCATCCTCTGTCCCTGCCCCAGAAGAGCCCCATCGCAGCGCTCCTGCAGACGGTGCCTGAGGGTTTTTAATCTCTCCGTGTAAATTCTGTAAAGCAAATGATTATTTTAGTAACGGGAACGTCAGCGGAGCTCCAGAGAGAGAAATCACCTGTTTAGCAGGGAACCTTTTCCTTGAGAATTAATCCTAATTTAGGATCCAATTACAAACATCGAGGGTGATATAATGGCCTGGAACATTAGTCAAGGCAAATTCCTTAATTGATGACTGTTAATATGAAACAGTTTGAAAATGAGAACGCGTTTTGTTTTTAAATTTTACCTCCTCCCCTTCCTCTGAGGGATCTGCAGCTTCTGGAGCTGAGCACTTCAAGAGAACAAAGACCCTTTGAAAGCTCTTTTTTCCCCCCCTTTCAATGCTTATCTGAAAGGACATCTTTTTCCCCTTAGTTGCTGTAATCATAAAAGCACAGGTGACAAACTGCTTCATACCAGACATCAGCCATTCCAAGTCAGGTTTTTTTTCTGAGTACATTACGTACACACACAGGCAGCAGCGCTCAGCCCCAGTGCTGGTGGCTGATTCCCATCAGGAGATCCCTGTGGGATCGCTGAGGAGAAGGATGTCAGCAAACTTTGTGGCAACTCTTATCTCGTCTTCTCCCTTTGCTGCAGTGCTGTGGGTGCGGTGCTGCTGGCTCAGGGGGCCGGGGGGGCTGCTGGGGTGTTCCTTTTTATCTGGCATCCCATTAACAGGGCCAGGGCTGTGGGGTGAAGGGATGCATTATTACTCCTCGGCCGCCAGCAATGCTTTGCAACGCACCGTAGGCGAGCTTCTCTCTGCTTGTAAACACTTTCATCTCTGCGTTGTGCTTTCTGTTACTGCAGGAGAGAAAGATAGCTTTTAGTGTTATAGCTCAAAGTTGCCCTGGCTTAATGTCAGCAGGCTGCTGATGGAGACGGCGGTGTGCTTTCGTTAGCAGTGTGCTGATCTGCACCGCTGCGGGTCCTTCCGTGCAGCCAATGTGCTGTGATGTGACTGCAGTGGGTTTGTTGGTCTGGGGAGCTCAGCGTCCTCTAGGCCTGGTGGTACGTGGAGATGGGGATGCTGCTTGCTGTGGGCGAGTTGGCAGCGAGGAAACAAAATAACAGCAAAAGACGCTTTGTTCTCAGAGCTGGATGGCAGATGTGCAGTCCACTGGTTAAAAGGACAAGGGAAATGGCAACGTGCATCCAACCCGGCTCATTCAACCCGTTCCCTCCAGCACTCAACAAGTTTGTAAGGGTCAATTCACCCCCGTAAGGCAAACTCCCTGCTTCTCCCAGGGAGAGGCCCGGGGTCGGAGCGGGATGCGCTGCGCTGCCGCCGAGCGTTTCCAAGGTGACTATCGCCCTGCCGGGCTCGGCTCCGCGCCGATTTCTCGTCTCGGAACACAGCGGCAGCGCCGCCCGCACAGCTCCGTGTGGTGCTGAGATGGCTCCGCTGCCAGGGATGCTTCCCCAGCTCTGATCGACAAAGTGCTCGGGTCGGATAAGTGACTCAGGTTGTCACGCGCTCCATTAAATGTCTCTCTATAACAAACCTGCCCAGCAGCAGTGGGAAAGTCCCCTTTTTTGCTGTTGTTGCTGTTCCTCCTGCCCTGTTTTCCTCCTCCAGCGCTGCCCCAGGTGGGCAGAAAAGGAAAGGTGAAATGTGAGCCCCAGGCCTGGGGGGCTCTCAGAAGCCACAGGGTGAGGTTGGCAATGGGCTTCCTTGTGTTATGGAGCATGATGCCCGGCAGCCTCTGGGATGGTACAGGTGTGGGGCAGAGGCTGTGGGGCTGTGGCTCTGTTCCCCCTTTGGTCACAGGTTTTTCCTTTGTAATCACTTAAGTGGAGAGGAAGGAAAATCAAATCAGGCTCAGGGTTGGTTGCTCTTTGGGACCAGCTTCCCCACTGCATGCTTCAAAGTGAGAGCCCCCAGAGCCTTTGCCCAGTGCAAGGCCAGGCCAACACCTGATCCATGAGGTTTTGCACCCAGGGCCATCCCCGCAGCCCTCAGGCACTGTGTGGTGTCACTTCACACTCGGGTGGAAGCCTGGCACTGCGCAGTTCTGCCTCTCCTTGAGCTGCAGCAGAGCAAAAGGAACTTGTGCAGTATTTAACTTGTCTTTTCCATTCCACTTCTCTGTGGGTTTCTGCTAATGATGTATTGTTCCTAGCAAGGTGCAGTCTGCCCAGAAGGAACGGGTGCTGTGCTCAGGGTGGGGCTCTGAGCTCTTTGAATTCATCCATCTGTCTCTTTGCATCTGTCTGTCCCTATTTCAGTGACTCGCTCATTCCCAGGGCTGCACTGCCAGCCCTCTACCCCTGCTCAGAGCTTCTCCCCAACCCCACTGTGAGGGAGTCGCATCCCTCTGCATGAATGGCGATTGGTGTGGGGCGAAGAAGGGCTGGGATGTGCTGTGCTCCACCACCGAGCCTCCTTCCTGGGGGTTAATTCAGTTTTAATCTTGGGCTCAGCGAGTCACGGGTCGGCACTCCTCTGTGAGGGAGGACGAGATAATCTGCTTGTCTCTGAGTCCATCACACTGTCACAGCCCTTTCTGCCTGAGGAGAATTAGTGCAACACTATTAGGGATTACGTCCCCCACCGCCAACCCTGACCTCCTATAAATCTCTCAAGCTCCACTGCCCGACTGATGTGCTGTGGGGAAGTTGTGCCAAATGCTAATAGTGCTGGATCGTAAATCCCTCCTCCTGCACTAAAAGCCTGTCATTTCGGGTCCAACTCTGTCTGCAGGGAGTGCCATAGTGGTGGTGGTTGTCAATATGGTTGGTGAGGGGGGATCTGGCTTCATCCTTGGGTACAGAGAGCATCCCATGGGAAAACCACAGGGAAGAGGCATGCAGAAAGGAGCTTTGGACTTGGGGGATGTGATCTCATCCATTCAGATCTGAACACCCAAGACTTCAGCCAGCATCGTGCTGCAGAGCTGCAGTTCCATCCTGGTGCTCGTATTTCCAGCTCCAGTGTGATGCGTGCTGAAAGAGCAGATTTTCTGGAGGTTGCTCAAAAAGAGAAGTGAGAAGTGGGGCTGAGGGGCAGGAGGAGGTGGTGCTGACCATGCACTGCTGTGTGCAGGGCTGGAGCTGCGTCTGTGCTGAAGGAAACATTGCAGCACAGCACAGCCATCCCTGCATCCATCAGAGCTGCTTCTTCTGCCTCTGTGACATCCCTTTGTGAGCAGGTTTTCAAAGACGGCGCTCTGCCTTTCCCCTTCTTTGGGAAGGTTTATATAAAACTTTAATTATAGTAGCACTGTTTAAAAGGGATCATTACACCTCATGAACAAACAGCAGTCAAAAGTGCTACACAACTCCGCTGTGAAATATCAGGGTGACAAAACACTCACAGTGCTATCTGCAGCGTGTCAGCTCGTTCGGCGCTGTGTAACACCTCAATTTGTAAGGAAGATCGTGTGCCATGCCCTATGATAAATGTTTAAATGAGGCGTTCAAATGAGTCAGATGTTGAGGAAGGAACCGATTTATCCTGCTGCAGAACAACAGCCCCAGCACACCTGCTAATAATCCTGCAGATGACAAAAGCCACTTTGTGAGCGAGCAGCGCTCCGATCCCGTGTAGAATAGGAGGGGATAAGGGAGATTGGAGCAGATGTGGGCGCACCAGGCTTCAGTTCCCACTTTGGTTGGCAAATGAGTGCTTCCAGGGAGTGGTTTTCATGGGTTCCCCAATGCGTGTTCCCTCTCGTGCCCTCCTCTGGACTTGCTCCAGCAGCCCTGCATCCCTCCTGTCCTGGGGGCCACAGGCCTGAGCACAGCACTGCAGGTGGGGCCTTGCAGGGGCAGAGCAGAGGGGGACAACCCCCCCAAGCTTTGTCCCAGTGCACCCTGTGCATTGCTGGGCTGGGCCACTTGGGCAGCAGGTTGCTATCTGGCAGCACGGTACCATCGGTGACAATCGAGAACAACGTGCAAATAGTTGCTGAGCACAGGGGAATAAATCTCCAGCATTAGGGGTGGATGTACAGTGCTGTAAAGCAAAGCACCGATATAACAGCCTACATAACGCCATTAGGCTGGGAGCGAGGCATTTGATATAGAACTAGAGATGGCATGAGCCAGCAGGTCCCTACTTTATTTTTTTCCTTGCATTTAATACAACGCTCTGGATGCCGCTTTCTATGCTCCGTGTGTTTTACTGTTTTGCTCACCCTGAAAGAGGAACGGCAGGAGCTTTGATAAATGGATCAGAATGTTTGGCTGGCTGTCTCCATGTTTCCCTTTGCTGTCTCACTGAGCGCATCGTGTCGGGGTGAACCTGGATCTATGGAACACGGGGGCACAGGAGGGTGAGCGGTTGGGATGCGCAGGTGAAGTCAGCAGCACCAGCCCTTCTGCAGGGCCCACTGAGCTCTGCTTTGTGTGTTGCACAGTGCCCAGCCGGCGAGGCAGATGTTGGCTGGGAGCCTGTCCTGATGTCCCCGGTGGAGAGTTAATTCAATTAAAAATTTTGCAGATGAAAGGGAGCTGAAGGAGTGCAAGGGAACCTGGGCGGGGAGCAGAGCCAGAACGGGTAGCAGAAGGCATCCACGGCAGCATCTGCTTCCCCGGAAGCAGTGTGGAGCTCTGATTATCTCCCTTTGATGTCAGTGGCCAAGCCTGGATCCATCCACATTCACCAGCTCCATCTCCCCATAGCGCTGTGCTCCCCTGATCAGCTCTGATAGAAGGTGTGGGGCTGCGAATGGGGCAGCCCAGATTATCCCCATATTGGTGTGGGGGGGAGAGGCAGGGATCTGATCCCCCCCACGGCTTCCTGGTGTTACCATAAAGCCAAACCAGGGATGTGGGAGCAGGGGATGCTCAGAGAACGGCTGAGCAAACCCAGTAAGAGCAAACTGGGGAAGGAGCAACCAACGGAGAAAGCAATTTTGAAAGACAAATGCAATCTGTGGATCTGAATATCCACAAGTGAAATAGGAGGAAAGATAAAAGGAGCAAAAAGTTGGGAAATCCAAGCAGCGCCGGTTCTACTTCAAAGGGGAAGGGAGCTGGCTTATAGATTTACTGCCAGTTGTGGTTGTGCCTGCACAGAGGACCGCCAGCATGGGAGAGAGCTGGGGATGCAAAGGAAAGGGAATTTTAAAAGCAGAATTTCAGACGTGTGTTTCCCCCTGGGTGAAATTACACAGAGAAATATTCTGGCAAAATACGAAAGGGACCGAGATGAAAGCGCAGCCCAGAATATACATTGCAAATGACATCTGTCCGGGAGGGACAGCGGAGCTGGCTCAGAAGTGAGGATGTACGTGGTCTGGGGGCCCAACAACGCCAGGTTTTTGGAGGCTGGGGGGCAGAGCAGGCGTTACCTGCACGCAGGTACTGCAGGAGAGCTGATAACTCCCGTTAGACCCCTCAGCTCCTCTCGGCGCTTTGATTTGAGAGCTATTGATTAGAGCTGGGCAAACCACACAAAAATGAGCCACAGATACTCATTTGAATCTGAAAGCTTAAGAGGATTTGTGGTGCTCAGAGCCGGAGCTGGCTGAAACAAGGCGATGTTGTGAATTGAACTCTCCTGTGCGGAGTGCCTGGCATGGCGCTGGGAGCAAAGACCCAG
The DNA here is from genome assembly GCF_023343835.1 of Lagopus muta. Classification (NCBI taxonomy): domain Eukaryota; kingdom Metazoa; phylum Chordata; class Aves; order Galliformes; family Phasianidae; genus Lagopus; species Lagopus muta. The sequence goes on along the minus strand of NC_064454.1, from coordinate 5,018,845 downwards.
TGCTCCATCACCAGCTTGGGTCTGCCTGCATAGGAGGCAGAACTTGGAGTTTTCCCCAGCTTCAGGGTGCGGAAAGGAATGCTGAGGCTGTGGATGTGTCCCATCAGAGCGGGTGTGGTGCAGCCGTGATGCTGGTTGAAGATGCAGTGGGTCCGGAGCACTCTTGTCCCATGGGTTGGATGCTCAGCACAGGCTGTGTGTTGTGGGGAGGGATCTGTTCACACAAAAGCCAGGAGGAGGAAGAGAATGGAAACAAAGGGAACCCAGCAGCTTCTAAAAGGTTGCTTTCGCTTGCGGCTTAAAGCGCTGGGCAATAATAATCAAGATTTATCGCTTGGCAATCACCATAGCAACATCAAAACACCAGTGGGAGCGAGATGCTCTCCTGCTCAGCTGGGAGGAAGGCAGCCCTGGTGCTTCCAGCCTGCACCCTGCAGTGCCAAACCAAACCCAGGAGAAGGCAGAGGCCGGGTGGGACCTCAGGAAGGGAAGTTGGGTTAAAATGGGGAGGAAGGAGCAATTGCAGCCTCCCAGCTGCTGCTTGAGCCCTGTGTGGCTGCTAGTCCTTGCTGCAGAAATGTTAGAGAGGGGCTGATGGCTGGCTGCAAATGGAAGAAAACATCAGATTTGTTAGTGACTTGAAACATTGGTGTCTATGGCTCCTGCCAGTGAAGCTGAGAACCACAGGACAGTCCCTGCTGCACTGCCCTGCATCTGTATGGCTCCAAAACAAGCAGTGCACCATTGCTTTGGCCACGTGTCTCCTTGCACAGCTGCTATCCATGCTAGATGTGCTCCATCCCTGCTCCTTGGCTGGCAGCTGGGTGTAGGAGTGTTGTTCTGTGGCTGAGACCCACAAGAGGGGCCAGGACGAGGCTGATGGCTTCTGGCGGCTCATAAAGGCTGGTTATTAGGGCCACAGTGACCTCTCATTCAGGTTGGTGCTTCTGAATTGAAGTTGGTGCACAGACTCCTGATTCACACCGGTGAAACGCAGAAAGCAAAGCCGGCCCTTTGTGCGTCTCTATTGCGGCGAGGACAGGTGCTCTTGCTGGAGGGAGTATGTCTGTTGTGAGAGCTGCGGTGAGGAATTACAGCCTTGTATTTCAGCAGTGTGTACAGCAGAGCCGTCAGAACCAGGCAAACCTCTCAATCCATTTATCAAAGAGCTTTGCAGTTCAAGGTAGAGAGCATGAAAAGAGCAGAGAGGCGATCAGTTGCTAAAGCTTTTTAAATAAATAAGGAGATGGGGAAGGGGGTACAAAGACAGAGGGAGAATTGTTCTTATGATTTACAGAGCTGGAGGGTAAGGGATGAAAGGGGAAATCTTCTGCAGACTACATCACAAACCTGTGGCATGAGCCGCTGCAGGGCTGGAAGCGCCAGAGCCACGTTTTCCAGTGGGAAAGTTACAAACTGACAGCTTCAGGATGTGCCCAGCAATCCTGAGGGGGATTCACCCCCACCCACCTCAGGGTGAGATGCTCACGGTGCCTTTGGTCCACAGCCCTGAGCGGCTGGGTGAGGCTTTATCCTTTGGGAGGAGGAACTGAGCTCTGCTCCTCTTCCTGCAGCTCCGTCACCGCGCCGCAGGGGCTGAACCAGTCTGCGGAGTTAGCAAAATCCTTTATTTTACATTTGATATCTTGTTCAGATCAATATGGATTCCTTGAGCAATTCGGGGGCTTGTAGCCTCCTGATTAGCTGTCCCTTTATCCAGTTAGATTTTTCTTATCTGGAGTAATTGTTGTTCCAAAGTACATCTACGGCTGCAACATGACCTTACAGGCAAGGGTACGATAACGCGGTGCTGGAGTGATACAGTGCGGCGGGGCTGCAGAAATACGGCTCCCACACTGATTGCCTGCACTGCCCACCCTCCCGCAGCCCCCCCCTGCATTATCTCCCTGTAAATTGTTTATGAAAGCTTTTGTTGCCTTCCCAAGGTGAGACGGGGCAATCCGGAAGGCAAATATATAAATCTAAACTGCTTAAAGGCCCCCGCAGCCACGGGGAGGAGGAGGAGGGATTGTTTACTGCGGCCGATTGCATATTTTAGTGGCCTGCAGTCTCCCTCCAGCATCTTTGTGCCTGATGCACTTTGATGGCAGTCGATATGAACCGGTGTGGCTTCAAGTCTATTTAAGGACCCGGTGTCTTTGGTGAGTTGGTGTGAGATGCTCCAGCCTGAGATTAGTCAAATTGGAAATAAATTGCTTGTTAAATAAGAAACCTCTACAGATGTGACAGTGATGAATGAGGGGAGATGGAGAGGATGTGGAGAGGTTGCTCCTTTCTTGAGACGCCAATGAAAGTCTTGGGTTGCTCTTCACTACACTGAGGCCAACTTTGTTGTCCACGTGGATCTGTGCCCTTCTCGCCTCTCTGACCTCAGTTTCCAGCCCAGGGAGCAATGGGTTTGAAGGTGAGACCCCGGGGCCAAGGGGCTTCCCACTTGTATGCAGTGGTGCTGGGCTGGAGGAGCTCTCCTCGCTGCTCTTGGTGCTGTGAGATCAGCCCAAGGGCTGGGATGCTTGCTTACAGCCCTGGGACTGTGCTGATTTGAAGGCAGAAGCACAATGTTTTGGGTCACCAGTGGATACGCTTGCTGAGCTTGGTTCCCTCTCTCCTCCTTCCCTTCTGGTGGGCTCTTTCATTTCTCCTAATTGCTGCATGGAAGCAAATACAGGGCTGACAATAAAGGATAGATTTGTCGGGTCAGGCGCGACACCAGTCCCTCAACTGCCATCTGACACTGGCACAGGCTGTACTCTGAAAACAAACAGCTCTATTACATTCAGTGCATGCGTGAGCTGCTCTGGAGAGGCTGTCTCCATGGAGCACCTATCTGCTCCTCCTCTTTGTCTTCACTGGAAAAATAAGAGCAGTGCGTGCTTTTTTTTCAGTGGGAGACCCAACTCCAACTTACTGCCCTGCTGTAAAAATCAGATTGAGGTGCATCTGTGGAATAAACGACAAGAAACCAGCACCAGGGCTGAGCTGAGCTGCTGAAAGCAGCTAGTGAGTGAAGCTGGGCAGCTGTGTGTTCTCCCCATCACCTGGCCCGTTGTCCCACTGGTGGCACTGGAAAGGAGCAGCACAGCGAAGTGGCTGAGGCTGAATTTAGCAAAAAGCCAAGGCAAAAATGATCCAAAATGCCAAACGCTTCAGCATTTGTGAAATAAAGGTGACCATCTCTTGGCTCACCCATGGATGAGGGTGGCACCAGGCCAGTCCCATGGGTAAGGGGCTGCTGGGGGTCCTTCACACCCACACTGCGTCGAGGCACGGCTCCGCAGGGTGCAGCATCCCAGGTATTGAGAGGCTGCAAGCACCTGGAAGAGTCACTGATGTCTCCGCTTCCCGATTCTCTTCTCGCTTCCCCACGGCACATCAATGGCCCGGAGAATCAAGAGAACATTGATTTTAGCTCCGTGCCGCTTTAGGCCTTTTTCCACTTGGCCAGCAGCGATTTCCCAGCCGGGTTGATGGAGGGAAGAGGCAGTGCTGCCGCGGGGCCATGAGGGGGAGCTCCGCGCCCGGCAGTGTGCGGGTGCTGCGGGGCGCGGGGTGCGGTGACGCCCGGAAAGCCCTCCGTAGCGTTTCCCATCCACGCCGGGGGCTGCAGCGTTCGCGTTTTGCCCCTAAAGCACCCGCAGCGTCGTGATGCGTGTGCTCGACATCCTCATCCTCGCCTGGCGGGGCAGCCCATTGCAATGCATGGCCCTGTGCTGGCTGATGCTCTCCGTGCTGTGCTGCTTCTCTGCAGGACAATCTCAGAGGGGAAAAAAAAAAAAAGAAAAAAGAAAAAAAAGGCAAATCCCTTCCCATGCCTGCAATTATTTTATTATGCAGCATTAATGAAACATACACTTGAAGGCCTGAAAAAAAAAAAAATAAGGCCTATGGTAAAGAGTTACTTAATGGAATAAATCACTTTAAATTAAGCAATTATCCCCTTGATTTTTTTTTTTTTTTCTTCCTTAAGATGCCAGCTGGCTAAAGGTGCTTTAGCTGTGTGTGTAAGGACAGCGATGTGGATGGATCACTAAGATGATCAGAGGGCTGGGCCACCTCTCCTATAAAGAAAGGTTGGGGGAACTGGGCTTGTTTAGCTTGGAGAAGAGACGGCTGTGAGGAGACCTCATTGTGGCCTTCCAGTACCTGAAGGGAGCAGGAGGGGAAATGGCTGTTTGTGAGGGTGGATGGTGATGGGACAAGGGGGAATGGTTTTAAACTGAGACAGGGGAGGTTCAGGTTGGATATCAGAAGGAAATTTTTCACTCAGAGGGTGGTGATGCATTGGAACAGGTTGCCCAAGGAGGCTGTGGATGCCCCATCCCTGCAGGCATTCAAGGCCAGGCTGGATGTAGCTCTGGGCAGCCTGGGCTGCTGGTTGGCGACCTGCACACAGCAGGGGGTTGTAACTGGGTGATCTTTGAGGTTCTTTTCAATCCAGGCCATTCTGTGATAATATGATTCTGTGGCACAGCACACGTGTGCTGGTTATGGAGGTGTCACTGCCAAGCAGTGCTGAGGAAGATGCCATCTCTTTCCCTTCTGTTAGGAATTTAGGGCCTGGGAATGAAGCTGTTAAAGTGTCTGTGGTGAGCTTGCATGAAAAGCCCCATTACTTGAGGAACTGGGCAGAAAACTTGTGCAAGCACCCAGCCAGAAAGCATGTGCTGCAGCAGCAGAGGCAGAAGTGATGGGATCAGATGATGGAGGCAGCGTGGCTCTGCTGTGCTGGGAAAAGGTGATGCTCTGAGAAGGATGACAGGAGCTAGTTGATGGGACACCATCAGCTTCCCAGAGCAGCCTTCACCTAATGCAATTGACATGGGGGGGCCTTTGGAGCTCACCCAAAGTCAGAGCCTTCCCTTCCCTGTTGTGGATTGGCAGCAATGCCAGGTGGTGAGAAATGAGCAGAAGCACTGAGCTCTTCAGGGTGGAAATTAGGGCTGTGAGTTAGGGAAAGGTTGTCTTTTGGTCCTGGTAACTGGGGTGTATGAACAACCAGGAGCCAGCTCCATGCCTGCAGGGCTTTGCTCACCAGCCTGGCAGTTGTGCTGAGCACTGGCTGTGTTTGCACCAGATATCTGGTGAGAAAGGTGTGATAAAGCTTGGCTAATACATCCATATCAACTTTCCAGTCTGCTGAGCCTTCCCGAGCTCTTCACACTCTCTGGTTGCATAACAGAACTGGTTTTATAGAGGAAAACCAAGCTGCTTTTGCATCTTTCTGGTGTAATCATGCAGTGCTGCCCTTGCAGGATGGCTGATAGCATCTGCCCACCTCATTCCTGCTCAGTAACTCGCTCTGTGCCTATTAACCTGGTGTTCCCATTGCTTTGGCACCATCCCCACTCTGCCACCAGCCTCATCCCACACCAGCTCCACCCTTCTGTGCCTTATTTGTTAAATATCCTGTAATTATACAGAAATAAAAGGCTCCTACAGATTAGTGGGTAATTACACTTAATAGGAACAAAATGAATATTCCTGGTTAACCATTTGGGTTTGGAAGGCAGATGGCACATAACCCCATGTTTACCTTAATGATGGTGCGGTAATTAACCGATTGCTCTCTGGTTGAGCTCCACACCAGGATGCTGCTGGGCTGGCTGCTGGATGAATGGGCGCTGTGGTGGAGGCACGTGTCTGTCTGTCCATCCATCACCATTATCAGGGGCTGTGGTGCTTGTTTCAGGGCGATTTCCCAGCGTGTTTTCAGGTGTTGCTTTATTTTATTTAGTTTTAACTGAGGAGAATCCCTCTTCCCTCGGGAGGTGTTCTCTGCGTGCTAATCTTGCAGCCTGGCTGCAGGTGTGCGTAGATACACCCACACAAGCACACAGCCTTGTGATCTTTTTCTATCCCTCCTCTTTGCATCCAGGATCAGGAGCAAATAAATCTCGTTGCTCTTTGAGAATTAAGCCGTGTCGTGGCTCTCAAACCATGCCCAGCCCTTTCAAAAGCTGCTGGAAACTTTCAGCTGTGTTTCCAAGGCTGTGCAAGCAGATGAACCCTGCTTGTGCCAGAGCTGCCATGCTGATGCCCCTTCCCTGCTGAACTGTGCTGTGCTGTGGGTGCCTTCCCACTGTCCTTAGGCTTGGGGCCAGCTGGTGACCCCTCGTGTGCCATACATGCAGGGATGGATTGCTGCTACCTGGGGACTGGCCCCAGCGCTTCTGAGCACGCCATAGAAGAGGAAAGGAGGGGTGAAGGCACCATAAGTCCCACTAATGTGACACCCACAAGTCATTCCCAAGGGCCATCACAACCTCATTTTGCTACAGTAAATGTATCTGGCATTACCTATTCCGGAAATGCACACAACAAGTCAATTGGAAAAGGCGTCTGCTGATGGCAGCATGACAAGTAATATCCATAACTGCTTGTAATCTTGCACAGACATTCAATTGCTCCAATCCAGCTCCACTGAAGATGAAGAGACTTCTATTATCTTGAGATCCTTCTGCCACTGATATTGCAAACTGATGCTGACGCACGGCCTGGGCACACTCGGAGCAACGTGCTCATTAAAACACGTATTTTGTCATTGCTGGCAACACAATGGAACCAGGGCAGAGGGATGGTTGATAGTTGGGCGGGTGGTGACAAGATAGATGGACCTCCAGCTCAAGGCAGGATGTGGATGAGTGGGTTGGGGCGCTCGGTGTCGGGCTTTCCCCTCCCAGGAGTGATCAGGATGGTGGGATGCAATAGGGGAGGTGCTCAGGGCCCTGCAGTGCGTGGGCTGCATTGCCCCAGGAGGGGGATCTTCTTGCAGGCACCTGGAAAGGATTTATTGCTGCTCTTTGAAGCCTGTTTGAATGCGGGCTCTATGATGTGTTCAAATAGTATTAATAAATACAACAGCAGCCACGGGGAGAGCTTGGTGTTTGCTGTAAATTCAGCATCTAAACAGAGACATCATTTTGTTTTCTGCAGTTTAACACCATTCATAATTTTGCTTTTTAACAGATCTCCCCTAGGGCTCCGGGATGCCTCTTATTTTCGGCTATTCCCAATCGCCGCCGCGCCTCCTAAGAGCCGCCTCCCGGTTAAACGCATTCACACCCGACTTGTCGGAGCCAAAGGAGCCGTCAGGACGCACCGTGTCGGCTCCCCGGCCCCATATCCTTAACGAGACCTTTGCAGCCCGGTGCTGCTGTGAATTCGCTGGTGCCTGAGCCGAGCCCGGCCCACCTGATGTATAATTTATCACAAGGCTGTTGCTGCGCTGCCTTTCTTCTCCTCGGAGAGGCTTGGCAAAACATCGCTCACTCTGGCTGCCGAATCCCTCCGTGTCCTTTTGGGTTTAAACGTGGGGGACGCTCCTTCTTTGCTCGCTGCCGGCAGTGTGTTCTGACCTCCCCCTTTTGGGGTGCTCCTCTGGAGAGGCTTTCCCACTTCTTTCTTCTATTATCACCGCTTATCATCTCTTCTTTTAATGTAATTAGACCTGAGGGGATCCTGAGCTCCTCCTGACAGGGAGAGGTGATGCTGCTGTTCTGGGTCAGGATGTACACGGCAAAGGGTGCAGGCTGCAGGTGGGGAGGGGTACGCAGCCCCCACAGGCATTAGGGATGCTGCTGCAGGGCTGAAGGCTTTGCTGCTGCTGTTCTCGGGGCTGGAACCCCGCTCTTGGTCAGGCAGGTCCATGAGTGGGGCTGGGGGGAAGCAGGGAGTGAGCCCCTACCCTGCAGCTCTGGGACTCGCACGTGTGGAACGGGAGGTTTGAGCCACGTAATGAATTTAGATTCAATTTGCAAGTGAAAAAGATCGTTTTCTTTTGTAGCTTACGCTGCAGCCCAAATGTCTAAGCTTCTAGGGTTTAAGTCTAATTAACTGCATTTCACAGCTTATTTAAAGAAAAGAATGGAGGCATTAAAATTGTAAAATCTAATTTTTAAGTAAATCTTTCAGCACAAAATTAATGTCGCAGTCTCCCAGCCGTCTTGGCAATATATCTCTTGTCTTCAAATTTCAAAATGAGCTTTTGCAAACATGAAATTATTCATTAGACCGTCTGGTAAAAGGATAAATAAGTGTCTCTTCACATCCAAGATCTCCTGTTTTTTCCATTTAGCCCAAGATTGGCTCTTTCAGCACAACCAGAGGCGGCTGCGGGGCCCCTGGGTGCAGTGGCTGAGGGAGGGGGTTGGGGGGGCAGCTCCAGCTCTCTGCTTTTGGGGGAGCCCAGCATCTCTCGCTGAGCACTGGAGGGGAAATTCAGGGCTTGTGAGGTCCCTAAGGAGGTTTTATAAAAACAAAGATTGACAAAGAAAAATGGGACAAAATGAGCCCAAGAAAAATCTTGGAGACCTTCTGGCTTGCAGCCACTACAAAAGGGCAATGGGAGTCTGCGGTGCAGTGAGGAGGGAGCTGGGAGCAGGCACAGCTCAGCTCTCCTGCCCAAAGGATGCTGCTTGCTGCCAGCGCCTGCTGGCCTGGATCTGGGGGTCAGGGGTGGGCAATGAGCTTCCCCCCCCCCCCCCCCCCCTTTCCACATGTACTCCTAAATCTGCCAAGCAAATAGGACTCATTTATGCCCTCAGTAAGAACAAACAGATTTCGCAGAGGCACAGAGATCCCTATTTTAATAGCTTCATTCTTATATCACTTCTTAAACACTCCGGAAACCTGTCTTTCACCTGATTAAAGCCAAATAATAATCACAGGGGTGTCATGCTCAGTGCTAACTGCAGAGCTGCTTTTGTGGGTGATTTCTCCAAACCCGGAGCTTTGACCTTGAGTGGCTTCAAATCCTCTGCAGAGAGATCAAAAGCCATGGGGTGCAGGAGCACTGCTCCTCACTTAACTTTCTTCCTGTGCTTTTGCTCAGTTCCCAGCAAGATTTGGCCTCTCTGTGCTTGGTGTAAGGCATCTGCACGTGCTCAGGACTTGCAACGTGCAAGAGGTGTGCGCTCAGTGCTGTGCTTGCTGAGAGCATCCCTGCATCATGCAGAGATCTGGGGCTTTGTTTCCCGACAAACCAACCCCAACCCACAGTAATGGAGAAGCAGTTCAACAACCCAGGAGTGTCTCAACTTGCACGAAAGTCTTTGTTCAACTCTTTTGTGGGAGGCAGGGAGGAATACCTTGGAGAGACGTGTCCAGGAATCAAAGAGCACCTGGCTGGGGAGCTGTGTGGAGCTGGGCACATTCCTGGCCACTGTGTGCATTATTGATGCCTGTGGATCTCCCCTCCCTGAGGGAAGAGAAAGGCAGAGGCAAAGCCCCGGGTCAGCAGGAGAGGTGGATCTGCTGCTGTGGAGATGTGCTGCTACCCAAAACCACCTTAATTAACACTGGGAGCCAGAATGGAGGGGTAATTAACAATTAGGGATGTATGGAAAAATGATGCTTGTTTGCTCACCTTGCGTGAGGGCAGCGGGTGGCAACGCAAGTGTCTCATCCCAGCAGAGGCTGCAGCTTCCCTGTGGATCCAATGGGAAAATGGGGTCTGAAGGTCTGTGGGTTTAGTAATGCAGCCCCCTCCTGCTGTGTGTGACCCTCTGCAGTGGGGAGGGTGAAGCTGGGGGGCTGAATCTCCCGCCTGCCCCAGGGTCCCCATCATCCCACAATTAGGCAGCACCCACTGACGGATGCCGTGACAGAGATTTTGATAGGATAATTGAGTAACTTCTGTCTAAACCTTTTGAAAAGCCCGTTTAGAGCTCTAGATTATTGCCTGGTAATTGAATAAATTAGATTTGTAAGGACAACCTCTGAAGCGAGCGCGTCCCCCTGCTTGCTGTGCCGACGACTTTGTGTTGTGGACCTGCACCATGGAGCTGCCTCGTGTGCTCTGTGGGCATTGGAGGGGAATAACAAACACTGGGGGGATGCCTGCATCCCCCAGCCCTGGAGTATATTTCAGAGGAGCCCTCAGAGGCACGAAGCCCTTCAGTTCTGCTCTCTGTGCAAACATTTCTGTACCTACAGAATGATGGTGGGACTGGGGATGTTTGTGTCCCTCCAGCTCAGGCACTGGGATGGGCTGCCCAGGGAGGTGACGGAGTCGTTGTCCCTGGAGATGTTCAATAAACGTTTAGACCACCTAAACGTGGGGATGTGGCTTAGTGGGGAAATGCTGGTGGTAGGTGGATGGTTGGACTGGATGATCTTGGAGGTCTTTTCCACCCTTGGTGAGTCTATGATCTTGGCATGGTTGGGGCACAGCGATATCTGGGGGATAACCTGCTGCATTTCTCAGTCTTCTCCCAACGTGAGAAGGAGCAAGGGGAAAAAAAAAGAGAAAAAAAAAGGAAAAAACAACCCTGAAACAGAATTACTAGAAAATGACTTTGACTAAGTGGTACATTTCATTTTAATTTTAACTTTGCAGAATATCATGCAAATGAAAAATGAAGGATGGCTGAAATCTCATTTCCAGGAGGAGAAGTGGAGTTCATCTGCGGAGCTGGGTTTCCATAGGCACTGAGCTTTGGGAAGCACACCCTGCCCCTTGAGGAGGCTGTAGGGGCAGTGGGGTCTGGGTTGGCCCTACCTCACATAACCTCATTTTTCACTGGGCCTCCATCTGATGTCTGCAGGACAGCAATGCACTCTTTTGCCAAGCTCTCACCTTTGAGAGGGGCCAAATCCTGCCGGGACAAAGAACGGAGCACACAGCCCTGCTCAGTGCTGGTGGTGCTGCTATTTTTTGAGTCATTCTGAATGACAGTGCGTGTTTGTGGGCTCTCCTCTATTCCTGACAATCACACTGTGCTAAATCAGTCCATGGCAATCAATGCTTTTCTAATGAATTTTGAATTCCTAATGTCAGGACATAGCATTGCCTGTTTATTTTCTCTTTGCCCTTGTCTTATTCCTCCACATTATTCCTGTAAGCTGCATAAAATACATTAGATATATATATATTTTTTCCCTCTCTCCCCTCTGCAGACCTCATTGGAAAAGTTAATGGTGTGTTTCTGGAGTAATTAGAATGATTTAAATGGCCTGGTAACAAAGTTCCTCTGCAGAGGAAACCACTTCTCACTCTCTGTGTCTGTCATATCTCTGCTAGAAGAATAAGTGGAGAAACGAAGTGATAGGAAATGGAGGGGAACAGACCCCCAGCGAGGAGATCTGGGCTGGGAGTGTGAGGGAATTAATTATTGATGGCAGGCGGTTCTGCAGGGTTTGCTTTTATGTGCAGAAATCAATTAGAGTGAGTGCATGGCTGCCGCAAGGCTGTGCTGGTGTGAATCCCTCTGGAAGATTCCAGCACCTCTGCTCCAACCGAAGCAAAACGATGGCACCCAAACCAGCACGGCTCCACCTGCCTGCCATCTGCATTTCGGTCCTCGGCGATGGCTTTGCCAACCGACTGCTCCCGTGGCTCTGGATCACTGATGCTGCCAATGGGTGCCAATAATGACAGCCCAGGTGGGGCTCAGGGGTCCCCATCCCAATTCAAACCTTCCCCCGCAGCCCCGTGTAGGGATGCTGGGACAGAGCGTGCCTTTGGAGTCTCCTCTTGTCTTCCCAACAGAGCCTTAGAAATTAAGAATCAATCCGATTATTCAAGCCCATAAACAACATCATAAAAATAACATCAATTTGCACAGAAAGGCGCTGCATTAATGTGCTGAAATAATGATGCACTTTTACAACATAAATTTACAATCAATCTTGCTTTTAACACCGTGAAACAACAGTTGGAGGAGGATCAATCCTTAGCATGAATTAGATGGCTTGAGTCAGAGATGCTCCGGGGGTTATTTTTGGAAGCTTTTACCAGCAGCTCCTGCTAACACGTTGTCTGGGTCTGCGTGTGATGGGCACATCCAGCAGGCACCCAGGAAAAGGGCTTTCATTTTAGGCCATGCAGGAGGTCGTAGTGATGTCTGCCCGTGCACTTTGCTCTCCCTCGACGCATTGGTGGGGAATAATGCGTCGTGTTGGAAGCGAAATAAGCTGACATATGCAGCTACAGAGAACAGGCTGGGCTGTTGGCTGGCAACCTGTCCATGCACAGGTTCACTCCTGGAGATTTCTATCACCATCTGGGGCCATCGGGTGAAGGCAGAGCTTCTGCAGGACTGGGACAGAGCGAGTCCCAGAGCTGCCCCTGGGAACCATATGTCTGAGGGAAGGGCAATTGCCCAGATAAAAACAGATAAGTGCAGCTCTGAGCACCGGCCATGCCAAGAAGTTCCTGTCTTGCACTCTCAGTTCCCCTCTGTGCTGGAAAATTCACTGTAGGAACACGCAGCCTCTCCTGGGGTCACGCTGGCGTTGTTACTGCTGGAGGCAACAGCTTGCATCCAAGATCTGCATCGTGCTGATTTAATTTTTCTGAGTACCTATAAATCTGCTGTCCCCATGCGATGCCAAGGCGAGGTGTGTGTGTACTGAGTGCTTCCAGGGGGTGGGCTGCACCCAGGGAAGGCTGGGGTTGCAGAAGGCATCTGTGTCCACAGGGAGAAATCCTATAGGAAAAGAGTGTTGTGCTTCCTTTGGGCTTGGCTGGGCCGGAGCAGCTCTGGCTCCCATGTGCTTGCATGGCTCGCTGGTGCCATGGGGTGCGGGGTTTCTCAGAGAGGGGCACAGAGCATCCCCACATGTTATCTCTGCTGTGCCAACAGCTCTGTTGGTGCCAGCATCCCTTCTGCTCTCCTCCAGCCGTGGTGCCCATGTCCTCCATCCCACCACAGCCCTTCCCATTGTTGGATCAGGCCTGCTGTGCTCCAGCATCCCCAGCCCTCCCAGGGGTGCTTTTTAGCTCGTGGAGTTTCTATTTTTATTTTTATTTTTCTTGTAAATGGGCACCAGGATGAAATCTATGCTTATGGAAAGATTGATTAGTTAACCAACTCAATTATATCTTTAGCCGAGAGCTATATTAAGTAATGCAGCAAAATTATTGCTCTGTGCAGATCCATTTTGTTAAACAGCTGTTCACAGGGCCCAAGAGGGAGGAGATGGAGGTTGGGAATGCTCGGGAAGACCTGAGGACACACTGGTGCAGAAGTGTACCCGGTTCCTCCTTCTGGGGTGCCCTCTTTGCTCCCATGTGCAATAGGGCTGGAGTCTGCCACCACTCAGCAGTGCAGATTCTAATGTGATGGCATGGATCTGGGGGTGGCTCACGCTTTTCTCCATTGCAGCCAGGGCAGGGCTCACCCCATGGGGCTGCAGTATCCCAGCTTCTGCTCCCTCCCCTCTGCCTAAGAGCTCCCTAAGTGCTGGGGTCAGCCCTGGCAGCGTGGGGCTGTCCCTGGGTGTCCCCATTGGTGCTAAGTCTGGGCATGGCACCACCGGCACTGCGCTCTGCTGTGCTCAGGCCATTTGCTGTTGTATTTTACAGCAGGCTCCAGTCAGCACTTCATAAATATTGAATGGTGAAATATTTACATACTCTGTGTCCTGGGTTTATAAATAGCAGAGATGGGCAGCGCTCCCCACATTGAGCTCATAGATAAATCCCCATGCAGTGCCCGGCTGAGGGGCTGCCCGTGCATTCTGGGGAGTGACACAGTGCCCTCCATCCCTCTGTGTGGTTGCTGTTAAAACATTAACAGCTTCCAGGGAGCTCCAGCAGCTCCAACGGGTTTCTCTGCATAATTAAAACGAAGCTGAACTCATCTCATTCGGAGTGTCTTTTAGGAATACAATTAACTTCCACACCGCTTTTGTACTTTCTAAACCTTTTAATTTAGTCATACAAGGACAAGGGTGTTATTGCCAGGAACAGGTATGTACTAATGCGAAAGGATCTGGGTCAGACTTGGTTGTAATTAAAATTGTATGCCCTGTGTTTAAGTGCTTTTCTGCATATTACATTTGCCTTTATGTGTGATTGCAAATGCCATCGCACAGAGAGGGGAAAGGGCTGCTTGTTCAGCTGCACGGACCTTTCAGTGCAAGGCTGGGAGAAGCCTCTCTGTTGCTGTACAATGGGAAGTGTAAGAGCTGCAGCCTTCCAGTGGCAACAGGTTGTCAGCCAGAGACAGAGGAGCTCAGCTTGCATCCCTAACTCCTTCCAAGAGCCTCCTGCAAAACCACGTACTTCCAGCTGCAGGATTTTGGTAGAGGGTGATGTGGTCCTCTGGATCAGCAGCAGTCATGGTGCATCCTCATGAGATCCAGAGGAAAAATGGCTGTGTGGAAAAGCCCTTAAGCACGGGTGTGTCTTGGTGGCAGGGGTCCCAGGGTCTACATCACCTGCAGATGGGTGAAGGCACCCTAACCAGGACCCTGTAGATGTGCATTTCATCTGGCGAGGCACTGGCGCTGCTGCCCAGAGAGCTGTGGGTGCCCCAGCCCTGCAGGCACTGCAGGCCAGGTGGGATGGGGCCCTGGGCAGCCTGAGCTGGTGGGGGGCAGCCCTGCCCACGGCCGGGGGTGGCACTGGGTGGTCTGTAAGGCCCCCTCCAACCTGAGCCATTCTATAATTGCATCCATTTCTCCCTTTGAGAAACTTGTGTGCTGATAAGCAGCCACCTTGGCGCCTTGCTGTTTGTGGTGTCCTTTTGCCCAGTGAAAGATGTGGAAGGGGTCAGCCCATCTGAACAGAGGGCACCATTTGCGTGGCAAAAGTCCCTTTGTGGTGGTTACTGCTTATTTGTGTGTTCTTGCCTGTAACTCAATAAAAGGGAGCCCTTCTGCACAAAGCCATGGGGTCACTCATTAAAGGTCTGCCCAGCAATCTGAGCAGCCTCGTAAAAGTGCCCTACGTATGATTATGATCCACCAGGCTCAGGTGAAATAATGAGTTTTCATTGCCGCACAATAAAGTTTATGGAAGTGATAAAAAACAACGAAGCTGTGTATGGATACAAGCAGGCACCTGGAGAAGCAGAGCAGAGGGGCAGGGGGAGGGAGCTCCGCCTGGCACTTGGCAGATGAGTAATTATGGGATGGCTGTAATGGCATTGCCAAGGGGACGCGATGGCAGGTGGGAGGGCTTGGCTGGAGAAGCGTGGAGGTGCTGGGAGCTGCAGAGATGGGCTTGTATCGAGAGAGAGAGTCTATGAATTAAATACCAAAAACACCACCCCATTACAGCTTCACACAGGGGTCACTTGTTTTATTGACTGTGTCACAATTCAATCCATTTCCAGCCTGACATTTCTGGTCCTTCCTCCCTCTCAAAGCTTTTCTTTACACAGCAGCTCTGTTCCCCAAAGGGTTGGTGGTTTTTCTTTCTTTCTTTTTTTTTTCTCCTTGTTCTCACTGCAATTCAAAACCTCTGGAGGATTTGTGTTTTCTCTCAGGCTGAGCTGGGGCTGCAGGTAGAGATTGGCATCAGTGGCAATGCCATGGGGACATGTGTCAAGGAGCATCCTGCCATTACCCTCCCCCCCCCCCAGCTGTTTCTCTCACACAGAGCCTCATATGCAATTTTATATTCCATCTCTCTTCTTGCAGGTGACAAAACAGAATTACAAACGTTGCCTATACAATTTCTAATGAAATCACCTCTTGGTGTTTGGTTGAGAGCAAGAGTTGAAGCAGAGAGTGCAGGAGAAAGGGTGAGATGCTGTGGGGATATCCAGGGCCTGGAAAGGTGGGTTGTGCTGGGGACACTGGGTGCTGGCACCTGCTGCCTGCTGCTGGTCCCTGCTGCAAGCCACTCCACGATGGGTTCCTGTCTTATCCTCCCTGTTCACATCAGCAGCTCTCCAGGACATCCTCTGTTTCTCTCCCCATTGCCGTGCAATGCCTTGCAGATGCTGATGAGAGCCTTTAGGCTCCAGCACCAATGATAACAACAATAACTAAGTTTGATACATATCTCCATCACCCGGAGGTGGAGAAAGTCTGGTGATGACAGCTTGGAATGGAAAAACAGTTTTGTAAATTAAATCCTGCCTGGGCTCGGGAAAAACCCAACACTGAGCCCCAAGCTGTGGGGTGCAGAGATGTGTCCAGGGGTGAACAGCACAGAGCTGAGCAGAGCTGGGATGGGAAGGGATGGGAATGTAAAGGGTGGAAATGAGCACCTCATCTTCAGCCTCGTGCCATCCCCCGTTCCTCCAAGAGAAATATTCGCCCTGGTACAGCATTGCAAAGTTCACTATTAAATATTTAATTTGCACTTAACAACTCAATACATTCGGTGCTATCAAAGGGTTCGGGGCTTGCTCCCAGCCTGCTCTGATTAACAAAGTACCTGGCCAGCAAAGATCTGCTGATCCAGTCACCCAGGGCTTTGTTACACGCTGTTCAGTGCCGGTGGAGAGGCAGCATTAACTAGGAAGCATCGATTTCAGCATTAGCCAGCTTTTACATTCGAAAGCAGACAATGCAAGGACCTTCAATTATCTTCAAAGCAACTGAAGGGAAGGAAATTGGTCTTAGATGTGGTAAATAGACTCCACAAACTCTACTGAAGCATGCAAAGATGCACACAAGGGAATTACAGATCCTTGCATAAAGGTTTGGAGTTTATTCAAAAATGTGATTGAAATTCTATGGATTTCATATTAGTCCTTTTTTTTTTTCTTTTTCTTTTTTTGTGGTGGTGGTGGTGATCTGATCCAGGGCTTTGTTAATCTGATTGGGATTATTATTTTAAGAAGAGCTCCTAACTTGCCTTTTCGCAAGGGGCTGCCTCTGCTTAGGAGCATCGGAAGGAAACCCATTTACCATTCAAACTCATCCTCTGAGTTACCATCGTCCTGAGCTCCCACGCTGTTGTCCCATATGGGTCAGCACTGCAGGGCTCTGCACCTGCCCAGATGCTGCAGGAACCAAACTCCACCATTTCCAGGAATGGGGCCAATGAAAATCCATCAGAAAAAACTCAGGCAAAATAACAATGGAATTTCTTCATTCACACCTCCTGGAGCCTGATGTTAATGGTGTCACTTGGAGCAGTGTTTTGTCTTTGTTTTTTGCTTTTATTTCCATTTTTTTCTTCTGGTATCCTATTAATTACCTGCATATGTTGGACCAGATTTTCCCAAGAGCGTCGGAGCAGCAGGAGAACATTTTCTAAGGCTCCTGAATAACCTGCCTTTCGCTGCAGATGCTGAGCACACAACAAACTTGGCCCTAAATTCTCCTGAGGTGCACAGGCTGCTGGGTGCTGTGGGTGCTCCTGTGGGGTGTTGCAGCCCTGAGCACCTGGTCTCAATGCACACATGTGTAGGGAACCTGGCTGCACCCGAGCCATTCACCCACAGCTTAACACCAGGGAAAGAGCTCATTAATGCTGATCATGGCTGCACCTCTCACTGCTTCCTTCTGCACTCTCCCTCTATGCAAGGGAGGAAACACCAGCAGGAAAATGACTCTGCCATTGTGCGAAGGCTTAAATACGGAAATCCTGTAATAAATGTGGTTGTTTTTTTTTTTTTTTCTTTTTTTTTTTTTTTTTTTTTTTTTTTTTTTCAAGCCCTGGTGGTTCCCCAGCCTCGAAGGTTGTATCGAGCAAATACAGCAGATCTCTCAGACAAGGATTATTGACTGGGAGTCACATACCGTGTAAACAGGGGTGGCAGTTTTGATCTACAGCTTGTCCGTGTCAATACTCTAATTGATCCAAGCAGAGGGAGCTTCGAGCCCAGGAGGAAATCAGCCCTGGCATGCAGGAACAGAGGGAGGCACCAGGCTGACTCCACACCTGAAGATGCACAAGGACATGGGTGGGGTCATGGGGACACAGGGACAGAGGGGCCATGCAACCACACTGGCCAAACAACGGGTGAAAGCAGTGCTTTCCAGCTGAACAGGATTTATGTGCATCTGCATTGCATGCTAGGCTGGGCTTGTTCTCTGATTGCTTAGCAACACTGAAGGGCAAGCAGTCGAGGGGGACTGGAGAGGTGGCTCTGTCCATCAGCCAGCGGGAACCTCTCCTCCTAGGGTGAGATGTGTGGGTTGCATGGCACTGTCTCTCCCAGTTTGGGGGTCCCCGTTGAGCAAAGGTGCATGCAATCCATGTGTGTGCTCAGCGTGGTTGTGCCTCGTCCTCTGCCAGAGGTGCGTGCAGAGCCACATGTGCTGCTGTCTGCACGGATGGGCAATTCTGTGAGCCTAGCCCGGCCCATCAAGGAAACTTTCCTAGAAGCCACTCATCTCATTTGTTATTTTATAGGAGCAGAATGAATCTCTCAGAGTGTGAGTCAGATGGCGACATTGAGATAGGCACCAATGGGATAAATACAACTGCTCTGACAAGAGAAATTCAGTATTGTCGCTTCCAGAAAGAGATCTGAGCGAGAGAGATGTCTGTGTGTGCAGCGTGGACAGAAAGAGAGTGTGATTTGTGTTGGAGAGAAGGGAGGGAGACGGATGCAGATTCACATTTCATGCGGTATGAAATCACTCTTCCATTTTGATTAAATGCAGAGCTCCTTCAAAACGAAAAAGCCAAAATATAACCTGCAGACACTCGGTCATGACACAGGAGATCTGAAAGCCTCGTTGAATGCTTTATTTCCTCCTCCTGCCGCCCTCGCTGTGAAACAGAATAAGGGAGAGAAGGGGCTGAGGATGGGGAGGGAGGGGTGCTGGGGGTGGGCAGCCTCAAGGAGCCCCTGCATGGCACTGCACCCCATAGGGTGGGATGGGATGCAGGCGGGTGGCGATGCAGTGCTGTGGGTGCATCCCCAGCTGGGTGCAGGGACAGGGACAGCAGTGTGATGAGCACCTGTGGAGCTGGCCTGAAGATTCCCAAAGCAGAGCCATGGGGTTCTGTCAGCCAGTTTAGTAGGGAGGAGCTCGCTCCCACTGTAAGAGAACAGGTCTGTTAATTAGCACAGAGCACAATAACCCACGGCACACTCACTGCAGTTAGCAAATATATCTGTTTAAGGAGAAAAGTGCACACGGGGACCTATGCACCAACATGCAGTGCTCCTGGCTGGGAGCACCATGCCCCCAGAGGAGCTCTGGGCAGCACAGGGGCTCTCTGCAAAATATTTCGTATTTTTACCCCCAAATCATCCTCCCCCACTCTGTAATTTCTCTTCTCTCAACGTCCGTTGTTTGGTAATTAAATCAAGCAGCACAAGTGCAGAAGCACCTAGCGAGAGCTGATCTGGCACACTATCAAAACCTCAGAGCTGCCAATCATTTGGTTTTCACGCACAGTTTCAGGCACTGCTCGGCGCTGATGGTGAGCAGATTGTTTCAGCTCTCTGGTTTCTGCTCCCTCACCCACTGCCCATTGCTCAGAGTTGGATGGGGGCATGGTGGGGCCGCTCGGACAGCCATGGATGGCAGCTCTGATGTGGTTCTATTTGAGGGAGCATCTGAGCGTGGAGCCAAGTGACAGGAGCGAGGTCCCCATCCTGGTGCCGGGTGCCCACGGGTCGTGGAGCTGGCAGGGGTTGTGCTTTGCTTGCCTGGGACGCCCTCCAAGCACTGTACAGTCAGAGGGAATTTTCAGCCTGAGTGGTGATTTGGCTTCATCCTGCAGGCAGCAGAAGGTTCTGTGCAGTGCTGGGGGACTCCAGCAGCTTGGGCAGGAATTGTGTCCTTAGGAAAGGTGGCACCAATGTAGCCATGCTGGTGGGTGGGCGCTGGAGCCAACGCAGGTCCTGGCACACCTGTGGGCAGACACAGAGCCTCCCTCACCCCTTCCCAGAACTGCAGCCCCCAGTGTAGACCATGGCAGGTGACTTTGGGCACGTCTGAAGGCTCGTATGTTAGAGCTACAGCTTGCCTTTTTTGGAGCAAGACCCATTGGAGAGTTCTTCCACACCCTGCAAAGGAAAATCTGTGCAGAGCCCAACTTCCCAGGCACTGCTCTCTGCTCTGCCCCACAGGTGGGGGGCAGAAAGCAGGCAGCATGCTGCGGGGCAGAGCTTTGGGACTGCAAGGGGAAGGGGCCCATACAGCATGAGAATGCCAAACCCAGCTCCCCTTCCTTGGGCTTGGGGGCTTGGGTCTGCAGGGAGCCAAGTGTCCCTCCCTCGGAGGGAGCTATTTATCTTGGGAGAAACAGAGGAATATTTTGTATCTTTGACAAAGCAGCACTTTACGGGCGCTTGACACTTTATTAACTAATCTCTGGTACTTGAGTAATTTATTATGTTTAAGCTGGTGCCATCAAGTCTCTCAGCAGTGTCCGTGTGCGCCGGGAAATAAATTAAAGACTGTCCAGAGCTACTTGGCTCATCGCTGTGATTGCTGGGCCAGCCTTATGGAGGGCTAAGGTGCTCTCCTCCCGCAAATTGGAAATTAGGAATTAATAAGGCGCCAGGGCTGTGAGCCCTGCTGGCTGCAGCTGGCAGAGAGGTGGTGGCTGGGCTGCACGGCGCTGCGGCCCCTGTGGGCCCCCCAAGATGGGAGGGGGAAACCCAGTGCCCTGCCAGCGCTTCAAACATGTCAGTGGGATAATGTGGGTAATTACAGCCTGTCAGGCCACCATCAATCCCGGACAATATAATGGAAGAGCTGATATGGGACCTGATTAATAAAAAATTAAAGGAGATAATAAGTGCCAATCAACAGAGGTGCATGGAAAATAGTTCTTGTCAAACGGAGCTGATATCTTTTTGATTACATTACAAGTTTGCTTGATAAAGGTAATAATGTTGATGTAGTGCACTGCGTCTTGTGCAGGCAGTTGAGTCGGTGCTCAAAGAATTTGGATTACAGAGATAAAATGGGCTGAAGAACCTGGCAGATGTCAATGGGATTAAAAACAGGCTGGGGGCAGGTGCTCCTCTGCAACCATCAGTGTGGTGGTGGTGTGGGGTGCATGGCTTCCGCTGGCCCCCCTGCCTTACTGCTCCCTGGGTTGGCTATTCTGCTCAGCCCGAGGAGCAAAGCATCTGGCTATTGGGACTGAAGCCTCCAGGAGCTGCAGGAGAGCAGGTGACGAGCTGCAGTGTGCAGTGGGGTACAGCCGATCAAATCCTGGGGGCCATTCAGTGCTGGAGCTGGGACTGCCATCGTTGGAGGAAGTGTAAAGCCCTTCTGATAGCAGCAGTAGCAACAAAATGCAAGTGGTCCCATCCATCTGTTTCCATGGCAACTCGAAAGTACTCACTTTGGGGTGGAGGGATCAGCCCTCACCTCTGTGTGTGTGTTAGCAGTGGGCCGAGGCGGTCCTTTCCTTCTCGTGGCTGACATGAATTCTCAGGCAGACTCAGAGGATAATTAAAACATGTACTGTTTAACGAATGACAACAATTGAAACTTTAATTACTCGGCCTGCATCTGTGGTTATTTTTTTTTCCCCCCTCCCCAAATTGCCCGACTCATGAAAGGAAGTAGAAGGAGTAGGGAAGGAGACCGAGGGCAAAACCTGATTATGTTTATTAAGCCAACACAAAAAGTCAGCACCGTAATAATAATTAAATTAATTATAAAAGCAATTTACTACCGAAAATGTGATTTGACAGCTTACAGGCTCTTGCACCGATCCAGCGGCCGTGGCTTAACGTAGGCAGGATGCAAATCCACCCAGGAGAACCAGCAGGGAATTGTGATGAGGTGTCAGGATGGCAAACCAGAAGTGCCCCGTTCTCAGTGCTGCTGAGTTGGGCTGCGTGGGGCACTGCCATGCCTGGAACACAGATGTGGGTGAGCTGTGAGGAAGCAATCCTTTGGTCAGGGCAGTGAGGTGCTGGCACTGCTGCCCAGAGAGCTGTGGGTGCCCCATCCCTGCAGGCACCCAAGGCCAGGTGGGATGGGGCCCTGGGCAGCCTGAGCTGGTGGGGGGCAGCCCTGCCCACGGCCGGGGGTGGCACTGGGTGGGCTTTGAGCTGCCCTCCAACCTGAGCTGTTGTATAACTACGAAAATGGGCATCTCGAACAACTAATTCATGGAAAATAATTGTGAGGATGGCTCAATGTTTATAACCTTTCTCATACCAGGCAGAAGGTGGTTTACAGCTTTGTTGAAAAATAAAAAATAATCTACAGGAAGATGAGAAAAGAGCTGGCTTAGAAGTGACAAGTTTTTGGCCTAAACTGCTGGATCCGGAGAGCTGTTCAAAGGAAGCAGATTGCTTTCAACCAGAAACAGTTTGATTGAAAACCTTGTTTTCCATAGGAGAAAAAAAAAGTTTTGACAAAACACTTTCATACGAAGCTCACTCCTCTCTTGCTACCAGTGATGAGCGCTGCCTCTGCGCCTGCCATCAGAGCACTTCTCTTATCAGTGCCTTGGCAATGCCTTAATTTGGGAGATGTGTTTGTGCACGGACTGAGGGAGTGTCACAAAGGTGGCTTCCCTCTTCCTTGGTGCTTTCCTGTGTCCAACTGGTGGGCTTGGTGCTGGAGTCCGGGACAATCACCCATGGCATTGCTCCCAGGTTCCCTCTGATGCCATGCAGTGTGTGGGTCTGCGCCCTGCAGGCTGCTGGGCTGCATTTTACAGTTTTTACCTCCTCTTTTTTTCTTTTTTAACGATGCAGGATGTTTTTGCCACGCAAACTAGGTCAGAACCTCAGCGAGGGGCTTTTCAAACACCCCGGGTTTTGAAGCTGGAAAAAAACGGTGCTTTTCTCCTCTCTCCCATCCCGCTCCCTTCTCCAAAGGCACACTGATATCCAACCACTTTAAACCACCGGGTTTGAGCAGCAAATTATAAGTTAAATTATAAATAATGCCCAGCTTTCCCAGGGCTCTGCCTATTACGCGAGACTCGGAGCCGTTCCCCCAGCCTGTCTCTGCATCCAGGCCAATGCAGTCATTATGTCTACGGGGTGCCTGGCTGCATCGATCGCCTTGGAAAATGCATGAGCATCGCTGAGCAGCGCCTGGAGCATGGGAACCTACAGCAGCTCATGGGCAGCGAGGGGATCTGGGGCAGGAGCTGAGTTTCTGCAGGTTCCCTCAGATCTGTGATGTAAGCACGCTGCACTTGTGTTGTTCTGTGCTTGCTGCTGGTGGCACATGGAATCAGAGCTCTAAAAAAGGGGGAAGGTCGGAGCAAGCTTTGGAGAGAGGATGCTGCTTGCAGCCCACACAGGGCTCAGGATCTCATCGAGGTTCAGAGCTTGTGGAGCTGCTTCTGCAGCTCACCGTGCATCACCCATGGGCTTGCATGTGGGTGTAATGGATGGGGAAGTGCGGGCTGGAAGGTCTCGGAGGCAGAGAAGACAGCATGTGAGCCATCCGTCAGGTGCGAAGGCAAAGAAGTAACATTTCAGCTCAGTAATTTTTAATAATTTATGATTTTCTCTCGGTTCCCAGAGTGTTATTACCTCACTTAATATCATTTACAAATTACATGCGGTCCCATCAATTGTAGTAAAGGGAGGAAGTGTCTGGGAGATGCTCAAGAATCAAATGCTATAGAGAAAATGAGAATTTATGAACCTGGGAATGCTGCAGTGGCGCAGGGCCCGGGATGCTGCTCACACAGGCTGTCCAGGGATGTGGTCACCGTGTAAAGGAGGGACATGGGGGCTGCCACCAGGCAGGGTGGCTGTGTGCTCTCACCCCTCTATACCCACCTTCCTCCCCATCTCTGTCTCTCTCAACCTTCTCCAGAGCTCAGGAATACAAGCAGGGATTGAGCATCATTAGCAGAAGATGCAGGGTTGGCTCAGCCCTACACACTGATGGCATTGGGTGGTGCGGGGTGGATGTAGTCCCTTGCTGGGGCTGTGTCTGGGGCTGCAGTGTAGGTCAGCATCCCCTGTTGGCACGAGACACCATCACCTGTTGCCTTATCTCTCATAGTGAGTGTGCTGCTTCACTGCCGTCGCCCAGCGGGGCTCGTTGCATGGGAACGAGTGCACACAAACCCAGCTCTGCTGCTGCCAGCTCAGTCATTTGGCAGAGGAGAGGCTGAGCCCCTCCTATCCAACGCTGTTTTCTTGTTTGTCTTTTTTCCATCGTTCGTTTTTTCCTTCTTACTAGAAATAAAGAGCGAAAGAAAGGAAGAGAGCCAGCCCTTTTCCTACTCTTCTCCTCCTCCTCCTCATTAGCGCTGCATCCCAGGCAAGCTCAGGAAAGTGCAATTTCCTTTGTGTCACCAGTGGCACAGAAATCTTCTCCATGGCAACACGGCCGGCGGCAGGCAGTGCTGGGCTCTGGGATGCCTGCAAGGCTCTGGGGGTGGCTGGGAGCAGGGGGGATCTGGGGACATGGAGGGGAGATGCTGTGTGGTTCAGCAATCCAGGGCACTGCAGAGCTCAGCATCCTTTCGGGCTGCAATTGGGCGCTGAGCATCTTGCTTTTGGCAAAAGGAAGAATTTGTGGTGTCCCCCAAACTCTGAGCTGGGGTGTTTGTGGGGACAGGAGTTAGCCAGAGGATAGCTGGTCAGAGGTCTGGATGCTTGGCTTGACCGTGCCCACCAGCATGACACGGCCCTGGAAAAAGGGACATCCATCTGTCAGGATTGCAGTCATCGCTGGGGGGTGAGAAATGGACTCCTGCATGCAGCTGTGGGGCTGACCCAGGGCTGCTGTCGTGCTCCCCACAAGTCAGGTGTTCATGCTGCCATTGCTCCTCCTGTGTTTCACATGGGAGAAAACTCACAGCTTCCTCCTGGAGACCGCGCTGGGGAGGGGTGGAAATGATCCTCAGTGCAGCTTCCTAACGGCGTTCCTTAATTACCCTTCTCACAAGGTTCAGACACAAGCAAGTCTCTGCAGAGCAAACAGCCCTTTGTTATCTAATAACTCACAGGGAACAGCGATTTGCATACAGCAACAGGAACAGAAAGGAAAAAAAAGAAGCAGAGGAAAATGCCTCCCTGTGAACATCACAGAAGCATTTGATGGCGATAACTCACCCTGGCCAATCTCCCTGTCTGGAGTTCTCCCTGAGTATCTGGGACGAGTGGGACTTGCAGTTCTCTCTTCTTGAAGGCACTGCACTTGGCAGAGCCTTTTAACTAAATTGAATGTCTCTGTCCTGCAAAAATCTGCTTACATGCTGCCTTTCATGCCAGCGCACCTGGACATGCTGGTGATTGCACTACAGAAGAGCAAAGCCAGATGAAAAAGCTTATGAAATGTCAGTAGAAATGTAAGTGGTCAAGAGCTGGAGTGCCTGTTCAGCAGTGGTTTTCATCCCAGATTGAGAGGAGGGAGTGAACGATCAGGGCTCAGTGTTAAACGTGGGGTTTGCATTGGTTTGTAAAGTTGTAAAGCTCAGCGTGGCTCTGCTGAGTGCTCTGTGGACACGGAGGCAGGGGGAGAAGAGGCACTGGGCTGGGGCTGAGCTCACGGACTCTGTCTGCAGAGAGGGGCTGGCATAGGATTATTGAATCATTAAAGTTGCAAAAGACCTCTAAGGTCATCCAGTCCAACCATCCACCTACCTCTGATGTTGCACACTAATGTGTCCATCAGTGGCACGTCTCCATTTTTCTTGAGCACCCCCAGGGATGGTGACTCCACCACCTCCCTGGGCAGCCTGTGCCAGTGCCTGACCACTCTTTCAGAGGAGTTTTCCCTAGTATCCAACCTGAGGGCATGGAAGGGAAAGGTTTTGATTCAAGTGCATATGCTTTGGTTTCACTAAATGCACAGAGGGTACCGCTGGACTCAGTGGAAAGGGACTGTCTTATCTGCAATTGGATTATTTTTAAGTGAAAAGACAGTAGCAGCTGCTAAAATGCATTGACTTGTTGAAAACATATAGATTTGGATAGCAATGCCATAGAGCGCTATCACTTAGGTGTCTCAGCCCATCTGCGTAAAGTAACTATTGATTTTGGTTGATATGCATTGATTCCAAGAAAACTGCCCTGCTTTGAAAATGAACTTCCAGGAGTTTCAAGGGAATATGCAACGCGCCGTCTCTCTTGCAGGGCTACCTTGTTTTGTTAAACGTGTCTCGCGTGTTTGAAAAACAGAAGCAAAGCCAAACAAATAGCTCGGAGGGAATTAAAATGCATCGATTCTCGGGGTGGGAATAATGGCCTTCGTTAAAAGCTTTTGGAGACGTTAACATACACTGCTTTGAATAAAGATCTCCCTCCGGCCCACTGCTCCTGCACCTGCTACCACGACAATTATTTGGATGGGAAGGTGGGGAGCTGAAATGCAGCCGCGCTGCCTCGGGGGTCCCTGCGTGCAGAGCCAGGCCTGCAGGAGCCAGGGAGGGAACGGGAGGCATGGGAAGCCTTGTCCTGCCTGTCCCCCTGCCCAGGGACAGGGACTGTCCGTCTGTCCCTCATGGTCTGTCTGGCTGTTTGTCTGGCTGCACCTTGTCATCTGTCTGGCAGTCCCTCGTGATCTGTCCACCTGTCTGTCCAGCTGTCCCTCGTGGTCTGTCTGCCTGCCTGTCCGTTTGTCCCTTGCGGTCTGTCTGGCTGTCCTTAGAGGTCTGTCTGCCTGCCTGTCTGGTTGTCCCCCATGGTCTGACTGTTCGATTGTCCCTTGAGGTCTGTCCAACCCTCTGCTCAGCTGTCCCTTGTGGTCTGTCTGACTGACTGTCTGGCTGTCTCTCATGGTCTGTCTGTCTGCCTCTCATTGTCTACCTAGCTGTCTGCCCGGCTGTCTGTCTGCTCCTCGCTGTCTGTCCGGCTGTCCCACTGGAGGTATCTTTTCCCTCGCAGTCATTTTAATTGGCAGGGAGCGGTGAGCAATCCGGCAGCAGGTCTCAGCCAGCCTGACCTAACAGAGCCTTGCCGCTTGGATCAACAGGCAGAGAGTCCATATGGGAGACCAAGCCCTGGTCCTTCCAGCAAGTCCTTACTGTTAATTAAAGGTATTAATTGGCACACAGCCTGCTTATTTAAAGAGGCAGTGGCCTCTGCAGTGCCGGGTGGTAATTATAGATACACAGAGCTGCTCCTAAAGGAGCAGTACAGGTGGGTGGATGGGCAAGGGGCTCTGCTACCCCAGCTCAGGGGCTTCTGCCCCTTTGTGTGCTGCTGGGGAGGACAGATGTTTCTGGAACTGTGCTTGGAGGTGGGGAGCATCAGCATGAACGCACGGCTGGAGCTGGACCCAGCAGTACCCTGGCTCTTCTGTGCCATTCCAGCACTTCAAGCACCCGAGGGGGTGCAAGCAGGAGGATTTTACTGTTGGGCACTCCCAGAGCCTCCGCCCCAACTTGGTTAAAGTCTGTGCAGTTCAATTTCTGAACGTAGTCTGGGAGCAACATGAAAATTAGATCTAATAATGAATGATTACAACTTTCAAGTTAAGTCTAGTTGGTTGACTAATCAATTTGGTTAAGTGAAAATCCATAGCAAATGAGTCAGCCGCAGTACAACATTTCTCCATCTAATTTAAATTAAAATCACCAACCATAATAATTTCACAATTACTCTGTGAGGATTCACCAGGGACTTGCCCCTTGAGAAAGAAAATGTCAAGGACTGCAGGAGAGACACCAGGGGCACTGGGAGCGTGGGGACAGGGATGGGTGCTCCAGCAGTGGGGATGCATTGTTGGGTCTCCAGGTGACACCGTAGCTCCTCAGCACCAAAGCATAGCACCTCCCATCCCCCCACCCCTCCATGCAGCCCCCAGGGGTTTGGCCATTATTTATAGTGATGGAACAGGGCCGTGTGAGAGGGGAGCCTGGTCCTGTAGATCAATTTGTAATTTTTCTTCTTTGCTGTGGCAAGAGTGTGAGGGATGTGAGCATTAAATCCCCAGGAAAGTCGCCTCTGCAGCAGTCTTTAGTGGTCTGCATTATTTATTTGTGTACAGTTGTGTTACACACTGGACCCTACCAAAATAAGTAAATAAGACCAGGGCAAGCTGTGTCCGTAGCAGAGCAGATGCTTGGGGATGGGCCTCGTCCTGCACACAGGTGGGCTGCGGGGAGGGGTCTGGGTGCACAGAACCAGTCCTGCTTTCTGCTGGGTCCTCTGCCCCTGTTGTTTACAGCAGGTAATTAATGACCAGTTCACCCAGAAAGCAGAGGGCAAGATGATCTGATGGTTTAATAATTCAGTGCTCTTACAGAACTCTGTGCTTGTGCAAAACACTCAGATGCACACTGCAGAGCAGCTGGCCTGGAAGGCTTTGCAGAGGTTTCTGTGCGTGGCTTTTGTAGTGGAAATGCTAAGTCATGGCTTGAAGCAGTGATTGAGCACCTGGTGGGAAGGCAGGGCCAGCCCAGGGGAGCTCAGGTGCGTGAATGCAATGCACCTGAGAAACCAGAAGGGGGTGGAGGCAGGATCCATCCCTTCCCAGACTTCATTTAAGGGTTGCCAGTGGAAGCAAACATATCTTGCTGGAGCTCCCCGTGTACCTGAGGCCTTTTGAAGGTAAGCAGCGTCTTTCCTTTGTTTTTGTGCCTGTTGTATTTGAGTAACTCCTCGCTTGCTGTAGCCTAGGACCTTACTACTCTGCTGTTGTTGCTGTACTTTCTATCAGGTTACAACCATAGTGTGTGCAGCTCTGCTGTTGGCATGCTGCTGTGCACGCATGTCTGGTGTGGATGTTTGCAGCAAGGCCTGGTCTCAGGGCAGCCTCAGACTGTGCTGCAGTACTGACAGGCTCTGCTTTCCTTTCTCTGGCATGTGCTAAAAGTAGCAGTCAGATGGGTGCCGCTTGTGTGACCCACACAGGACTGTGAGGACTGCCCAAATAAATAATAAAGCATTTCTTTGCTGTTGTGAAAGAGCTCCTGTGGGAAAAGCATTTTGATGCATTTTGATAAAAGGGTCAGGCTGTGGCCGGTGGGAGCCAGGAGACATTTATTTAATGTCGCCAACACAAAGGGCACTGAGAGCAACGTCTGCCTGCTCCCAAGCTGACATCTCTGCTTCTCATTTCCTGGGTTCAGGATGTGGGGGTTGTGCTGAGGGGTGTGTGAGGGTCACTGCCTTGCAGCCACCCCCCCAAGCTTTGTGCCCTCTGTGTGCATCTGTTGGAAGGGGAGGGAGACGTGGCTCGTGGAGCAGACGGAACTGTGGTTTATTTGGAGCATCTTGTACTAACTTTACAAATGCTGCATGTCTGCAGGCTTTTAATAGTCGAGTTCCTGGGTAAATGGATAAAAAAAATATGTCCTGTGGGGACTAAAGGCTTTAGGGAATAACTTATGCAAATCCTCCAATCTGAAAGCAGGTGGTAACAAGTTTTCTGCAGTTTGCCTCATGGCGATGGTGGGAAACGTGTGGAGTTGGGTAGTGTGGGGCAAAAGCCTCATGAGGATGAAATCGTGAAGCCTGCTTGGCCCTGGGCACCTGACCATCCTCTGGGAGGGATGGGGGCCATGAGGAGATGACAGCCAGGTACCTGGGAAGGTGGGAACAGACAAACTATGTGTTGCTTTCTTTATTTGTTGAGTGATAAAGCTGAAAGCAGGCACCACCAGGTCTGCAGTTGGGTTGCTCAGAGTGCTCATGTCTAGCATTGCAGAGCTCAGCTCACGTGGGAGCTCCGGGGCTGCAGGGGAAGGAGCCCAAACTCCAGTTCTCTCTTGGTGTGAAGCCTCAGGTTTTATTGGGCAGCAGGAGCTGAGGTGTTGAAAGATGCATTATGAATGCAAG
Source organism: Lagopus muta (assembly GCF_023343835.1). Taxonomy (NCBI): domain Eukaryota; kingdom Metazoa; phylum Chordata; class Aves; order Galliformes; family Phasianidae; genus Lagopus; species Lagopus muta. Next base: position 4,989,503 of record NC_064454.1, on the reverse strand, counting down.
GTGTAGGGAACAGAAATTATTAAACTCACAGATAGCAACAGAGCTTCCTTTGTGAGCGGTGGAGATGGGAAATTATGCTGAAGCAATGCATTGCAAATCACCCAATGAAAGGCAAAGAAGGGCCTTTTATCCTCCAGGCCCTGAAGTTTTTCCGGTATCTTTGTATGCAGAGGCATTCCTTCAGGGGAGAAAGAGAAGCCAGCAATTTTGTGGCTGATTGGCAGGCTGTCCAGTGCCAATAAAGATATTTGTTTTTTCATAGAAGTGCTCACAGACTGAAATCTCGCTCTTGCATTTTCCATTACAGAGGAAAATGAAACTTGGAATGCTTTCTCCATTAGTGCTGCTTAGCCTCAGAGTAATAGCGGTGCTTGAGCGACTTGAAAGGAGAAACAGTGCGCTCCAGCACAGCAACCAGAGCAGGCATGCTGCGTGGAGCATGCTTAAATCACCAGGGAGCTGGGTGCCCCTGAAAGTTGGCCATTATGGCTATTCTTTTGTGTTGCGGATCACTGGTGTGAGGTGGGGAACCAGCATTGGGAGGCAGGAGGCTGGGGAAGGGCTGGTGAGCACCAAGCATCCTGAGGTGGCTTTGGTGACCCACTCCGTGAAGAACCTGGACGGTAGCAATGCTGAGATGGATGTAGTTATCCCTGCTGGGTGGCACAGCCCAGGGATGTGGGGCAAGATCCCCTACTGGTCCCCATCCCCTTAGGTGTCCCTGGGTGCTGCCCACTCCCCCATGCTATCACCCCACATGCGCAGCTCCCCGGCAGAGAGGAGGAACATCTGTTAACACAAATGCCTTCCTAATTTCTCCTTAACTCTCACTCAGCATCTGTGCTGAACAAGCCCCGTTCAGCTTGTACCGTGTTTAATTCTGGAACGGATTCAAAAGCGCAGCGGAGCCGGGAGCAGAGAGGAGAGAGACGCTAAATCTTTAATGGTGTGCCGAGTCAGAACTTCTGCCGGGCTCCGTCCTAATCACACGGGGGAGAATAACCAGAGACAGAATTTCTTAATAACAAACACCTTTGCAGCAGCTCATTAAATCACTGCATTTCTGAGGCACAGCAGGACACTTGTGTGAATAAATAGTGCAATCTCCCAGTCTTGAAGTATTTTCACATCTGAGTTATTTCCCCTGCATATGATCAGCTCTGTGTTGTGGTGGTTTTTTTTTTCTTTTTTGGCTCCCCATCTCTACCACGAATGGTTTTTGCTGATGAGCGCAATTAACAAATGAGAGACAAAGCTGAAAAAAAACACGTCTCCCCCAAGTTCTTTCTTTAATGTTTTAGAGTTGAACAAATAGCAGAGGAAAATGGAGTGAGGAGAGATTTCTGCTGATGATCTGAAGGCGCAGCTTTTTTTTTTTTCCTCCTGTTTACTGCCTGTCTTTGTAGACAACAAAATGCCAAATGAAAAAGAAAGAGAGAGAAAAAAGGGTGCCAAAATAAAAGGAGGAAGGGAAGAAAGACCCTCTTCAGGGTGTTTATCCAAGCAGCGTATTTGCTCATTTCCTATCCCAGCTCATGCATAACGCCAATGAGATGGAAAGAGCCTGTTTTGCTCGAGAGCTACCAACAAACTGGGAGACATGCCACACAATTGACTGTGGTGAAATAAATCGAGCAAAAGGTTCCCTTCCATCACCCTGGCTCTGCAGGGTTCACAGGAGGGGTGAGCGCATCCATCGCGCGTGGGGCTGGGGCTGTGCTGTGGGTACTGAGCCCCCTGCTCAGCAGCACTGAAAACAGGGCAGAGCAAGTGTGTGTCTGTGGCCGAGGATGGCCAGGGCTGCAAGGAAATCAGGGCTGTGAGCAGAGTTTAACAGCACCATTGATTTATGGTTATAAATGCTGCATCTAATGTAGGGCAGAGAGTGTTTGAGGAATTTCTAGGAATTGAAGAGTTTCAGTGCTCTAAAGGCAAAACCAGGGCTGGGTGCTCCTGGGGCAGGGCTGGGTGCTCCTGGGGCAGGGCTGGGTGCTCCTGGGGCAGGGCTGGGTGCTCCTGGGGCAGGGCTGGGTGCTCCTGGGGCAGGGCTGGGTGCTCCTGGGGCAGGGCTGGGTGCTCCTGGGGCAGGGCTGGGTGCTCCTGGGGCAGGGCTATGGGTGCTCCTGGGGCAGGGCTATGGGTGCTCCTGGGGCAGGGCTATGGGTGCTCCTGGGGCAGGGCTATGGGTGCTCCTGGGGCAGGGCTATGGGTGCTCCTGGGGCAGGGCTATGGGTGCTCCTGGGGCAGGGCTATGGGTGCTCCTGGGGCAGGGCTATGGGTGCTCCTGGGGCAGGGCTATGGGTGCTGCATGCTGGGCAGGGCTGTAATGCAGGGACTGTGCTGTGGAACAGAGGGCTCACTGCTGGCCTTCTCCTGGCTCCTCACCTTTACTGCCCAAGGCTTCTGGCCACTGTTGTATGATCTTAGGGGAGGAGTTTTTTTTTTTTTTTTTTTAAGAGAATGACCTTTTTTCCCCCTCTCTGAATGGCTGAGGTGAGGTAATGCATCGGAGATGAGAATGTGAGCAGAGCGATGCCATAAAGTCAGCAATAGTGCTTATTCAGTAGTTCGGCTATATGAAGAACTCAGATAATGGCATCAGAAAACTTGTGGCCCTGCAGCACTCTGCATGCTGACCTGGCTGCCTGCCCTCTACCAACTCAGTTATTTGGGGAGAAGGCAGCCAGGTCTCCAGGTGGGCACCCTGCAGCTGGTGTTCCAAGAGCTGTCTTCATCTGGGGAGGCCAAGGCCTACACAATGCATCTCATCATTAGGGGGACTCTGACCCCTCCAGCATCAAAAACTGAGAGGTTTATCTCCTTTCCCCTCCTGCTTTCATTTAAGAAGCATCGTGCCCATCCATGCCTCCTGTTTTGTTTGCTCTCTGGCTTGCTTTCCTTTTCATAAAGTGGGAATAACTGCCAATTCACCAGGAGAAATGTCCCAGTGATGTGTTGCAGTGCTGGGGGTGAAGCAGCTCAGGACTCACCTCTGGCTGATACCCCATCCTATGCACTTCACGGGGACACTGCTGCATGCTGACATCCTTAATTTATACCTGTCCGTGTGACGCTTCATAAGAAGCATTTTCCAGCACGGTCTAATTACAAGGTAAATAAATGGTCCCTCCCTTATAGTTAATTCGTTAGGTGGCTTTATTGCCAACAGGAGAGAGATGACACAGAAGGGTATTACGTACAGTGTTGCTAGTAATTATTTTTATTACTTCACACTAGTTTTATTGTGGTAGTAGGGGGAGTTTCGAGTTGTCGCTTTCTGCTTGGTGTAGTTAATGTTCTCTGAGGCTTTCTGGCACGGCTGAGCAGGGTCAGGTCCACAGGCTGTGCTGAGCATCTCCAGGAGAACTCTGAAATGGGAGAGCACCTGCTGATTATTCCCCTGCTGCTGGACCAGGGCTTTTCCTTTTTCTGTAAGACCTTGGTGGAGAGGCTGGCATTTGCAGGATTTTGGAGGATGTGGATGTTGCTGGAGTTGTGCATGTGAGTGCTGATGGATAACGGCCTCGGCCAGGTGGGGCAAGGATCTGCTCTTCCCTCAAGCATAAGATGGGCTTTTGCTTTTGGATTTATTTCACTTCTATTGGGCGAAAATAACTATTTTGGCAGCAAGCTACTTGTGTAAGCAAATAAATCCTTTGAGCTCCGAAGAATGTTAAGGTGTACAAATGTCTTTGTGAAAGATGATGAATTCCTGTAGTCTTCTCTAGTGAATTTTGCTTCTGTAAATCTCTTCTCTTTGCTTGTGCTAATTGGTCATAGCATTAATTAATCTGATTTCATTATATCTCTTTAATTTGTCAAGATACCATTTCCTTATTGGGCAAAGAAACACTTTAGAGGATTGTCACAATTGGAATAATCCCCCCCTTCTTTAAAGTTACCAAGAGAAGTCGTTATCAATTAAGCTAATTTGCATACGCATTAGTGTAATCGTTTTAGTTTAGCCAAATTTGCGAAAATTTACATAGCAAATTGACCTTCCACATTTTCACTTAAACATATAAAGCGCAAGAGAGAATTGCGTTGGCATTGATAATGAAATGGAGATTATTTTGCATGGTTCTCTTACTAAAAGAGGCCTAATTAGACCAAGTAATTTTTTATTTCATCCCTAATTGCAAAACAAATAAGCTCTTTGGCAGTTTCTTCCCTTTCCCTTTGCCCATGTCACGTGGAGGGGGAGCGCTAATAGGGAAGTCGTGTTCTCATTAAGCCTCAGTTGACGTCTGTGTGCTCTTCCATCAGAGGTCCTTCAGTTTCTTCCAGGTATTCTGCTTCAGCTGTTCGAGTTGCCTGGATCACCGATTAATAGACAGCTCCCTCAGTCTGGTCTGCTGAAGTAGCAGAGAAGAAAGGGAAAAAGAGAAATAGTGCTGCTTGTCTAAAGCAGCGCAGCCATGAGAACAGGCAGTGTCTCCCTTCCCACGTGGGAATTACAGCAGACAGAATTCTAGGCTGTGAAACATAATGGTGGGGAGTGCTAAAAGTGTCTCCACTGGGGTGCCTGGGCTGTCACCGAGTCCATTGCCATGTACAGAGGGATTCTTGCTAGGTGTGGAGGCATACAGGGAGCACAGGTGTGGCTTGGGTGGGCATGTGCTGCTGACACCAGGATGGCTGAGCTGCTCCTCCAGGTATGGAAGCAATGCAGAAATGGCATTTCTGAACGTGCCTGCTGCAAACCCACTGAGCTGTGACTCAGTGTGACGCAGGAGCACTGTTAGAATTAAGGAAATGTTAATGCATGCAGCCAATGTGTGTGGCTGCAGTGGGGTGGGGGTGTGCAGGGGACCCTGCTGGTGCCTGGTGGTCTGGGCAGTGCCTTGGCTCCATGCTTCCCATCTCACCTCCAGCAGCCTCTGCTACAACCCAGCAAAGGTATTTGCATTTCCTGCCTGCCTGTCCCCACCTCGCCCGCATGCAGAGGGCAGCTCCAGGTGGAAAATCTTTCCTCTCGGGTTGTTAACTGAGCTGAGTGCTTCCCCCCACCACCCTATTTTTTTGGCCTTGAGTGTTTTTAACGGCAGCCTTCATGGTTTGATGGAGGATTTTACACTAATGCAAGGCATTACCTAGTTAATTTGGCCAGAATAGAGTGTAATTTTGCACGGTCAAAGTCATTGCTACTTGAGCTAAAAGTTCCATTACAGTGCACTGCCCACCTAGCTATTTCAGAGCACGCAGAGATAAGTAGCATTTTATTAATGGGTGTCCTCGGGAGCTTATTTAAAGGATGGCTCCTTGTCTGCATTGGAGATGAATATGGGAAGAAGCCAAGGCAGTGAGGGATGCTGGCAGCTGCCATGGATTTGCCACCCCTCTCAGTATGGTGATACTCTGTCCGGCTCCTGGAGCATTGTGCCTGCAGGCTGCTCTGGATCCCTGGTCCCAGGCAGGGATCTGGTTGCATGAGGACATTATTATGCCAAGCACTATGTAAACATAGAACAAAAATTTGGCTCCCTCACTTACAAATCATACATGATCCTCTTGATCGCTCTTGTTGGCTGAGGGCACCCCAGCCTCTCCTGAAGTTGGGACTTGGAATGAGCAGTGCTATGGTGCTCATTGCCCTTTCCCTACAGGAGGCCTGAAGCAGTGAGATGAGCAGAGTGCATGGCTGGCAAAGCCACCTGCAACCCTGCTCTTGTCAGCATCCCCTTGGGATGCTTTGGAACCCCCTCCTGGCTTGAATGGGCTGTGGTAGGCGATGGAGCAGCTCAATGGCCATCACAGCCTCCAAATTGCTGCAAGGCTGTTGTTCTTCTGATTCTTGTGCCCTTGCTAAGCCCAGCGCCAAGTGGCTGCCTGCTCCCTCCTCGTGCCCCTCTGCACCTCCTTGTGGCCACTGCTCATGAGCTAAATCCCTTCAATGTGGTGGTTGTTTGTTTTTGGAATTCTTCTCTATTCTCTCCTACCATCCAGCTGCAAAGCAATGTACACACCAGAAGCAAACCAACCTCTCACAAATTATTCCCCAGCTGTGACTGATTCCAGCAAAACACCTTGTGTCTGATCTACAAAGCCCGAGCTGATCCGCACGTCCAACCAAAGCGGGTCCTTCCTCATCACATGCTTGTGCTGCCAGAGCAAGGGATGTGGATAATACTTTGGAGCCGCTACAAACGCTTCGGAAAAGACTCTGCTGTGGTAGCAAACAGCTGGTGTAGCTAATCCATTTTCCAAGCACATTTGCAAGATACATAATTAAGAGTTCTGTTGAGGGGCGAAGCGAAGCAAACCATTAGATTTGTTTATAATATTCTGGGTAGTGTAATACTCACGCAGGATATCCCTTTCCTGCAAAAGACATTAAGATGATCCTTAGGAAATGTCCCTGGGATTTCCTGATGATGCCTACATGACATTAAATTTGTGTAAGTATTTCCAATTCCATTTGCCATGGAATTAAGCACCATGAAGGATCCCATAATTTTTTTTTTTTTTTGGACTTGTTAATTGCTGGATCAATCCAGATGATATTCCTTTAGGTTCTCTCTTCTGATTTGTGTTGTTTTGCAGGCACAAACTGGGATGGTTTGAGGAAGAGGATGAGCAAGTTCCTTCTGCCTCATCATGGCAGCACAAGCCTGTTGACAAGCTACGTGTGTTTCACCTGCTATTAACTTGCTGCTCGATGACAAGCGACTGTTTCTTCCAGAGCAAACGAACACTGTCCAGGTTGAAATCAGCCTGGTTGTGGCCCATGTCCAAAGCAATGTTTGTGTTTGTATGTCTCCGAGTTCGGGGCAGCTGTTGCAATGTGGCACTGTGGATTGGATCTGCAAAGGGAGGCTGCATGAGGGAAGAGCAGGTGTGAAATACCCGTTTTTGCTTTATAAAAACTTCCCTGTGGTCTCTACTTTGTCTGCAAGACCCACCTAGAACCTCCCAGTGAGGTCTACTGGGAATCCCCTCATGGCAGGGGGAGAGAGTTGGATTGAGTGGGGGGGGAAAAGTCCCTGATCATCACAGGGGAGTTGGGCTAAATGACCCTTAAGGACTCCTTCCAGCTCAAATGGTTCTATGGCTCTTTGAAATGAGAGGTGCCCATGGCTCTGTGCCCTTAGGGTGCAGCAGGAAAGAGAAGTGAAGCCAGGTGATGCATCCCAGCACTTTTGCTACTGGAGGAGGATATGCAGACGTTGCTGCTGTGCAGAGTGGTCTGGAGGTGTGCTCAAGCTCCCAAACACCCTGAGCCCTGCTCTACACCTACTCTGACTCTGTGTGCTTTCATGCAGATTCCACAGCTCCGTGTGTTTCTCGCCATGTTTCCATCCTGTCGAACACTCAGAGCCTGCCCTGCACGCATTTCGGAAGCGAAGGACTTTCCTAATTACAGTGCGAACAATCCGAGGTGGGCTCCTGTCTGTCTAACTGTCAGGGAGAATAAGTCAGCGGTGAGTCAGAAGCAGAGATGTGGAAATGATGCGGGAGAAAGGGAATAGTCTGTGCTGGGCTTAATCACAGGGGCCAGGTGCTTTACATTTCTTCCAACAAAACTCTGTTTGCTGCGGGTGCCTGAGGCTAGCTGAGGCGGGCAGCATAGCCGGGGCTCATCAGGCTCACTTGCCTCCTGGGCACTGTCTTTCACTTGGTTGGGCATTGGCATCTCTGCACCCATTGTATCACACCCACTCCTTGTTCTGCGTGCGCTCCCGGAGCGGCCGAGGTGCACCATGCAGCCTTCCCTTGGAAGCTGTTTGCTTTATCATCATTACTATTATTTTACTATTCTTTATTACTATCAGCAGTAATGCAAGCCCTTTGCCTATAGAAAGGATTTTTTTTTGTTGTTGTTTCTTCTGGAGGGATCCAGGAATTCTCCACTTACCTATGTCGTATTTATTACGCCTGGTTAAAGATCATTAAAGCCTTTGTTAGCAGAGCTGACTGACAAGAAGAGTGGATTAATATTAGAACACCCTGTCAAAAGTGGTGAAAAGGCTGGATTGATTTTATGGGAAGTTTAGTCAGAGTTGTGTGTAAAGCCCTTGGGGGGTTACACTGCAGTGAATCAATCTCCTATATTAGCAACTCCCTCTGGGAATAGTCGACTTCAGTGTTTATTACAGCCGAGGCTGCATATAATAGTGATGGCAGCCACTTGCCTCCCTCTCTTCTTTCTCATAATTTGCTGCTTGCAATTGCAGCCACACAGAGGAGCACCTGAGATAAACAAAGGTGCTGGGCTCTGTGTAGCAGCAGAGCAGTGGGGGGGATGAGATGAGTGTCTGCCACCAGCCCTGTCCTGCTGCACCCACCCTGAGCTCTGCCTGAGGACCTGCTGAGAGCTCCTTTGTGGCGGCAGTTTTCATCCCAGTGCCTGGGTCGCAAGAAGAATACACACAGGACAATACCAGCGAGAGCTCCTGCAAACATCAATTAACAGAATCCCACGCCGTGTGGGTAAGGAGGGTTTTGGCAACCCTGGAACAGAGACACGTGGTTGAAAGAGATGTGACAAGGTGTCTGTGCACTTTGGATCTATTTGCATTCAATCACCTCTGGATTTAAAGCATCACCGGTGCAGCAGGGATGCTGTGGGCCAGGAGGGGCTGTGCACCCCAATGCATGGCTCATGGCACTGCAGTGATGGCATTCCCACAACTGATGGCTCCCGACCTTTGCCACATCAGCTGCTTGATGGAAACCATCAGCACTTCTTGAAGAGACCAATGCAGTAGAGGCAGGTCCTGCAGTCTGCTGGTGGTTCCTCCAGCTGTGCCTGCATCCTTTTGTGCCGTACCCAACAAGCCAGATAACTTTCATTCCTCCTCTTCCACTGTCACTTACTTCACTTTTTATCTGCTCAACAGCAATTCCTTTCTGCTCCCCCCCATCCTCTTCTCTCACTAATGCTCTTCACTTTCAAATGCTAATAATCTGCAGCACTAAAAGGCTTAGAAGTGGTTCTAGATTGTTTGATCTTTGGCCTGTGATCTACTTTCATCTTCCAGCTTTCAAATGTTACTTTGGATTTACTTTAACCTATTAACACGCTTGGTATTCACAGGCATGCACTTTTGGTGTGTTTTGCATCAGATCCACCCAAATTCAAACGAGCAGGGGAAGTTACTCTTCTGGACACCAACTTTTCACAGTCTCTATTTGCTCACAGGCACAGTGGGGGTTTTCCTCTCCTGTTTCCATGTTCCCTGGGGATGCTGAGGATGAGGATGTGATGTTCCCCGTTGTGAGGGGGCAGCGGTGGCCTTGGACCTGCAGCCACCAGCCCAGCACCCAGCAGGGGATGTGGTGTAGGGGATCACCCTCCTCCTCTTCCTCCTTTACAGTGGCACCTCTGGAGAGAATGGCTTTGAAAGCGCTGCTTTTTTTTCAGCAGCTCCTCTGGACTGTCTGGTCCTCAGTCAGTGTTGGATGTCTGAACAGAGACATCAGAGCCTTCCTGAAGCTGTTATAACTTAATCTGGCAGGCCAGCCTGCTCTGGCACCTCTTGCCAAGAGAGGAAGCCAGAGCACTAGATGATTTTCAGACATTAGTGACTGCCATAAATCAGAAAGCAGAAGTTATCGAGTGCTCTGCTAATGGACATTTCCTTCCAGAGTATCCCCTCTCGGGCTTTGCAGGGGCACAGAGGCTGCTCCCAGTGGGGGAAGCCAAGGGAGCTGTGCCAAGGCTGGGAAACGTGCTGAGGAAAGAGGCAGCAAGGTGAGAACCAGGCCCCAGTTCCAGCCTGACTGCTGCACTGCTGTGGCTGCTGGTGCTGCTGCTCTCTGTGGGGGCCCCCAGCCCCATAAGCACCAGCCGTGCTTTGAGAGCTGTGCAAATCCCAAGCCATCAAAGGGACAGCATCATTGGAGGCCAACTTGCAAATGACTTAAAGTGCAGGAGGGAGATTTTAGCCAAGCTGAGCGCTGGGCAGGTTTAAACTATGTGGAAGTAGTTGATGTTTTGGTGCTGAGATGGCAGTGCTCTGTGCTGTGCTTCCTGTCTCCTTAGGGCTGACATGGGAAGGGGCAGAGCCTCGAGCCCTTTGCCTTCAATGCCGATTCCCAATCAAAGCGATGCAGTCCTCAAGGAGCAGCGAACTGTTTAATATTTAAACCCAAACAGCCCAGGCAAAGCTGCTTTTCTTTTTTATTTATTCTTTTAATTAAATGCCAATTAGAGAGGGGGGGGAAAAGGCATTAAACACTTAAATACACACTACACCCAGGTTGCTCAAAGTTGTTACGACCTAATTATCTACTTAAGTGATCATTTGAAATTCCATATCAAGCAATTCATAATCTGCCCCAAAACTGAAGGCTCAATGAGCATTGTTGGGCAGTGCCTACCCTGTGGTTGCTACCTGTGGGATTGAAATTTCCACCTGCACATCCATGGGGACTTTGTGCAGATGGGGCGGGGAAAGAAGTGGTGTTTTCTGCCCGGAGCTGCAACCCAAAGCAAGGTCACTGTCAGGAGTTCTGTGGGTGTTTTTTCCCATGTCTCCATGCTTGGAGGTTGCAGTTTCCTTGCTGCATGGCTCTTCTGGTTCTCCTGGCTTCGAGGTGCTCTCCACCCTGCTGCTCTATGAACACTGAGGGACATGGGATGGTGGGGATGGTTGGATAACTTGGTGATCTTAGAGGTCTTTTCCAGCCTTAATGATTCTATGACAAGCTGGTGCCACCCATCTCCTGTCACTTCAGCCCGAAATGAGTTCTGGGGGAGGCATGATGGTGAGATTCCCCACTCACCAAGAAAGGGTTCAGCCCTTCTGTGCACCTTATTAGGGCTGGAAAATCTTCTACCGCATTTCCTTCTGTGGAAAGTGCTGCCCCCTCAATTAAACCCTGTGCACGTGTCTATCTGCATCCAACTGAACCCTGCTCATCTGCCCCCAGCACCACTCTGTGAGCTCAGGGTTATGAGGGCAGATTGGGGAGCCCCATCCATAACCCACAACGCCGCCGCGCCTAACGAACAATGCATTAATTAGAGGCAGCAATTCAACCTCCACCGTAATCAATTCCAGCAGTGCCCGCTCTGCCTGCACATCCGACAGCCTCTTCCACTCCCCTCTGCAAGATTTATTAATTATCAATGCTGGCTCCGGCGTGGCATGCAGAGGAGAGCAGGAGCGAGGAGGTGGTATCGGCGGCGGAGATCTGAGAGACGTCTGAAGGGGATTGGCATGTGCAGGAGACAGCCTGCCTCCTGGGGACTCGCCCGGTGATCTTTTTTTCCTCCCTTCCTCCTGCTTTTCTTTTAATTAGTGGAGTTGGTGCGATGCTCTGCTTGGACAGCAGGGAGGAGGGTGCGCGGCAGCAGGCAGGGGCTGGTGGGTGCGTGCAGCATCCCCTCCTCCCTGTATCCCATCCCCTCACCCAGGGAAATGCTTCGTGCCTGGGGCAGGCCCAAACCCATAGCCCCAGAAGTTGGCTCTGTGCTGACCCTCTCCACCCACCTGTAAACTGCAGCCCTGCCAACTAGTAAGCTCTGGTCTTTCTACCTATGGATGAAGCGTGGCGATTTCCAAGCCTGCCAGCCGATGCCAGCGGATGACCTTGTGATTTTATTGATCTCTTCTTTCCCACTGGTGCTGAGGGAGCCGTGTTTCCAAGCCTGCTGGGGGCAGCTGGAGGAGGCGGGTTGGTGTGGGATGGGAGGGCTGGGGGCAGCTCTGGCCCTCAGGCTCGCAGCCCATACTGTACCCCAAGCATATATATATATTTTTTAAATACTATTAGAAAAAAATACAAAACCATTTATTTTTATGCCCCTTTGTCCCCCTGTGCTCTCCTGCCTGCTGTGTGCAGGAGGCACTGGGGGTTGCCCCCATTGTGCTCCCCTGGGCTGGCTCAGCACAGCACACAGTGCCAGCACCAGCAGCTTTGGGCACAGCGTTGTATTGGCATCTGCATGAGAGCTAATAAGGAAACATCATTTCAAACTTCAGCCCTCATTTGCCGGCTACGAAACAGCAAAACAAAGCGAGTGAGAAAGCGTGAAGGGGGAGTATGTTCTAAATATGCCTGGGAGGATTCAAAGACACTTTAAAGTGGGGATGTGGTCTGGGGAAGAGTCTATTTTCAATGCAGATTTGTTTTTGTTTGAATTAGTTGATGCTTATTTTAAGCTCCTGTGGCACGTTGTCATCTCCGGATTGCTTGTTTTCCTGTGCCAAAGTCAACCTTAATTTTTTTTTCCTCCTTTCAAGAGGAACCCACGATTTTCCCTCTGTTGCACAGTGCATCAGATGGGCAGGACAGACCCAGCTTCTCTAAGCAATGCTGACAAGATTACCTACTGATTGCTGGAGTAAAATGTTGCATTTCAACTAAAGCTGGGGCAGATGGCAGAGGAAAGCGCTGGAAACTTGTCACTAATTTCTAGTGAAGGACAAACCTCTTGGGGATCGTGGGTTCACTCTGGGTAAGCTGGAGAAGTCTGGCTGTGTTGCTAATGCTCATCCCATGCAACTGCATTGGGGAACATCCCTACTCCCTGCACCCCAAATTGTGCCTTGAAATGAGGGGATGGAGATGCCTGGGCCCCCTGCAGCCCGCCTTGGCAACCCACCTCCAGCAGGTTTGCCTTCAGCAAGGGGTAAATGCTGCCTTCACATCTGCACAAAAGGGGCCAGAGGATTTAAGTGAAGCATGGACAAACCTCAGGAATATCCTGTGTAGCCTGGGAACACTTCTCTTTCATTTTGTATCAGGAGACTTGGAATGGGAACACTTGTGAAAGAGCAGCAACAGGTACTGCTTATCCTTGGGGGGCTCAGTGCCTTCCCAGAGAAGAACAAACATGGTGGAAGGAGGGCTGCAAGCAGGGGTCTGGCTGTGATGCTGCAAGGAGAACACAAGCAAAGCATGAAGTTCCTAAATGCATGGGTGTAAGGTATGGGCCACCAGCCCCACTCAGCAGAGGTGGGCCTGGGAGAACCATCAGCCTCTGTGGGGAGCAGCAACAGGGCTCACACCACTCATACTGCTGGTTGGAGTTTGGGAATTGCACCTTATCCCCTCCCCAGGAGCTGGTGGCAGTGTGGCACTGCCTTGGGCTGCGCACATGTGGGCTGAAATCAGACAGCCGACAGAACCCAGTCCGAAAGATCAGATATTAGCTAATGAGCTAATTAGTTTCTTATCAGCAGCTAATGGCCAGGAACTTCGTCAGCATCTGTCGCCATCGCTGGTAGATGGGGCAGATGCTGAGGATGTGGGACCAAAGCAGAGCTACCAACACATCCTGCTCCACGCTGTGGGTCCCTCTGCTTCTGTTTTTGTGCCTTTGAAGATGGGCACACCATCAATTATGTAGCGCAATAAATAAAGCTCTTGACCTTTCCTTGAGCTTGCCCTGAGACACTCCTGCTCCTACACTGGGGCTGCTCGCTGGTGTCATTACTTAGGCTGTGCCGTTTCTCATCGTGCTTTCGTCCTGCCCTGTTTTCTCTACATTAATCACCACAGAAAAGGTCCAGGGTGCACGAGAAGCCCCCGCAGTGCCAAACCTATGCATCCCTGGCTCTGCTCAGCCCCCGGGACCCTCACGGCCACCAGCGAGATGCCTGTTGGTCTCTGTCTGCTGTCACTCCCTTAGATTTCAGCTCAATCATTTCTGAAATGCGGAGCTGTAGCTAAAACGCCTTTGCAGTTTAACAGGATTTTTCACAGCCTACACAGCAGAGGCTAGAGTTGCTCATCACCTGCTGTTGTAATCTGCACCGTTAAGCCTCCAGCTCTATACAGAAAGCTTAACTTTGCTTTGCTTATTTGCCTTCTCTATTCCCTCGCATCCGGCAGCCATATTTCAGGCAGGAAAAGTTAATCTTTTTTTCCCCTGACTCCAGACAAAGGCATTTCAAATGAGATACAAATTGCTGATGAAATTATTGGCTTTGAGCCCCGTCTGGGAAAGGCCCACTTAAAAGAGCCCCTGCTAAAAGGAAGAAAGCCATTTTCTGCAACTCTGACAGCACTGCCAGGAATCACAGAATCGCGGAGTGGTTTGGGTGGAAGGGAGCTGAAGGCCGCCTGGTGCCGCTCCCTGCAGCGCACAGGGACACCCACAGCTCAGCAGTGCTCACAGCCCCGTCCAGCCTGACCTTGGCTGTCTGCAGGGACGGGGCACCACCGCCTCTCTGGGCAACCTGTGCCAGCGCCCTACCAGTGGCTGAGATGCTCTCCCTGCAGGCAATGGGATCCTGATCTGTCCCTGCAAATGCACAGAGCATAGAATCATAGAATCAATCACCAAGGTTGGAAAAGACCTAAGAGATCATCCAGTCCAACCGTTCACCTATTCCCAACAGCTCCCACTAAACCATGTCCCTCAGCACAGCATCCAGCCTTTCCTTGAACACCCCCAGGCTCGGTGACTCCACCACCTCCCTTGGCAGTCCATTCCAGTGCCTGACCACCCTTTCTGAAAAGTAATACTTCCTAACGTCCAGCCTGAATCTCCCCTGCCGCAGCTTGAAACCATTCCCTCTGGTCCATCTCCACAGCTGTGTTCAGGATGGGCTGTGCAGGATGCTCCCTTCCTTAGGGCTCATTATGAATGCCGTCTTCAAAGATAAATGTACAACTTGATGCAGAGGTATGCTCTCTGGCAAAACTGAAAAGTTATAGATGTTAGCTTTGTGGCTTTATGAAAGCGCTTTCTTATGGAACCTGAAATGACCAAGATTAGATTGAATTAATATGTACAGTTTTTTTTTTACAAAGATTTCTAGCAGAAGCATTTCATAAAAATGCAAATCTCAGCTGAGATTTATAATTAGTAGAGATATGTGTGGAGCTCACAAATTATCAGCAAAGCCAAACTCTCCATGGATAATTGCATGGGGCTGTGCTCAGCATCTGATGGCATCCTCTCAACCCTGCTGCCAGCTCAGGGGCAGCGCAGGATGCCCTGGGCACAGGCATGGCATGTGGGAGCTCTGCAAAAGCAGGGTGCAAGGGGATATCATGGAGCATCTTCTGGGAGCAGGAAGAGGAAGAGGACGTGGCAGATTGTGATGCAGTTGTCCCGATGCTTCCACATGCTCCTCCTCCTTTTGTGGTGTGGGAGTAAGTCTGCTGTGCTGGGAGCTGCTGGGTGAGCTGAGAGGAGCAGAGATGCAATGCTCTGGGACAATCCATCCTGCTGAGGTGAATCTGTACGTATTGGTTTTTCCAACTTCTTGTGATTTCCTGACACCGTGTGAAAAACCGCAAAAGAAAAATTATTACAACTGCTGTGAAGTTTTTGGGGAAGGGCAGCAAACCTCTGCAGCAGCACAGCTTTTCATAGGATCATAGACTTGTGGAATCATAGCATGGCTCAGGTTGGAGGGGAGCTCAAAGCCCACCCAGTGCCACCCCCGGCCGTGGGCAGGGCTGCCCCCCACCAGCTCAGGCTGCCCAGGGCCCCATCCCACCTGGCCTTGGGTGCCTGCAGGGATGGGGCACCCACAGCTCTCTGGGCAGCAGCGCCAGCGCCTCACCGCCCCCTGACCAAAGGATTGCTTCCTCACAGCTCACCCACATCTCTTCTTTTTCAGGTTAAAGCCATTCCCCCTTGTCCTTTTCCTCAGGCAGCATTGGGCACGTCCAACTGTGAGCTTTCATTTCTCTTCCATTCTGTCTCTGCCATTTCTTCTGGAGGCCAGAAGGAGACCCTGGTGGAATATTAACTCCGTGGTCGCTGAGTGATTATTTATTGCAATCATTGCTTACGGGTCCTTTGACTCGTCTCTGTTAATTAGACTGCAGGGTGTAATAAACGTGATGGAAGGCGCCCAGGCAGGGCTGGGGATGCTGCAGTGTGTGGAGCAGCCGCTGTGCTGGGTGCAGCCTCACGGCCAGCAGAGCCTTGACCTCATCCATCCAGCAAAGGGCAGGAGAGGCTTACAAGTCTGAAATTGTATTAAAAGAGAGAGCTGGTGCTGAACAGCGTGGCCCTTCTGGAAATGAGCTCACGCTTCCAGAGTGCCTCCTTGGTGTTCTCCCAGTGCCTGGCCTCTGGGTGCTGAAGCCTGGCACCCAGATGCTCACCATGGTTCTATCTGGATGGTTACTTGTGCCCAGGCCACCCCCTTCAGCACAGCAGGGATCTGCTCCCGTGGGGCAAATGGTGGCATGCACACCCCAAGGGTGCTGTGGGGTGGGAGGCAGCAGGCACACAGAGCTGCCCCTGCCCTGTATCTGGAGATATTAGGGAAGGAAGGAGAAATGAGCTCATTAAAATGGCATTGCAACCCCCAGCGGGGACTCCTGCTGAAGCAGACTGTGTGTAGTGCGTTACGACGAGAGCTGAGAGCAGCTCAGCTCCGAGAGTTATTTAAAATTTAAACCCACAAATTAAACAGGTTCTTTTTTTATAATGATAGAGTCCAGGTCCCGGGTCCCTGAGCACCTCTCACTCGCAGACAGCTGAAATACTACTCTCTGTGAGCAGCCTATGGGTTCTAACATCCCCGCTGCTCACACATGTTCCTGCTTGTGGCCGGGTGCTGCTTGCCTTTAGGTTGGCTATGGCTGAACCCCCCCATGCTCCCCCAAGCCTCAGTGGTGCCACGCAGAGCTCAGGTCAGCCGCAGTCTCAGCTGAGTCCTGCTTTGAGTTTTAACTTCAGTTTTTAAATTATCACTCAAAGCAAAGCCGTGGTGAGAGGAGAAGAAGTCCTGACATTTGTGTCACAAAAGGAAACCTTTTTTCCTTTCTTCTTTAAAGGCTGGCTTTTCTCCTGCTGCTACCTGTTGCTCTGAATGGATTCAGTGAAAGGAAGCTTTGGGATGGCAACACTGAAATTCTAAGCCCTGCAAGAAAAGCAGACGTCACAGGTGAGAGATGTTCGTGTCTTACAAAACAGAAAAAAAATTAGGCATCATTAAGAGCAGCAAGCTTCAATCTCTGCAATTTAATGATGCAAGGCAGTCTGCATAGCACAGCTGTCCCTCCACACAGCAGGGCAAAGCAGTGCTCTGAAGTCATGGTGGGGACAGGTAGAATTTTCCTATTGATACTTTTCCTGAAGAATTAATGTTTTAATTTAATAAGTAGGCTGATGGAATTTGTCTTTGTCCTTAAACATGTGCAGCTTTAGCTCAGAAAAGACAAGCACAAAGGAATGTTTGCTTAATCCACCGCGTTCCAGCTCTAGTGTTTTTGTGTTGTCACCCGGATGGGATTTTTGGGTTGTCACAACCATCTTTGGGAAAAATGTGCCCATCTCTCATTCCATCCTTGCTCTCGTATTAAGAACTCCTTCCCACGAGCTCCTGGGAAGGGCTCAGTAACCAGGGGCTCTGCACAGGGAGCTTCGTGCTTGTCGAATGGTGCAACACAATTTAGGACAAAAGGGAGAGAGACAGAAAGGGGGAAATTTTATTTTATTTTATTTCAGTGCAAAACTGTCCATTTTAAATACCCTTTTTATTACATTATCTGCATAGTAATACTAATAATAGATCTTGTTGGCAGTTCTAATGAGGCCGGAGAATATAAAGTTTCCAATAAAGTTAATTGTTGCCTTTAATATTCTCACACATTTATAGGTGGTAAATCTTTTAATGGAAAAAAACACCCATTTTTCTTCCATTATGCATTCAGGACTGGTCCATTCCTTGATGGGCCAAACCCATGTGCTTGGCTGGGCCAGTTATAGGACAACAGAAAGGAAATCAGCCCTGAGTTTTATTTAAACCATCAGTTAGGGAAGAGCTTGGAAAGTGTTTCAAAACCCCTTTAAAAGGTCCTTTCTAGGGTTAAATCAAAGATTTTAAGTTTATCTGAAGAGGAGTTTCCTGCACTAGGAGAAAAACCTCTTGGCATGCAGCCTGCCTGGGCTCGGGGCTGACAGGAGTGGAACACCTCTATGCTGTCAGTGCCTGGGTCTGCTCAGATGTGTTCTGCTCCTCTTCCTATTCTTCCTCTTCGTCCTCTTCCTCTTCTTCCTCTGCCTCTTCATCCTCTTCTTTCCCTTTCTCCTCTTCTTCTTCCTCTTCTACATTTCCTTCATTTTCTTCTTCCTCTTCTTTTTAGTCTTCTTTTTCCTTTTCTTCTTCCTCTATTTTTCTCCTCTTTTTCCTCTTCTTCCTCTTCTTCCTTCTCTTCTTCTTCCTCTTCTTCCTTCTCTTCTTCCTTTCCTTCCTCTTTTTCTCTTCTTCATCTTCTTCCTTTTTTCTTCTCTTCCTTTTTTCTTCTCTTCTTCCTCTTCATTTTCTCCATTTTCTTCTTCCTCTTCTTATTTTTTCCTTTTTTTTCTCTTCTTTCTCTTCTACATTTTCTTCATTTTCTTCTTCCTCTTCTTTTTTAGTCGTATTCTTCCTCCTCTTCTTCTTCCTCTCTCTTCCTTTTTCTCATCTTTTCCATCTTCCTCTTCTTCTTCCTTCTTCCCCTCTCCTTTCCCCAGGATGCTGCCAACCTGCTGCTCCAGTACTGGGTAATTTATGTGTGATGCTGCCATTGGCTGTGCCTTCGTTCATAACAGGTGGTTGGATAATTAAGTGTGCTTTATGCCTACAACACTGTTTTGCTCAATGTAATTGCAGATTCCATATAAATAATTCACATGGAATTATTATACTGAGGACATTGCTTGCCTCCTCATAATTTGCTTAACTGAAATAGGCTCTTTCATCACTAGCAGTGATTCGCTTTAAGACCATGTACACAGCATCCTTTACAGCCCGACTTCAGCGGAGATTACTGTAAATTTAATTAAGTTATGCAAATTGTTTGTCCACTCTGCGGTGAAAGGGCGTAAGGCCACTGGACTGTGCAGCCCAAGGGCAGCGAATGGGAGCAGTGAGCCTGGCACCTTTTGAAAGAAATAGGTGATTATTAATAACGAAATAATAACAGCAACCTACTTATAAGTGGTGCCTTTCCTCCCCGCAGTGATACTTGTGCATGTTAAGTGCATGCAAGGCAGCATGTCTTTGCTGTTAGCACTGCATGGGAGTGATTTTGGGTTGCTGCTGTCTGGCTGCATGAAGGCACTCGTTGAGAGATGTCCTCTGGTGCAGTGATGGGCATTGTGTGGGCTGAACCCATGGGGAGGGCACAGCAAAGTGCTGAGCCCAGTGATGGCCAGTAACGACGCGTTGGCTAAACACAGCCCTGTGAGCAGCAGAAAATACACAGCAGAGCTTCGTGTTCTGATAAAGGAATCTGAGTGTTTTAGGATTACTGCAAAAGATGATCGATTTTTTGGTGTATTTGGGACTCCATTTTCAGTCAGTGTAAACACATTACCTGTGAGTTTCCAGATGGGAGGTGCATGCCGTTATCCACATCAGTGTGCCTTATCCACGTCATCGCGTTTGGGCAGACATTTGTGAGCAACCACCTTCAAGGATGAAGCACAGGAAGAGTAACACTTCATCCAGCATCACTGAAGAGCACCATGAGACCTCACTGAGAGCTGCAGCCTCTGCCATTGAACAGCACTGATGTGCCGGGTTCACAACAGCAAGGTCAAACATCACACTGGTCTGATGGCTTTGTTGCCCTCTTTTTTCTACTCTTATAACAAAATATTAAAAATTACAGTAAGTTTTGCAACTTGTGTACATGAATTATATTACATATATGAGGGCTGCTCTGAAAGTAATGCCTCCTGTTTTATGATGTCAGCCCACCACAGCAGAGCTGCATGCTGATGGTGCAGCAGTAGAGGTGGAACCTTCCCACCAAGATCCATTGCATGTTGTTGCTGTGTGACAGATGGCAGCAGAGGGGCAGTCGGACACAATGGTGTCTGACATGGAAGTGCAGATGAAGCAAAGGTGTGGAATTGAATTCCTCCATGCAGAAAAAATATCACTTACTGATGCTTGGTGAATATTTCTGAGACCAAACAGTGGATGTGAGCACAATGAGGGGCGAGTGGTGCTCTTCAGCAGTGGCAGCAGTAGATCTGATCTGCTGGTGCAGGTTCTGATGAGCATGGCATGTACCTCTTGTTCTGCTGGCAAAATGCAGAGTTCATGGTGGTGACTATGTTGAAAAAGAGTGTTTTGCAGCTGAGAATTTAGTCTATCAGACAGTATTATTGTGTTCTTTGTGCTCTTGTAGCTTCCATGGAAATAAATAGGGGGTACAACTTTTGGAGCAAGCTGTGTTCATGCAGCCCACAATGATTCCTCTTCACTCAGTGTGCCATGGGTTGGGTACCCACGTTGTACAGCACAGAGACGAGTGCAGAAGAGAAAATGATGCTGCAGCAGGTGATAATTCAGGTAACAGCACCCCTCCTCACCCCAGGAGCTCTCTTGCCATTAGGATTTCTGTGTTCCAAGGAGCACTCAACAAGCTGCCAAATATTTATAACAATGAGAGCGTGCTCTTACTCCATGTCAGCCCCTCTGCCCCCTCCTCCTCCCCTAGGCTCACAGCATCACCTGAATAAATGACCCTTCCCAACCCCCCAGGGCCCATGGTAGGGTTGTCCCCATCCAATGCAGGAGGAGCTCAGACTGATGTCCCCAAGGTCACTCAGCATCTCAATGACAGAGATGGATTTAGAACCCAGGAGGTGGCCTTAAAAAAAAAAAGAAAAAGAAAGAAAAAAAGAAAAAGAAGAAAAAAAAAAAAAAGAAAAAGGTCTTATCTTTATTTTTTTTATTGCATTTAAAAAATAAAACACCGTTATTAAATATCATAATACTCATAATAGATTTGAGACTTGAACTGCATCCAGAGATGCTAAATGATAAATATAGCTATTATCAGAATAAGCACTCAGTGAAATTGATAGCTAGCATTTGTTTAATGAGTGTGTATATATACACAGAGAGAGGCATGCATGTGCGTGGAGGGGGAGAGATTTCCGTGCACATTCAGAAGGGAAAATTCTGATGTAGCAGAACACTGTCAGCTCGTGGCAGTGCTTTCCTGCTGCTCAGACACCCCTGCAGAGAAAGTGTTAAATTCTGTCATGCTAAAGGTCACAGGAAGACCCAATAAATGCCCAGTTTAACAATGGGGAGAAATATTTTTATCGGTAACCTTTTGAGAAGCGAGTTTAATTGCATGCTAACAGTCATTCACTGAGGGCCGCTAGGAACTGCAGGGGAAGGCAAATGACAACAGTTTGAAGGGTCGTTAAAGTTGGACTCTGCTTTGCTGAGTTTGATGCAGAGTGATCTCAGTGCTGCTGGAGAGACCGGGGCTGGTGGCAGCCAGGAGCCCCAGGTGGCACTGCTGTGTGTCAGGTGGGGATGGAAAGGTTTGGAAAGGAACCTGCTGGATTTGGAGATGGCACAGCTAATGCACGCAGAGCGCTGCAATTGGGGTGTACAGGGTGGAAAGAATATCTCAGATACATCACACCTGGTGGGTGTCCCCTGGTTATTTGGGGGTTGAAAGCAGAGCACCTGGTGGGGGAGGCAGCTGCAATGTATTATGAGGGCAGCCTATAAGATGGTGCTGCCCAGAGCAGCTTTCTTTTAGTAGGGAATGTAGAGGAGTGTGAACACCTTCCTTCAGGGCTCAGCCAGGCCCCAGGGGTGGGCAGAGTGGTGTTTAAGGCTCCATTCCCTGCTTCTTTGTCAGCCAACAGCAATGGGGTTGGGGTGGTCCCAGCGCTTGCTTGGAAGGCTGCCCAAGGTAAGCATAGCATCTTCTCTCTTATCAACCTGGTGGTGTGTGTGGCAGTCACTACAACCTTTTCTTAGCGCCCCTCCTGCTGCTTTGGAAATGGAAAAGGGAAAGTGTGTGGCTGTGGTCCTTGTCCCCTGTCCTGCTGCAGGCACAGCTGCCCACTGTGCTCTAGGGTAGCACTTCATTCTGCACAGCTTGCAAGTGTGGGTTAAATATTTCTCTGCTTTCTGGTCTGGGGGGACAAGGGCTGCAGCTTGCTACATGGCCTTGCACAGGTGAAAGTGATGATGGTGATAATTGAGGGCTAATTACTTTCTGCTGGCAGTGGGCCACCAGGTGTCCTGGCTGGCACAAAGTCGGAGGCTGAGAGTTGTTTTCCCCTCTGAGGTCTGGCAGAGGGGAGCAGCTGCAGGTGGTGCTGCTCCTTTTCTCTGTGCTGGTTTTCACCAGAGCTGCTCAGTAACACCATCTCCCAGAGGTGCCTTATGGTGGGGGAAAGAGGTATGGGTCAGCACGTTTTTTGGAGGCAGGACCAAACATAAACCATACTTCTCTTTGTTGTCATGTTTCCTTGTTGGTTTGGCCAAGCCGAGCAAATGACCCAGCTTGGAATTGACTTTGCAAGCATTTCTGCTCAGACAGTGCCCCTTTCTATAACCTGTAATGATACCTCTGATGTGCTGCTTAAACAGGTTGTTTCCTCTCTATAGACTTTTAATCTCATATTTTTCCAAACTGCTCTACCTTTATCTCTCTAGACTCTAAATGTATATTTCCATCCAGTCCATAATGCCTCGTTTCAGTTGTTGAGCACTTACAATGCAGAAATTAATGTCAGTCTTAATAGCTGCAGGGAAAGTAAGGGATGAGGGCTGCATGGTGTTATCTCAGGGTACAGAGCAGATTTAGCTGTGGCTGCAGAACAAGCTGCTCTCCTCCTGGTGCTCTCAGATGCTTGGGGCACCCCTCTGGTAGATGATCCAAACCAGTAGTCAATGGAGATCATAGAATCAGAAATCAGGGATGGGGGAGTGGTTCCTTCTGGATGCTCTGCTTTTAAGAGTGCTGAGCATCCTTAGACTTTGTGAATTAGTGCATGCCTAGGCATTGGATGAAGTTTTGTGAGTGAGTGCATGCTGCATGGTTTGGGTTGGACACATGGCTTGCTGAAACCTGAAACTCCTTGCTTGTGCTGCAGTAGCCAACAGCTGCTAGATAATAATGGCACAGCTTCCTGCAGGCATTACGAAGCTTCATTAATAAGTGTCAGGATCTGCTGCTGAAGGGGATACAGTTGTGTACAGCACTGCTACAACTGTGCAAGATGAAACAGGAAATTAAACTCAGGGTGACAGCAGTTGCTGCAGGAGGCTGCCCTGTGGGAAGTCCAGGAACTGGGGGAACATCTGCTCAGAGGACAGGGCTGAATGCTCTGGTGTCTTCAGGTGGAGAGAGAGAGCCCAGGGAGCATCTCTGTCCCAAGGTGTGTGCTGGGCTTTAATGGGGGCATCCTTGAGCTTGGTGCTCCTCCTTGTCCGTCCTCAGCCCTGGTCCCACGCTATTTATTTGTGTTTTAGCAGAAGCATAATATAAATGAGGCACCACCATAAAAATGTCAGGGAAAGTTCAAACCTATTCATTACCCATTTCTTTCGGATTAAAATTTCCATCAAGGCTGCTTGGTTTTGACTTGAGTTGCTTTCCTTTTAATGAGCTTGATATAGAAGGTAAAAGATGCTAATTCATCCTTACATCTCTATCATCTCTCAGCTTTTTCTATATAAAGCATCAAGGTCGCATTCTGGGGAAATGTCTTTTTACCAAAGGTGCCATAATAATAATGAAGAAGCAATTTGTTTCAGCAAACTGCCTACAGTAATGAAGCTTAATTATAACCGTGTTATTAATACTGCTGCTTAAGGTAATTCACTTCTGAGCGGGGCGCAGAACAGTAAACTATAATTTAAACAAGAATCGAGACCTAATTTAAATCATCAGATCTGCTATGGAGAAAGGCAAACAGAGCGACTGCGATCGTACGCGGCTTGGAGTTCTCCCTCTGTTCAGCTCCTCGGGAACGTCTGGAGCTGCTGCAAATGTCTCGGCTGTTTTCTCATCTCTGTGCTCCTTTCTAAAGGAACTGAAAGCAAAGCTTTCCTCTCTGCTTGGGAGCACGTTCATGTGCAGGCTCCTTCCTGCCGTCAGCTTTCAGCTCGCCTGGCTGTGTAACACACAGAGTGCCCGTGTGCCCCAAGGGAAGGGCGATGCCTGCGCACCTACGTGTGTGCTGAAAGCCCCCAGGGCGCCCTGGATGCTGCCCAGAAGTGCTCTGTGCTGAGTGTAGCTGTTGCCTCCTGCCACTGCCTGCCCTCCTCTCTCTCTATTTTGTGAAACGCAGGAAATGTCTCTTTTAGCACGGGGTGGTTTCAGTTCTGCTTCATTTGGAAGCCTTTGGACTGGTACCCCTCACTGTGTCCCTTCCTCCCCCCCCTGCCTGTCCCCTGTTGTTTCTCCCTCTGGATCTTTATTTTCCAGGCTGAGCGCCCTATCCAGGTCCCTCTTTCTCCCTCAGCCCATTCTCTCCTGTTGCAGGCGGCTTCACAGACCTCTTAGCTCCCAGATCCCTTTCTCTCAGCCCTCCATAACAAGGTCCTTCCCTTTTGGTGGCTGCATGCCCTGACATCCCCCTTCCCCAATCCCTCATTAGTTCTGTTCTTCCCTGTGCTCCCTCACCTCAAAGCTCCCGCAGCCATCTGTGCTCTGTGCTGCAGCGCTCCGACGGTTACACGGGCTCTGTGAAGCCAAATGACATGAAATGATATTTCTACTTTGCTAGTAATAACATTTCCTTGCAAACCCCTCTTCAATAGGAAATAGAGTGAGAAACCACAGCAGTTTCTCTCTCCTTTCCCATTCCTCTTTAGGGCTCGCTGTCAAATCCATACTCCCAAATCCTGGCATGCAAAATGCATTCACCCGCACAGGGTTCACGCAGCTCTGTTTGCTCAGTCCAGGTTCACCCTTGTCAGCAGCAGGTGTGGTTCTGTTAGAAATGGTGACAGAGGAGAGAGGTGCAGAGGAGAAGTAAATCAGCGGAGTGTTTCTTGGGCAGGGGAAAAAGCCTCCATCACTGTTCCACTTGACTGCAACCTCCTGCAGGCTGTTTCATCTCATATTATCTAAGCTCCAAGGGGGTGTCCAATTTGAGGAACAATAACTATAAAGTCATTTGCAGTCCCCCGCTGAGGCACAGCACATGATAGCCTGGGTAAAGCAGCAAACAGACTTGATGGCCCCTTCTGCAGAGCTGGACTCGGATGGGAGGGCGTGGATGGACCCTCTGGTGTGGGGCTGTATTCTCACCGTGCCCCACAGTGCTGCTGGAAAGGTCACAAGGATAAAGCCGTGCTGCTGTGGTACTGCAGGCATGGGCTGTGCTGGCACTTTGCTTCCCATTTCCTACTGTTGTGCAAATGTTGGTGTGGCTCCACAGCAGTTAAAGCAGCTGTGACGAGCCCATTCACGCTGCTCCTGCCCGTGGAGCTGGTTCAAGAAGAGGAAATTGGAAAAAGTGTGATAGCTCAGTGTCCAGCCTTCAGCAGTGTGCTGGAGTGCTTCCTGCTTGTCAGTGGTGTTGGTGGGAAGAGGAGAGGATGGGTGTATGGCTATGAGGATGCCCAGTGCTGCCTGCATGCACTGACCCTGCTCTGCTTCAGCTGCTGCTGTTTGGTGGGAGGCATCCTCCCCAGCAAAGCTGCTCTTCACCTCCTCCATAGCGATAACTTGCTCAGGGAGGCTGAGTGACCTGGGACATTCACCTGTCTACAATGGGAATGGACTTTTTGTACTTGGATGCCACCAGAGGCAGCCCTGGAGCCTGGGGCAGGCAGGGCTCTGTGAGAGCTGTGCTGTGGGGCTGCCTGGGCTCTGTACTATGAGAAGCACAGCAGCTCAGCACAGAGGGGACAAATCTGTCTCTTGCTTCCACCCTCTGCTAAGCCCTCCTTCCAGGCGCAGAGCGAGCGCTCATTGTGGCAGTAGTTTTTGCTATAGATCCTCTCTCCTGGAAGCTTGGAAGATCAGAGAGTTTGACATAACAGATAGATCTGATCAACTGTTCTGCCTCCCCAGCTTTCTTCCCCCTGCTCACCATCAGGATGCTCTTAATGACACCACTGTGTGCTTAGCCATAGCGGTGACTTTGTCGCTCCCAGACAACGGCAAGGAATGATCCATGTCCTTTGCCCCCTGCTGCTCATGGATGCCCACCCTTCCTTCACCCAGCATCCAGGCTGCTCTCCTGGAGTCCCAGGGCGGTGCTGGGTCACTGCCTGTCTCCTGCCTGTGGCTCAGCTCCCTGCTCTGCCTGCATGCTGCAGAGCAGTGCTCCTGAGCTACAGCCTTAATCCACGATAAGAGACTTGATCTCAGCAGGGGAGAGTCAACTGGCAAACACCACGAGTGATATAAAGCAGCCCAGCAGGACTGAATGCATTACCCAGACATTGTTTTAAAGAAAGGAGGGAAACGGGGAAGGACCAGGGAAGAGAAGTAAAAACTAGGTGCTGAGTTTTGCTGTGTGTGAGTGTCACAGGCGATGTGCAAGGTGACTCCCCAAGCCCTCCCATGCTCACTTGTAAGATGAAAAACAAGCCCAGCATCTGTCTGGGAGATAAAGTAATGTGTGTGGTAGTGTGGGAAAGGCTGTAGGCTTTCCTCCCTTGCACAGTGCATCGCTGGGCACAGCAGAGACAGTGGAAGGGAAGGGATAAGAGTGACCCAAAGGGATCACTGTGAGAAGAAGGAACGCTGGGAGTGGATACAGCAGCAAAATGGGATTTAGGAAATTCCTGTGCCAGCAGTAGAAATGCCCTTGCTGGAAGCGTTTAAAGAATAAATAGCCTCCAAATGAGCAACTCAATGGCGATTTGTATGGATGTTCTACACGATTCGATACTGGGGGAGAAGGATGAACCTATTACAGTAATTAACTTCTTGCACATCAAAGCAAGTGCTGAAGAAGCTTTTCTGTGCAGCGGTTTGATTCCAGATAGGAAGGAAATGGAAGCAATAGTGGGAATGCTGTGTGTGCCCACTCTGCTGGTGTGACCTCTGGGGCTTCCATACCCAGAGACCATCTCAGAGGAACCCCTTCATGTCCGTCTGTCCGTCTCCTGGAGGAGCACCCAAGGTCAGAGCACTGTCCTCCATCCAGAGCAGTGCCCTTAGCTTGGATCTGACTTAAAACAGTTTGAGAAAGGGAGGAAAAGTATTCAGTGGGGAGTTTGGGAAGAGCAGAAGTTTTAATTGGGTTTTATCTATTAGTTAATCAGGAAGTATTTCTGTGACAATTAGGTCAAAGCCTCTGGCATGTCTGTGAAGCAGACATCCATCATTAGCCCTACCTGGGTTTGCAAAGTGGTATTTATGAGCTTCCAGCAGGCGAAAAAGCCCTTCTAAGAAATTAAGGTGAAATGCACACTCTTGACCATGGGGGGAAGGCTGTCAGCTGTGATTGATGGCTGGGAGAGGGGAAGAACAGCTGTTTGTGGGGTCCAGCCACGTTTTACAAACCTTTGTCTGTCAGCAGCAGCTGGTCCCCAAATGGGATGGGGTGGTGGTGCTGAGGCCACAGGCGCTGCTGCTCGGGGTGAGATGCTGTTGGGAGCATTGCATGAGGCCAAAGCACAGCCCTGCACAGTGGGTTCCCGCTCATTTCTGTGCAGTACGCAGCCCGAGTCTCTGCAGGCTGCTCTAACCTCATTGCTGCACTGAGAAATATATTTTTCCCAGCGACTGTGTGCATTCACACCAGTCTAAATGAGGATTTTTCACACAGCTCTGTCCAAACATGTTTAAGGCCTTAAAAACTCAGTTATGTGCCCAGCACTATTCTGCAGAAGGGAGAGGATAGCAATGTGAGCAGCCTGGGGGGGTTTGTCTGTTGATTTGGAGCTGGGGCTTGGGCATAGCTTAGCACAGAGTGTGCTTCAGCCATGCTTTGTGCTAAGGTTGATTCATCCAAATGGAAATGATGCAAGGGGATCGAGCTAAGGAATGCTTGTTCTTGAAAATCTCCATAGTTTGGTGGTGCCCCCATCCCTGCAGGCACTCAATGGTGGGGCCCTGGGCAGCCTGAGTTGGTGGGGGGCAGCCCTGCCCACAGCTGGGGGTGGCACTGGGTGGGCTTTGAGCTCCCCTCCAACCTGAGCCGTTCTTTGATTCTAGTTACAATATTGACTAAAAATTGTTTTATGTTTTTTCAGTTTTCAAAGAAGTGTTTTGGAAAGGAATTTAATTCACAGCAAGTAAATGAAAGATTTGGAAAACAGCCACAAATTATTTTTAATTGTTGAAACAAACGAAAAATCAGTTGGCGTTCTGTGGGTTTTGCCTGGGGATGTTTGCTGGCTCTCTTGTTTTCTTCTTCATCCACTGACCTCTTTCAGATCCTATATTTTTGGTGCAGTTTGAGATAGTCTTTATCATTTTTAATCCTTCAGAATTCTCAGTGCTTCAGAGAACCATTTCCCTGGTTTTCAGGCAGATCCCCCAACCGTGGAATTCGCTCGGATCAGAAAAGTCCCATCGTGCTGCCCTGCGGGGCGCCTCTCAAGATGTGTTGTTCAATCCGGCTGTGTCAGGGGATGTACATGGAACAGCAAGATGGGGTTTTCCCAGGAGAGGTGGGGAGAAAGTCTGGAGGCTGACATGGTGACAGCAGACCCTCAGGAGCACGCACACAGCAGTCTTGGGCTGCTCCCCTCCTGTGTTCATGCACAGCTGAGCTTTGCTCAGGGCTTGCTGCAGGATGCGAGCAGGGATGTTTGCACAGCTCACCGTTGTGCACCTCAAATCAGTTTCTGGGTGCAGCAGCTTCCTGGGCGTGAAATGGGAGCAATGTGTAAATCCCCTTAATGAAGGAGCATTGGGATGGAGCAGTTTGTTCAGTTTTGTTCAGCTACAGAACTCTTTCCTGGTGATCTCTGTGCTGTAGCTCCCCAGGAAAAATCTCTGCAGGGTGGGCACATTACTGGGGATCACAGCTCTCTCTGCTTTCCACATGTGCAGAGCCAAAGCTGATCTGCTGGAAGCTGTTTGGCCATGAAGGCTTTCCAAGCTGTGAAGTGGAATTATAATCATTTTGAAGCCTATTTTTTTTTTTTTTTTCCCCATTAATTTTTGTTACAGGAATGGCTCATTAGCAAGCTATGCAGCTCTCAGGGGAGGGCAGCTCTGCACCAGGAGCACCTGTAGGTGACACTGAGTGGGAAGTGGCATCTGGGGTGGCACAGAATGGAGAGGAGCAGAGCACTATTGGCACTGGGATTACCCTGAGGCTGAGCACCTCGCTCTGCTGCTCGGTTACATGAGGTCCCCTCGCAAACTAAACAAACCCAGCAGTTTCCTTGCAAGTTTTCAGAGGGCAGGAGCCCTTCTCTTTTAATTAGCTGCAGCAGAGCTGTTCAGCAGTGAGTGCATTGAGCTGCTGGGCACGCTGAGTACGGCCCTCCTCTAGGTTAAGTGGTAATTACACCTAATTAGGAGCAAATAAATATTGTATGTGCTTTGGACTACCGCAAGTGACCAGCGCAAAGCCAGAAGTGTGAGGGAATGTCTGCATGGTGCTGTGGGTCCTTGCTGGACCCTTTTGTCTTTTACCCCATGTATCTCACATGGCACAATTGCTGTGCCCTTGGTCCTTTTCCCCATTCCCAGCCTGGAGCTGCAGCCCCAAAGCTTCTCCCTCTGCACCTAATCTCCCCATTGCCCTCCAGTGATCTCCCCTGCACATTTGGCACAGTTTCTGCATTGGCAGGATGAGGCTAATAATGATTACCTGGCTTGCAGGGATGCTGGAAGGCCTAATTAGCTAATGTCCATAAATGTGGTGCCTGCACCTGGATCTGCTGTTGCTGTGTTTCTGGTACTTTTGGATTCTTTTCCTCTCCTTCTCGACTGCAGGCAGGTTACAGTACATCCTGGAAGGAAGGATGAAATGCAACTGCAGCTTTGTCTTTTATTATGTTTCTGTTCTGTAATAAACAGCAGTGGGTATTCATTATTATTTAAACACCCCATGCTTCTGAAGCCTTATTTAGGCGGCGTTTTTCCACAGCATATGCTGGAATTTACAGCAAGTGCAGCCGCTCTACAGTCAACATTTGGTTTCTTTCACCCACAGACTGCGGTGCTAATTAGGGGAGGTTTTCCCTTGTTATCCCGGGGAGGTCAGGCCCAGCAATTAGCATTTTGCAGAGATCTGAGAGGAGAAGTGGCAGAGTTGAGCCTGCAGGTAGGCAGCTTGGGGGGGGGGGGGGGGGGGGGGTGAACGTGGCCCTGGGGTGCTGTGTGTTTGTCCTGGAGCTGCCGGAGGGATTTGCATCCCCTTGGAACAGCTCTGACTTGGGATCACATGGAACACGCACCAATGTGTCTTTGGGTTGTATATGGCCCTGCTGTGCAGTGGGTTCTCATGGCTAGCAGGGCTCTGCTCCAACATACCCTCATACATAGGCAATGCCACCACAAGCAGGGGTCATCCAGGCTGCCGAACAACCTCTGCACCACTGGGATGGGCTGTAGGACTTCATGGCACAGCTCAGGAACTCGTTTAATTAACGTGAGACTGGGGCGGGCTGCCCTCCATCGCACACCCTTAGGCATCAACCTGCAGTGAGCTTCTGCAGCATTAGCAGGGGTGGTCAGGGTGTGCTGTAAATAAGTGCACCAGAGTGTATTGCCAGTGCACAATGCAAAGCTTTCCAAGCACGGGCTTTGATATTGTAGAATCAAATTTAAACTTTCTCCTCCTCTGAACTTCCTCCTGGCCGGTGGTGCAGCTCTGTGGGATAAAGGCACCTCAGCCCCCAGTCAGCACAGCTGCTTGGGCAATTTCCCCTTTATACATACGCACAGCCTGACAATGGCAGAATGGGTCCCTGCAGGCAAGGAATATCAAGCAAAGCTGCTTTTGTGCTTCTGACTGCAGAGCAAAGTGAGCCCTGCGTCGCAGCTCCAGATATTATCTGCAAGCTGCTCTGTGTAACTTTATTTAGATCTTTCTGCGTTAATTGCATGGAGAAGGGCTCAAAAGTTCAGGATGTGAGCGAGGGTTCTTTGATGTAGGAGGCTGTTGTCTCGGAATCAGGCTTTATATTATTATGTAAAACATAAAGGGCATTAGTTAGAAAACTGCTGATTAATTTAAGAACTCCGTCTTTGTGAGCTGCTTTGTTTAAGGAGAAGGGAGGAAGGAGCCTGGCTGCAGCTGAGGACAGCTCGTTCAGCCCTGCTGGTGCAATGAGAAACCAGCACCTTTTCCCCCTTGCCAAAATCAATAGAGAGACATGGTGGGGGGGGTCACCTAATTGGATGCTGCTCCCTGAGAGGCCATTGCAGTCAGAAACCCAAGCACGCCGCTTCAGACTGCCTGCAAGGTCATCAATCACACTGTGAGGTGGGCATGGGCTTCTGCCCATCTCCATGTTCCATTGATCTGGAGCTGTAGCTCTACTGCAGGGTCATGGCAGCACAGCCCACCCCCATGGCTTGTGCTTTCCTTCCTTATGGCTTGCTAGTGAGGGTATTTTGTTCCTTAAAACAAGGGAATTGAATTGGGGTTTGCTTAATTTAGTACCTGCTTTGGGAATGGTCCAGTGGTGTTGGCTAGTTGGTGGTGGATGGTGATGCCCAGCCACCATGGGGTTCTGCAGCGAGAATCACAGACTCATAGAACCATAGAATCACCAAGGGAAGTGGATGGGAGTGCAGCCTCCTGCTGTGCCACGGGGCTGCACCCCTTCATCCATCCTGCGTGCCCCTTCATTAGCATTGCACCTCTCCCATTGCTGGTGGCTGCAGATTGCTGTTTGCTGACCAACTCCCCTGCAGGTGACATTTCCAGCTGTGGTACAAGGGTGTGAGGGGTAGGAATAGGGGCTGGTGTGTGGGGTGCACTTCACAGAGGGCAGTGATGCCTTGTGGAGGCACTCGGGGCCACCTGCTGTGCTGCTAAAGTGCATTTACTGCAGCATCCCTGGAAGAACATGCAGAAGCTGCTCATGCTCCATCAGATCCACCCAGGATTGCTCCAAGAGGAGCAGGAATAATCATCACAGACCAAGATTAAAAAAAAAAAAAGAAAATAATAATCAAAGGCTAATCCTAAAAACTCTTCTTTAATCTTTGTGCTTCCAGACCTAGTCTCCCTTTCATCTAGGACTTTGCTGTTCTTTAGTTATTCTATGGTTATAGAAACCACAAGGCTGTGAGAGGGAAAGAGAAAAGAAAAGATTAAATTAATGAGCAGGTAAGCAGGTTTATTATTTCGTCTGATCCTTCCTTCCTTCCTGCTAATTTCTCTGAGGCAATTTGGGAGGTAGAGCCTGTAACATTAACTTTGTGACAGACTATTGTATCCATTTTCTTCCTTAAACCATTTATCTGAATGATATTAAGATCCAATTTGCATAGCTACTTTAAGGAACAGCACGGCGAGTGTGTATCAGCCAAGCTGTGGTGTCTGACAGGAGCATAAAAATAATGAAAGGGATACTTTCATCTGTGTGTAATTATGGGATGTACACCACGCCGTGATGACACGACATCAGTGGCAGTGGTGTGTATTCCACACACTGACACGCAGAGCAGCTCACCCACAGCAAACCCTTTCCTGTCCCAAAGCAGCTGGAGATCCACCATGTGGGATGTGGCATTCCTAAAGGTTCCAGGAGAACTTCTGCTGCCTCTGAAATGTCCAGGCATTGAGCCCGCTGTGTGTGCCAGCTGCTGGGCAGGATCTCATTGCCCGGAAGGCAGGAGCAGAAGGTTGGGATGGGGTGCTGGCCTCTGATGCACCTCAGTGATGAGCTGTGCTTCTCCTGCACCTGCCCCGTGTTGGGAGAGGGGAACTGCAGCCTGCAGACTGTATTGCAAAAAAGGCTTGGAGTCAAGGAGAAGCCAAGAGGGCTGTGAGGGAGCAGAAGGTAGTGGCATCGTGCAGGAGCTGGCCTATGGGAGAAGTGGGCTCAAGAGAATCATTCCACTTCTCATGCCAGTATCTGAGTCTAATCCCCACTTCTAGCTCATTAATTGAACCACAGAGAGCAAGTTTGAGGCCAAGTCCTCAGCTGCAGTAAGTCAATTGCTTCTGGTGGAGCTGAGCCAGCACTCGCTCCTTGGCTGGTGTGGGCTCTCCTGCTCCTTACATTGCTCCTACTTGAAATGCTTTGGTAATACTTTTGAAATGAAGTGCTTTGGTGGAAGGAGAGAGTGAAACTCCACCTGTGTTGTTTTTGTTTTTAATGGTACTGTGCTCTCCAAATCTGCTCTGGTCATTCCCAACACAGTCCTTAGGAAGCAGGCTGCACATCCTGGCTATCTGACAGCCTTAGTCCTGGCTGTGATGGGACTGACTCTACTGTTCCCTATCACTGTAGAATCATTCTAATTAAATAGAATCCTGCAGTCCCCTATGTACTGAGCTCTGCAAGAAGAGTGTGATTTGAAGAGCTTCTGAGTGCTTTGGGCCTCGTGACAAATGCTGTATGTGGTGGGAGAGGGATGTGGGAAGTCAGGAACGGCAGGAAGCATTGGGAGAAGGCTACCCATGGACCACAAGCTGCTCAGTTGTGTCTGGGGTTTGCTGCTGTGGGGAGGGAGGGCACAGCAGTGCCATCAGAAAGAGCTGTGGCCACATCCTTGGTTCTTTGTCCCACCAACCCAGAGAGTGAGCGGCCAAATGTGGTTGGTGATCGATTGGCCCCAATGGAAGTGCTTCCAGCCCTGGGTTGGGCTGCTGCCAGCCATGAGCACGGCGGAGGCCTCAGGGCAGGTGTGAGTGCTGGGGACATGAGTTATGGCACCTGGCAGAGGTCGATGTCTGCAGTTCTCAATGAGCCATTCAGGAAAGCAGCAGCGGTGATGGATTCTCGGTCGGGTCTGTTTTGCTAGCTGATAAAGCCTTAACTTAATAGTTATGAACTGGACACAGGAAATAGTCTGGTGCAACGTGTGCCATGCTGATGGGTTGTGATTTTAAGCCTTACTGTCTCGGAGAAGTGGTCTGAATGGGCACTGTAGATAGCCCTGCTCATCCTTGGGTGGCTATCCTATCCCCAGCCCCATGAAAGAGAGCGTTGGGCTTCTGTGTGGTGTCTGCAAAACCCACTGGGGGGTTCAGCACACAGGGCTGAACCAGGGTTTGGTCACTGCCTGCAGTGCTGCTGCTGGTGATGCTTTTCCCCATCCCAGAAGGAAGCTGCCCTTCGTGTTCCTGGGTAGCTGTGCTATGGCTCTTGCACCCAGGGCTTGCTCCTTTTGCTTCCCTCAACTTTTGTTTTTAATGATGTTTGTTCCAAAGCTGTTTTGCTGCTTTGTTTCTTTCCATCTGCCGCCTCCTTTCAATCCAATTAGGGCCTTGTTGATAGTTCCTTGAATTTAAGAGATTGCTTTCATTTGACCCCTGACTTTGAGGTTCATCTCGCATAGCCCAATCCAGCACTGTCTGACAAGTTTCTTCATTTCATCTTCACTTGATGGAGCCGCCTGGACTGCTCTGTAGTGTCAGTGCTGTCTCCGAAGTAGAAAGCTTTTCAATTAAGGAACTTTATTTTTTAGGACTCATTAAAAGAGAGAGAGAGAGGTTTTTTTTTTTTTTTCTTCCCCTAACTTCTTCTTCTTTGTGGGTAATTATTATTAATGGCCTTTCTTTTTAGTTTGATACAATCACAAAGAAAAAGGGGGAGAGGTGGCAGAGTCCCACTTGGCTGGGGGGAGGGGGAGTGGGGATGTAACTGAAGTGATGGGGAATGATGTCTTTGCTATTACTCCTACTGCAGAGCACGTGATGGGGGTGGCAGGGCTTGGCCCCCTCCCTGCAGTCCATGCCATCCTCCACCCCTCTGCAGCACAGCAAAGCCCACTGTGTGCAGGTGAGGATGAAGGTGGCAGCACCCACTGTGTGGCTCCATGCCTGGCGTTCTCTCTGAAAACAGGCAATCTTCAATTTCCATAGAAATCCTTTTGTCTGTGAATCCCAAAGCGTTTCATGCTCTTTACCAACCTCGCAACGCTCTGCAAAGGCAACTAATTGTATCGTTATCATTGTGCAAATGAGGAAACGGAGATGCTTCAGGCTCCTGAAGCACACGGAGGCTGAGCCTGGGAGCAGCTCAGCCCTGGCTCCTCCTCCCCCCAGGGTTGCCCTCCTCCTGCACCCTATGCCAGAGGGTTTCCTGCGGGCTCACCTTGTTTTCCTCCTCCCAGTCCCCTCACTGGACACACACTTTGTGTTCCTGTGAAGCCTTCATCTCATAAGGGCTGCTCAATGTGAGCTGGGGGAGCCCATGTAGAGCAAGGCAAACCCCCAGTAATTCAGTTTCCAGCAAAGCCAGGGCAGGCAGACAGGGCTGAGCCAGGTTCTCAATCCTCTCCCTAGCCTCCCCTTCTCCCTGTGCATCAAAGCATCTCCAGCACACCGCCGTACATGACCCACTTCTGTATCCAGAGCATCCACCTGTGTGTGAGAGCTCATAATGCTGCAGTAATCCCAGCTGAGTGCAGTCCCACATCCACCCCCAGGTAGAGCACAAACAAACAGCAGCCTGGAGTGAGCAGCTCTGGGCAGAGCATGGCACAGCACGTCCCTCTCCAAGGCACGGATGCTTTGCTAGCGCTGCCAGTGCGGAAAGCAGAAAATGGGACATGTCCCCAGGAAGCCCAGGTCTCAGCCTCACTGGGAAATTGGAGCAGAGATGAGTGTAAATGCCACGCTCAGGAAACTCTTCTGCCTACTGAAAGAAA
This sequence comes from Lagopus muta, assembly GCF_023343835.1. NCBI lineage: Eukaryota > Metazoa > Chordata > Aves > Galliformes > Phasianidae > Lagopus > Lagopus muta. The sequence continues at coordinate 4,954,124 of NC_064454.1, read as the reverse complement.
GCAGTGGAGTGAAAATGTGAGTGGTGGATGTTTGCTGAACAGAAGAGGGTAGAGGCAGCGCTCTGCTGGTGGTGCTCCAGGAGCCATCAGGGATGTGTGGGGCTGCAGGATGGGCACGCAGCATCTCAGTGCTCACGTGTGGTTCCAATCAAGAGCAGGATGATTCCATAATGCCCTTCCTAAAGAATGACTGTGCCCTGAGCAGTCAGCTGGTGAGCATCTCTGAGTGAATGCAAAGCTTCTAATGCTGTTGACAGGTGAGCCTACACTTAAATTCCTCCCATGGCTGTGTGCTGCAAGAGGATTAAAATACGGAGTGCAATGTCTCATCAGTGGGTACAGCCATGCAGTCTTTCTCCCAAGCTCTGTTGAATGCACCAAACCCCACACAAGTGTTTGATGTGGGGACAGCACTCTGCACATCCGGGCAGCAGGCATCAGCCTTGGAGAAGTGCTGTGCTGCAAACAACAGCCAGAGAATGACTTTATTATTTTATTTTTATTATGTTCTTAATGAAAGATGAGGTTCTGGAGAAGGATGGAGAGGCCTCTGCATGACCCCACCAAAATGTCTCATTATCCTTCAGGGGTGGGCAAGCACCTATACCGATAAACATTTGACTAATGGACAAGCCTCAACATCATAAACATTGCCTCCCCGTTCGCGCTAATTGTCCTCCTTGTCACTGCTGTTTGCAGAGTGACAAATGATTTGGTTTTAATGGAGATCAAATTCCCCTGTCGCTCTTAAGTAATCCCTTTAAGCCAAGGATGAGTCATGGGGACAGGACAGAGCGTGTAGGGAGAGGATTTCAAAAGAGTTGTTCCCTCCATACCTGAGTCATCTATAACAGCAATCCCAGACCAATTTTCCCTGCAGGCATGTTTTCTCAGCCAAAGCCTCTTTGTTTCCTGTAGCACGAGCAATATTTATCCTTCCCCATGGTGCAAGACCAAGCGAACACCTGATGGAATTAATAAACAACTCGTTTAAAACTGGTGCACGAGCATGCTTGGGCAACACCAAGACAACTCAGGATTAGAGGGTCATTTTCTAGTGAAAACTTGGTAAGGATTGAAAGTAATAGGATGGACGTCCAGTTTGTTGTGTGAGAGGTTCAATGAACAAGAGGTTGGCCAGCAATGTTGGCCATTGCTCTAGACATGGAAGCAAACGTGGACATTCCCAAAACCTGAGGACTCATCTGTGTGATAGTTTTCCCCAAATGAAACGACAGCTTTCAAAATTGGATTTGAAAGGGAAAAATATCAAATCCCCAAGTCCTCAGCCTAAGTTACTAAACATGCTGCATGCGAGGGGAAGGCTGCTGCTTGCTCCATTTAGGAAGCAGCGTACTGCTGGGAGAAAGGCCTCCATTATCTGTGGCATTCCTGCAGCAGTTCAGAAGAGTTTATGGAAAACCTACATTTACCAGGGGCTGCTGAGCATCTCCTGGTGCCTGTTACAAACTTCAGATCTATAGAAAGAGGGAAACATAGGAGATGTGTGACACTGAGAGCGGAAGAATGGGAAGCGCTGACCTCAGGCCCTTGTGGTGGCAAGGAATTTCTTTGGATAAAGAGAAAAGTCTGCTGTGATTACTGTTAATGTGATCTGGAAGAAAAACTCCTCCTCAACTGCAAATACGTCAATTTGGGTATAAGCTACGGAGCAAGAGATGGCAGGTGGGCAGCTTGAGGCCATGCAGAGCTGTTCCAGAGTTATGGAACCTCGGTGCTGTGGTTTGCTGTGACCCAGCTCCAGCTCTTCAAGGACAGCAATTAAAAATCCATCCAGGCGCTGCCAAGCGGGGAACCTTTCTGCTGCTCGTCTGCAGAGACCAGCAGAGGAGTCACCATATTTGGTGTTAATGCAATATTAACATGGTAAAAGTGTGTTAGCCCGAGCTTTTGTCCAACAGGAAATGATTGTCACATCAGAGACTTTATTCTCACTTGGAAAACAAAAAAAGCACTGTGAAGTGCAGAGATTTACCTGGAAGATTTGTCAGGAAGGGAATCAAACAAGACGCAAACAACTCCCTTTCAAAAATTATCTCAGTGACTTGATGATGTAACAAGCCTTCAAGATCCAGCTGGGTGAAAAAAAAGTCTTCCAGCTGAGATTTGATAGCAGCCTCCCATCGCTAGGAAGTTATTAAAAATCCTGCCCCAGGGGAGGGCCCACTGTGCAACCACTGCCCCCCGGTAGCCCTGTGATTTTTTTGGAAGTGTTTGGATTCCAGGAAAGAAATTAAAAAATAAGACATAAAAAATAAAATAATAATAAAAAAAAAATCCAGCCCTAGCAACTGAAGTTTGTGTCTGCCTGATTTTTTTATTCTCTGCTGTTTTGTTACAGGACGTAGAAGAGAAATAGAACAGTTATCTCCCAGGCCTAACTGGAGGAGCTGCATGGCCCAAACTGGATGTGTTCCAAGCCCTCTGTGGATGACACAAAGCCTCACTGCCCCATTGCTTTCCATGACCCCAAGGCAGCAGGAGTACGTGGGCTACAGTGTTCAGCTCCCCAAGGCTGGGGCTGCTCCTTCCTGTGGTGCCAGGACGTCACTGGTGATGGCAACCAGCACCAAGGCATGGCATGGCCCACAGAGAGGCATCTCAGATGGCCATTAAGCTCTTGCTGGATTTCATTATCTCTATGGACAAGAGAGCAGCCTGAAACACAGCTGCTGAGCGTCAGTTCGTAGGAGCTGTATCTACACTGCAGTCCTCTGCTGACATTGCTGCATTAGCAGAGGTGAGAAACGGAGCGGTGAAACTGGGCCAGCAAAACGTTTCATGTAGCAGCACTTAAACCGGCAAAGCTGTGATTAGCAGGAACGTCTTGCTCATGTAGGTAATTTTATTATGCTATTTTAGCAGGCAGCATTGAGAAGATGACCTTGTCCATGCTAAGAGGACACAGCTGCATCCCTGGCAGAGCACGCTGAGCCCCGACCTGCGAGGGAAGGACCAGGTGTGCTGGAGCCTCACAAAAGCCATGCACTACCTGCCTCCCAAATGTGGAGTATTTTAGGGTAAAAAAGAAATGATGGCATTTGGTCACTCTCTGAGGACTCAGGGGACAGATAAGAGGAAAGCAGTTGGACTTGATGGAGTTGAGGTTTCCACGCCAGATGCTAGAAGAGCAATGCAGCTGCAGGTGTGGCACTGGAGCTGGCGGCTGGGGATGGGCAGAGAGCCACTGACACTGCTGAGAGTGTCCAAGGGCACAAATGTGCCTTTTCTTGAAGGCTGTGGTGTGGACCAGTGCTCCTCAAGACCTCCTCCAACTTGTGACCACATCAGCATCCCAGTCCCACGGGGAAGCCCTTACTGCAGAGCACCCATCCTCCACCCCTTATTTGGATCCATTTCCCTCTTAAACAGAGATCACATTATCCCATGACACAAACCAAACATCACCAAAAGGCAGAGAGTGAACAAACAGACTGAGCTGAGGGCATCCCAACCCACCGCTCTCCTTATCTGCCTCTGATCAGGGCAGTGCAGTCCCTGAGGGGTGAAGCAGCATCTCAAGTGCATTCCTGGTTTTGGTGTTGTTTTGTTTTTTTTTTAAATCATGCTGCTGAGCTAATGAGGGTCCCAGGTTCTAAATATCACTTAAAGTCAGAGACAGATAGCATTAATGACAGGGAGAGGGCAGCATCCAGGTGGGTGCTTTGGTTCAGGAACATTGCTCCTCCTCCGCTGCTGCACCCCACAGGTGCTCAGAGTAAATTTTGCATTTTCCCAGAGACCTTTTCTAGTTGTTGTTGGGCCCTTTTTGCCTGCTGGGAAGGCAGAGCAGACTTTTTGAAGTGGGCAGTTGTGAGGCACAGCACAAGCCCAGTCTGCTGGTACTGGGCTTTGGTTGAGCATGGCACTGTGCACCCCAAAGGAGAGGACTGGGTGCTGTGCATTGCCCATCTCAAATCCCCCATTTTGTGCACCAGGAGAAGGACCCAGGGCAGAGGCAGATCCTCTATGCCCACTCCTTGCTCTCCAGGCTGTGGCCACAGCTAATCCTTGTGAGATCATCACACAGAACCTGTTCAGCTGTAAATCGCTTCCTGCTGAGCACCCATAATACACAGATTGGAGGTAACTTTACTCCAGAGAGCCAATTAGTGCAAATCTAGACCTGGTAATTACAGTGCGATAAGATCCCGGCTGCTGATATCTCTGGGCAGATAAGGCACCAGGAAGCAATCTCCTAATGCAATCGCAGTGATTATTAAAGCTTCACCTCTGTCCCACAAAGCCCTGGGGAGGTTTAGCACCAGCTCTATGCTTATGGCACCAAAAGCAAGCTGCTGCTCTAGGAACAAGGCAGGAGGGAAAAGCTTGCAGCCTTCCTACTGCCCCTACAGCACCCAGATGTTGCTCAGCATCATCTCCTCCCTATCAGGAACCAGAAGTGAGGATTTCTTCTCGCAATGTCTTCCAATGGTGAGCAAGTATCAGCAGCAAGTGTTTACCTGCCTGGGTTCTGCATTGTATCTGCTGGGAAAGCAGTGGTGCCAGGGGCTCTGTGTTGGTATTTTTTCAGCCCCAGGGTATGGGGGTTATTTCATACGTCCTTCTTGCTGCTAAGAAACAGAGGGTCCAAAGCAGACCTGATTGCAATTGGAGGAAAAGAGGATTTCTGCAGAGGAAGGAGTGCCTGGGCAGGGAGATCTGCTATCTGAAGCCTCCACACTGTCCTGGAATAACTTTCCTCTGTGCTGGTGAAATCAGGTCGTGTGTGCTTTGGAGGTGTTTTGGCTTTGGCTTTGATGCACTTTTAAGGATAAAAATTCTGGGCCTTGCCTCTGTGAATCATGGAGTCATTTACAAACAGGCCCCAAATTCTCTTCCTTCTCCCTTGACAAGGAGAAGAGTGAGTTATTCCCATACAATGAAACCTGAAATGGAAGGCTCTGCATCTTACTGGAGGTGTGCAGGGTGTGCAGCACTTGGATCTTGGTGTGAACCCAGCATGGGGGGTTTTGTGTTCAGCAAGCAGAAGTGTATCTCATGGAATTTGTATGTGGAGTTGGGCAAAGGGTAGAAAGCATCACTGCTGTCCTGTAAGTGTTCCTGGATGCGTGGTGTGGGCTGGGGCAGCCTCACAGCACAGCCTGTATGGAGCTCATGTTGGTGTTCAGTATGTGGGCAGTGCATGGCTTTCCCCAACCTGCTGCTGTAATTGGCCTGAAATTAGGAGCTGTATAACACTGTGAACAGGGCAGTAAAGGGTCCTAAACCTCCCCGATGCTTCTGGTTGTTAATGTCTGCTTGTAGCTTAATTACATCATCAATTCCATTAAATAATGCAGTAAGATACTGGGATTTAATGAATGCACTGCAAAGAATAAATCGAACTTCTGGTGGAGCTGGAGTGTCCTTCATGGAACCAGAAAAAAATGGAACATGGAGTCAATTTCCACAGTGTCCAATAATTAAGTATTGGGAGCCCAACCAGCAGCAGAAGCTTTCCCAGAGCAAGGGGGAAGATCCTGGTGTGAGCTCACAGCAGCACCCTGAGCCTTGGATGGGAGCAGCGGTGCCTGGAGGTGGGATGGATCCTCTGGGTTGTGCCATGGGGGCACTGGGAAGGTTCCTCTCTTCCAGGCATGGGGGTGGAGGCAGGAGGTGAGTTTTTAAGTAGAACAATGGAAGCTGATGGTGAGCACAGCATCACAGCTTGGAAGCTGCAGAGAAGGAGGAGGAGAGAAGGCTTACAGGGGCTCTGGAGATGAGAACAGCTATTAGGCACCGCAAAGGAGAAAATGGAAAGAGCTGGGGGCACAGCAGGGCGGGCAGAACCTGCTCCAGCAAGGGAGAGCTTGAAGCAGGAACTGGGGCTCTGTGCGGGGCTGATATCAGTGTCCCCTTTTTGCCTTAGCGTGGCCCTGGGGGCTCTGCCCTTGTCAGCCCCCTGCTGTTCCGATCCGTGTAAGGCAAAGGAGAAAGCAGCATCCCCATTTCCTCTACATTTCACTAACAGATGTTTGCTTTTTTGCTTAACTAACTGCAGAGTGTTTGCTCTAGAGGTTCTGAAGCACCCAGCCAAATTTCCTCTGTGTTGACGAGGAGCAAACAGTCCGGCAGAACAAGAGTTCCCAGCAACAAGCAATGTTTGCAGAGAAAATCCAGAGGCGTTTGGTGTGTTTGGAGCTGTCGCTTCATTGAGAGTGAGCGCTGACAGTGCTTGTTCTGTGTCATGATAAACCCCACCTAAGAGAGCTATAGCATCCTGGGATAACTGGAGGAGGGAGTGTAAACTGATAGGCAAGCTGCTGCTAAAAGCCTTGTGACACCGGTTTCAGCATGAGGCCAGCTGTCTTTAATTTAAATCACAACAGGTTGAGCAGAGGAGTCTATCAAGGAGGGAGGAGGTGGACTCCAGCACTGCTGTGCAGTGTGATGCAGACACCTCAAGCACGGGGAGCATCCCCTCCTTGGCCAAACACTTTAGTGCTGCTGACAAGAAGCGATTACAAAGCAAATCCTCCAAACGTTCGCTTTGTGTCCCCAAATTCTGTCGCCATAAATGCACCCTGCTCCTTTATTTCCCGGCGGCTGGAGCTGATGGTGAATTCTGATGTCCCTCTCCCCCTCGGAGCTGAACCTGCCGAGCCAGGGGTTGCTTCTATTATCCGCGCAGTGATCAGCCCGTTGTCAGAGCGGCGAGTACACAAATAACAACAGCAACCCGAGTGGGAGGGCAGCGCGCTGGAGGCATCACTCCGGGGCTGTCAATTCAGGATCTCTCACCAGTGCTAACCATGCTTTAAAATTATAATAAAGCACAAAGGGAGCTCAGGCAGAAAGGTAACAAGCTGTGATGCCGGGGAGCAGCCTCAGCTGAAATCTTCTGTCTGCAGAGCACTGAAACCACAACTTTGCAGATTCTCCAGCTCTGCTGCTCATTCTTTGCCTCTGCCCTGTCCATCTCCCCATCTGTCGGCCTCTCCGCTAATGCCAGTTCTCCTGGATCCAATCCAAGCAGATGATGATTTTTTTTTTTAATATTTTTTTATTATTATTTTTTTGCCTTAACCGAAGTTCTAATAATTGCTTTGTGCCTGTTGACAGCGAGGCCTCCCAGAGCACGCCGAGCTGCAGGCATTGTGGGGGAGAAAGGCTTTGCAGTGCGCCGGTGCCAACCCGGTGGTGTGAGGCTTTGCTGTGTCCCTGCTCAGCGGTGGTGCAGTACCCACCCCCGTATCCCTGTAACGACGCAGGGACGTGGTGGTGACCGATGTGCGGGGCTGATGGTCTGTGTGGAGATGCTGAAAGGGGTCGTGACTCCCTAAGTGCTCGTCAGGATGAAGGATGACAGCCCCAGACAATGAGACACTTCTCTTCCTTTCTCTCCTGCTGTTAATGAGTGCTCGGGTGGCCAGGGCTGCAGGTTGTTTTATTTTATTTTCCCTCTGTTATTTCTCTCCCTGTTTATTTGTTTAATTAATTATTTTTTTTTTTCTGTTTTGCCCTCCTCCTCCTTCCCTCTCTGCCCTTCTCCTGCCTTCCCTCTGGCTTCTGCAGCTATTTGTGTTGAGCTGTTAGTGCTCTGAAAATTTAATTAGGTGTTTGGATGCAGGCTGAAAGCTGGGGCTGAGCATGCCGAGCACCCAAACCCTCTTCTGTCCCAACCTGAGCCCAGCCTGCAGGGACACAGGGCAGCATGGTGGCACCCTGGGGACGTGGTGGTGTTCCATTGGTGCCCACAGGTTCACCCTAGAGCTGCTAGGTGGGATGTGTGGGGGCACAGGGAGGGATGTGGGGGCACACTCAATGTCCCCCAGCCTGCTGTGTGCAGGAGTACAGCTGTCCGCACACCCTGTGCGTCCTCCCCAAGGACATGGAATCAGGGTGGCAATATGGGGTGCCCACCTGGAGAAGGTGAGAAGGATTTAAGAGAAGACTCAATCAGAGTCCCTTGCTGTGAGTGGCTGGGGCAGCTAATTAGAGCTGGCAGAACGTTTCTTTTGTTCCCAGAAACAAAACTCGGGCTGAAAATGAAAGTGCATTTGTTAAAAAGAAACAAACTAAAATTCCCCAGCTGCTGCTCCCGGGAACAGAGGTTTTCTCTTCTGTATCACTGTGGGGCAGGGCTGGAAAGTGCTGCTGTGTGACAGTCTGGGAGAGGGACATGCAAAGGAGCGGGGTCCCTGTGGGTGCTGGTGCTCATGGTGGGGCTGGGGGTACCCACAGCTGTGCTGTGTGCGGTGAGGGTGGGCAGTGAGGGCTGTATCAGTGTATCTGAAGAGCTGAGGCTGTTGCACATTCCCAAAGTCTTGCTTTCTTGCCTTTTCTCAATGCCTTTCAGCAATAAGCTTTATCTGGCTTTGAAGGTCTTATTCTGGAGACATTGCCTTAAAAAAAAAAAAATAATATATTGAAAGAAAAAAAAAAACCTACCCTTCTCCGGCATCTTTTCCCAGTCTCAGGGTGACACAAATGACTGATTTTCATGCAATGTTGCGAGTGCCTTTCAGAGGCACAATGGAAGGTTCCCTGACAATGTCACACGTCTATTCAAAACAACCTGCACGCCACTCACAGGCCCACACATTTGCACAGCGCTTGTTCTCCGCTGTGATAAGGCATGTTAGGGTTTTTATTTTTTATTTTTCCCCCTATTCTATTTCAGAAATGATTTTGGTCTTTTAAGTCTTTGGCTTTTTTTTTTTTTTGTTTTTGATCTTTTATTTTTTTTCCCCCTCCTTGTTGCTGAACAATAGGATGTGTCCTGCTTTCATGCATGACGTGATCCTGTGCTGCTGTCAGTGATGCATGGGATGACGAGGTGGGTGCTGGGGGTGGGCTGTGGGGTATTGATACTCCTTTGCTCCCAATTAAATGGTGCCCAAAGGGGTGACCCTGTGCTGCAGCTCTGGGTGACACCAGGGCTCCTTGCTCCCAAGGGACCAAATCATAGAAAGGCTCAGGAGGAGGGGAGCTCAAAGCCCACCCAGTGCCACTGCTGGCCATGGGCAGGGCTGCCCCCCACCAGCTCAGGCTGCCCAGGGCCCCATCCCACCTGGCCTTGAGTGCCTGCAGGGATGGGGCACCCACAGCTCTCTGGGCAGCAGTGCCAGATCCTCACTCCCCTCACATCTAACATCTCCCCTCTGGTTGCTTAAAGCCATCCCCCCTTGTCCTGTCACTATCATACATAGTACATAGTCACTCCCCCTGCTTGTAAGCTCCCTTCAACTACTGGTGAGCTGCAATGAGGTCTCCTCTTCTCTTCTCCAAACTGAACAAGCCCAACTCCCTCAGCCTGTTTTTATTGCAGAGGTCTCAGTGTTCAGACCCAGAACCTAAATGAAGCTTGTACCTACCCCCCATCTCTCCCTTTTTTCCGTCATGAAAGGGTCAGTTAGACACAGGGACTTCAGTGTGAATAAATTCAGATTTTACGTCCACATCCGCAGGATTCTTAAACTTCCAAAGTGCACAAAGTGTCCATGTTTTAACATGAAAAATTACTGGGTTTGTCTGAAGGAAAACTTCTTACATAAAACAGGGTACTTATTTGAAGGGAGAAATTCTCTGACGAAGCGAACCCAGGCAGTCATAAAAAAGTTAAACCAGGCATAAAGGGAAATGTCAGATGTGTGGGAGAGCCAGATGTCTCTCTATTTTTTTTCTCTCTATTTTTTTAAAAAATATTTTCATAACGTGGATCATATTATGGGGGAATATATGTATGTATGAAGCAGGGAGGGGTATGCGGAGCAGAGCATTCTGCTTCCAGCCTTTAACTTGATGTAATGCAGAGCGCTCCAGAAAGAAAAACATTTTTTTTTATTTCTAAATAAAGCACTTTAGAGTGACACATTTATGGCTGGCAAAGAATTACTCAAACAAGAGACATTGCCAGCTATTTATTTTAAAAGCTTTTTTTTTTCCTTTTTTTTTCTTTTTTTTTCTTTTTGAGTTTAAGGGGAAAAAAAAAAAAGTTCAAAACCCCTTTTTGCTCTTTTCAGTATTTCCTTTCAAAGCTTTAAGATGACGTGGCTTTTCTGCTGCCAGGTTTAACTTCCCAACATTGGCAGGGTGTGGGGAGAAAGTCCACATCCTTGGGGCTGCAATGGGAGCCCAGTGGGATCGGAAGGAGAGGAGAGGGGTTTGCAGGTGGGTTCCTCAGGCTGACCCCACGTTTGCTCTCAACACTTGGCCTACAGGCCAAACTGAGTTGGAATGAATGGCCACGGATCTCTGAGCCTGTGAGATAGCCTACAGATGCCCTTTGTGCTCTGTGGCATCAGGAGTTTGTGCCCTGGCTGCTGCAGCCTCCTATGGTCTGCATCCCTGCCTATGCCTCCTATGTGCATCACACAGCAGCTCCTATGGAGAGAAAGAGAAATGCAGGCCCTGGAGCTCCCCTGCCTGAGCGCACCACGACCTGTAAATAACTCGCTGTGCTGGGGCTGGGCAAAGCGCTGCCTGCTGTGCTGTTCCCCAGGACGTTAAAATATTAAATGCGAAGTCACTCGGATGTCTATTTATCCAACGCTGTGTGAGTCCCAAGAGCCTGTTGTTTAAATGTGCTGCGCTAATTTATTTCTAAAGGAATGGGAGCAAAGAAGGCAAGAGGAGAAATTTGGGATTGTACATCAGCAGAGCCCCTCCTATAGGCGGATGGGGGTGGGATGGACGTGGCATGGATGTGGCATTGCCACTGGGAGCCAAACCTTCATGCTGCCACCACTGCAGGAGCCAGGCCTGCTGCGATGCATCATGCACGGATCGTGCTTGGTTTTACGTAGTCCCACCGTCAGGTTTTAACTTCTTGATCAAAACTTTCCATTTCCGAAGTCAAATCGGCCTTCCATCCTTAGGAAGGAGCACTAAAAGAGACTTCAGAAACTTAAAGGTCAAAATTGAGGCGTTCCGTGCTTGATGTGGCTCACACGTTCTCCTGTGGTTTTGGGTAATGGTGTCTGCTGGCAGCTCAGGCATATGCTGAGAGGTTTTGTGGTGTTGCTTGCCTTAGTGAGGCTGCACTGATGCAGTACCACCATGCCCACAGCATCCACAGTGCCCTCAATGCCCATGATACCCACGATATCCAGAGTATCCATGGTTCCTGCAATGCTCTCGGTGCTTATGGTGCCCATTGTACCCCTGAAAGCATTGCATTCCGTTGTTTTGCATTTGGGTTGGTGCTAAGGCTGCGTTGCATTCCATTGCAGTGCGTTGTGTTGCACTGCATTTCATTTCATTGTGTTGTTTTTTTGGTTCTGTTTAGGTTAGGGTTAGGCTGAGGTTAGGTTACTGAGAGTGCCCACAGCACCTGTAGTGCTCACAATGCCTGTGCTACCCACGCTGCCCATGCATGGGGAGGTGCAGGCACGGTTCCTTGGCTCCCAAGCTCCTGGGTTAGCAGTGCACCTGGATGTCAGGCCAAGTGGCCAACACAACCAGAAACATTTGGAAAGCTGTGATAGTTCCTACAAGGTCGGGATATGTGAAACACCTCATTAAATTGCTCAAACACTGAGCCATGTCTTTAACCAAGGCCTTTTAATGTCAGTTCCTACAGACTAAATAGCAGAGCATTAGCATACCTGTCAAGGCTTCCCCGTTAACCTCTTGTGCGAGTGCGATTTAAGTGCCTTTCTCAGCCTGTGGCACATTTCCTTTCCATCTCTTTCAAAAAAGAAAGAGAAGAAAAATGGAGCTTCTCAACATTAAGCTCCAGAGATCCTCTCTGGTTGAATTCAGGTTTGTTTTACAACATGGCAAATCTGTTCAACGCAAAAGAAACACAAGCCTTGTAACACAAAGTGGCTGTGATGTGTTTCAGCCAGGGCTCAGAATAGCTCTCCTCTGTTACTCTTTCATTCCAGCATGAATGGGAGCTGGAGTGAGGGAAGAAGAGTGGATCAAGTAGAGATCCTGGAGCCGCAGGATGAGAACTGAGCCCTTGGGTTGATCTCACTCGTTTGCCTTCCCTGCTCTGTCTGACACTAAATCCCCTTTAATTCGTCTGAGTGGTGTTACATTTGTCATTTCATTAGCTTTTCATCTCAGCTACTTTCTTTCCCCCATAGATTATTCTATTTCTCCTGCTTTCCTCCCTTTCTCTCCCTTTTACTCTATAATTGGATCATTTGCAGTTTATAGGAAAGATGAGAAACAAAAGGTATTGACAACCCAGCCATCCAAAATTATGTGTCAAGCTCAAAAAAAAATGAGATGAAAAGAAAATCTGGATCCTCTTTCTTTGCGTTCTGATTTCTGAATCCACGCAGCTCATTAGTTTCCTGCATTCAGGGCTTTTTCTGTATCTGAGAAAACCAGAAATCTGCTTTTAACAAGAGCTGAGGCTCTTGTGCAATCCGTTGGCTCCGGCGGTTTGCAAGATGCAATGGTGTTAAAATCCATCATAAATGCTGAATGCCGAATTCAGGTTTCCCTTTGCTGGGCGAAGCTTTAATTTCAGGCCTAACGTTTTTACACTGCCCCTTTAAAAAGATGATCAATTATTCTCTGGGACAAAACAAATGGCGTTTGTAATGTGGATTACTTCTACTCGGAGTGAGGAGCTTGTCGCTAATTGGGCACTGGCTGCCTGCTAGGACCGAGCTGCACAAAATACCGACTTCCAGCAAAACAATGGCTCCGAGGAAATCTGCGGCCGCAATCACAGAGTTTCAGCTTCATTTGCTGAGACGCCACGTTGCTCCCATTACTGCTGAACTTTGGTTTTAGCAACTGCGTGCCGGTGCGTGACTTCTGTCTGCTGGAGCAGGGCCTGTTGCTGCTGCTGTGATCAGTGCTGCAGTGCTTCCTCGGCTGGTTGAAGGAATTATTTCTCCTAAGATACAGAGCAGGTCATCCCGCTTGCTTTTCCTTGTAAGGGAACCAAAGGGTGGCTGTGAAGTGGAGGGGCAGTGCTTGGGACAATCTGTTCACTGCTTCTGACCGAGGCTCAGAGCAATTACTGCTGGAATGAGCCCAGTCCATCCATCTCACAAATTCCCCTCCAGGGGCTGCCCCATTAGTAGCAAATAACTAATTATTGCTGTCAGCTCTAATAAAAAAACATGAGTTGAAAGATACTTTTCCCCCCATAACTTTCTAATGTGGCATACATTACTGGAGTCAAAACTAACTTCTAAATTGAGCAATTCCAGACATTTGTCAGACTCCAAGAAATGCTTTAATTAGCGCTGCTTAATAAAGTGTTTGGGTAATTAGGAGAACATTTGTCCTGCCTGTGCATTTTTTCCTCTTGCTTACAACAACTTGAAAAAAAAATTAATTGGAGTCTGGGCTTCCAGAATTATTTGATTGTTTTTTTTGTTTTTTTTTTTTTAAATCATCATTGTTATTATTTCTTTGCTTTTTAAAACACATTTCCTCTGTACCAAAGTAATTGTGCAACTTTTAATAATGACTGGTGGAAGCAGTCCTTCCTTGAGCAATTCCAGCACGGCGTAATTCAGCTGGGTTGAGAGCCGCCAGCATGCAGGTGATGCTGCAGAGCTCACTGGGTTTGGGCTCCTCTCCATTCCCACCCCAGACTTGTGCTGCTGGAAGCTCTCCTCTGCTCTTGAAGCAGCAGTGGGAGCCTTCCTGCTGCTGCTGTTCCCCACATCTACATGACTTTGAGATGCTGCTTTCAGAAGCTCAGCCCTTTGGTGCAGCGAAGAGATGTTTGACAAGCTCTCCTGCTTCAGTTATTAAAGATGTAAGGCCCAGCTAGCCTGGTGATATCCACACGGAAGGATATTCAGTTTGTCAATTAAAGGAGACAATTGGCTGTAGATTGCATTTTCACCACCACTTTGAGTGGGAGCTGTGCAAAATCTGACTAAAACCTCACTCTGTCCTGGCGGGGTGTGCTGCGTTCCCTATCGCGACTTTGCCCTTTGGATGGGTGCATTCACTGACTGCAATTAGCTGGCTTGTCTGGGTCACAGGAGTGTGGGAATGAGCAGAAGTGTGTGGGTTCCTGCTGTGTGGTTGGGGCTGCGTGCCCTCCGGCTGCCCAGCTGTGCTGCTGCATGGCGAGAAGAGCTGGGAGCCAGCAGTGTTCTGGTGGGGAAGGGCAATGCTGGCCTCCAGCCCCCAGATCAGCTGCACAACACATCAGCACCCCCCAGGGAATGAAACCCAGCGCTTTCCAGTCCTTTAACCCATCGTGATATGTCACTGATCAGCACAATTGGCTCTAATAGCTCCCCAGGTAGATTCAGGAGAGCAACGAGTTGAACATAAAAATCCCTTTATTATTGCCATTTTGCTTTTATATACCCATCAAGCTTTCATATTTAATCTCCTATATCACAATAGCTGATCATTTTTAACATTTGACATTGATAAAGTGCCCACTGCTATTATTCTGACATACTATAAAACATTACACCCATTTGCAATAGAAAAGGCAAAGAATCAATACTCAGCCCCATTTTCCAGCTCGGCAGTAAATCACAGAGAGCCTAACAAATTGTTTTAAATATAAGCACCTTCAGAACCAATAAAGAACCCAACCAATCCCTGTCCATTGTCATATCTGTCAAACATCCTTTCTGTTAAATGGGCATGTGGGTGTTCATCCAAAAATGCGGTGTTGCTCCCCAGAAGGAAGTCCTACAGAGTTTGGAGCTGGGGAATGGTTGCAGGATGCTCCCTAAGTGTCCTTGGGTATCAGGTGCTGCCTTCTGACCTACCTCTGGCAAGGATGAAGATGGTTAAGCCGACATGATGGTTAAGCTGAGCATGATTCAGGAGGTGAAGTATCTCACTCAGTGATACAGAAAGAATGAAAGAAAACCAAATAATCGATGCCTGATGCCCAAGCAAAGCAAACAGCTCCATTTCCCACCTGCTCCACTGCTGGGTGCAAAGTTGGTCCTTTCTGAAGATGTCACAGAGAATTTGGTAGGTTATTCCTGAGCATTTTCAATTAGATGCTGATGGAGAGAAACGAACCCATGGTAAATATGGGCACCTGCGTGTCCCCAGATGTTGCTCCTATGCAGGCAGCCGGGGCTGCTGCAGCTTTGGGGGCTGCATGCTCAGCTGCATGGTTGCAGAAGCATCCGTGTCGGAATAAGGGCTGAATTCCCCCAGCAGAGTAAGTTATTGCCTGATATTTCGCACGCGGTTGTCCCTCCTTGTCAGCTCCGTCAGCTTATTAGTCCCCGGGTTTGGCAGTGAGTTTGCTTTGCCGGGAGTTGTGTCTGTCCCTGCTTAACCTCCACCCATCCATCTTCTCCATGTGCACCTCAGAGTGCAACCACTGCGCAGGGGGCACTCACTCACAGGAAGGTAAAACAAAGAAATCCTCATCGCTTTAACGCCTGGGATAATGTAAACCTCGTGTGCGTGGCTTAAAGAATGTTTTCAGCCTGCGTGCTGTCAAATAGCTCCTAAATAACACAGTTTACCCAGGTTGGCTGATTTATAGGGGCCCGGCTGCCAGACCCCAAGGATGACATTTTAAACACATCTTCCTTTCATTTGTAGGGGATTAAATGAACGTGTTTTGACAAGATTGATCATACGGAGGTTCAGACTATTTCTCTCTGCGGCTTCAATCTATAGCTTGTAGAACTGATAGAATATTATTGTGTCTCATTAAAATAATGCACGGCTTGCAGTGGCTGCTGCACGCAGGAAAGCAGTGAGGCTGCAGGAAGAAGTGCAGCTCCTCATTGCTGGCTCCAGCACGACCTTCCTCGGCCTCCCGCAGGGATGCACTTAGTCCTTTATTGGACATTTATTTAATGTGTGCTCCTCAATGTTATGTTCTTCAATGCTGGCCTCCAGAAGGATTGCTCGGAGCTAAATTATGCTGTTAACACCAGCTGGGAGTACGAGACAGTTTCTAATTCCTCTGTTTCTCTACAGGGAAGTTACTCCCTCTTTAACAATAATTTTCATACTATTCTTGCCAATAACTAAATTCCAGGCTGGGCTTTGCCCACTGACACACACCGGTGCTCACAGAGACATCTGAGGAGTCCAGTTGTGTCTTTTAGGCTCTAATCTTGCACAGTGTCTTGCTGTGTAGGGCACCAAGGCTTAGAATCACAGAACTACAGAATGGCTTGGGTTGGGAAGGACCTCCAGTTCCACCCCTCTGCCACAGACAGGGCTGCCAACCACTGAATCACTTGATGAGAGAATCAGTTTTGCCCCCACAAGATGAGGCTTTTTTGGACTTTGGTTTCCTTAGCTTTGTGATCACTGTGCTAGGCTTAGGGGTAAAAAAAACCTTTACAACCAGAAGAACATGTGTAAGATCCGAGGCCTTTGAAGAGCTTGGCATCTGTGGGTGCTGTGCTGGACCCCTACATGGTCTGCTTGAAGGCTTTGCAAGGCCTGCCTGGTGCCAGTTCATCCTGCACGATTTGTGCTTTCCTCTATTGCTAAGTCATGGCCATTCGTTACGTTGCCCCCAGGCAGGCAGCCAAACCCAACTGGAAGAAAACTTTTCTCTGTCCTGTTTTTGGCTTGTAGACATGACATATCTCCTTCCTGGCTCAGTCCAGGCTTGTGAAGCCATTGCCCCTGGATGGCAGGTGAAGACAGAACTCTTTGAGGTATCTGCTGGTAATTTGCATTCCTGAATTATGCATGGGAAGAAAAAAACAGAAATAAAGTACAAGGAACAGGAAATCATTGCGGTGTTTTTAATCTGAAAGGTGAGATCGAACCACTGTTTGTAGGCTGCCTTTAATGGCCCCTCAATTGGTAATTAGTGTTATGTTATCACATATCTTTAATAGAATATTGATGCCTTTGGCAGAGATATAATCCCAGTGTCAAGAGTAATTCCCCTCTTTCCAGTGTGTTGCACTTATTACACACAGGCCTAGCAGAGCTGGTCGTGAGGCTCGGCTGATGCATCTCAAATCAATTAGATGCAGCCCTTCACCACAAGTGACTTACAGCTCGTCAGAGAAATGCATATTAATGGTTTGCTTTGGGAGCACGAACTGGCAGCAAGGAGTACCAGCTCTGTTTGACTACCACTTGCTTTGTGTGCTGGTTCAAGGAACGCCTTTGGGATTGCCAACTGCTTCTTGGATTGCATGCCCTCCTCTCAGCTGATGCCTTTGGGAATGCAGGCGAAGGTGCTGCAGCAGTGGGAGCTGCTTCTGGGCTGGTGTGCAGGGAGGGCAGCATCGAGTCAGGCCCCTGGGGCAGCTGCAAGGGCTCTGCAGGGATTTCTGTGCCCCAGCCAAGCTCACGAGCATCCACACTCTGTGTTCCCTCATTGCTAACTGAGGATGAACATCCATTGCACTTTCACAGCAGGCACAGCGAACCTGGGCAAAGCTCTTGATTCATTCGTCAAAGTGCTTTCAGTTTCCATTTGAAAGCAGCTGAAACAATAATAAATACTAAGCGGCGAAAGTTAATCTCTATCCAGAGCACTGTAATAAATGAGAAGTTAAACAAAAATCAATGAGGACCTGTTAATTCTGGCCGGCTCCTGAGGTCTCTGCAGAGCTGAGCTCAACCCTGCTGGGACTGCATCCAGCCCTGCCCTAACACAGGGCATCTTCAGCCAGGGCAACTGTGTTGTCTTCATGCCTGGGGCATTATCCACAAGCAGCAATGGGAAGCTGAGCCTTAATGGGAGCCTTTTACTCTGTCAGAACACGAAGGATCTTATTTGGGGAGGAGAATAAGACCCTCCAACTATTTAGCTGAGTTCATTGTACTTGTAGTTCAGCACAAGTGTAATTGCTTAATGAATCACACGCCATCTCTCCTTGATGTACACGCGCACTGGCACGTATCAGGAAGATAATGCGATCCTCCACCAGCCGCCTCTCAAATGACAGCAAAGGGAAATTGGGATCAATACTTCCCCTGTTATCTCCATCTGCTAAAGACTTCGGCGTTGCTGGAGCCGGCAGCGTTGCCGCTCGCCATGCAGCTTCCCTTCCTCCCCTCGGTCACAGCAATGAAAGCCAAGCCCACCGGAGCCCTGGCTCCCTCGCTTTCTTCAAGGATTTCTCAGCCATCTTTCAAGGGCACTCGCAGCCCACGGGGCAGAGGACTGCAGACAGCATCCTTCAGCCTGTCTGATCGCAGCGATCCCACTGTGCTCGGCAAGGCTTGCTGCCACGGCTCCATCTTAAAAGCAGCGCTGAACTCCGCACCTCTCTGCTCATGAAGCCCGCAGATGTGTGCGAGGTCCCTCGTGGGGTTGGAGCCGTTATTCTCCCCCCAGGACAGCCCCTCTGTTGTCCCCGTGCTGGGTGGCACGCAGCTCTGATGGATGTGTTTGTGGAGCAGTGCTGCGTCCCAGCAGAGCGATGCTGCGCATGTTCTCCGTACATCGTAATGTCAAATATCAATCATGCATGATAAACACAGTTTGAAGGCAAAGGACATTTTGGAAGATGGAGAGAGAAGACTTTAAGGATCTATTTGGTGCTGATGGGTGCCTGGTGAGGGCAGGTCCCTCCGGCATTGATGCTGGAGAGGTTCCACCTCGACAGCTCCTGGGGACGCTGCTCTGCATGAGCCCAGCTCCTCGACTTCCCCCTTGGGATCAAAGAATGAGATTACTGCAGAGCTGCTGTACCGAGGCAGCCGTAAACAACGTCCCACACTCGAGATTGATACCGGTAATCCTTAAACCTGGAAGCTTGTGAGCTGCCAAAAGTACTTCTGGGGAAGCGTTTGAGGACAGCAAGGACTTTCCCCAGGACCCCACCGTCGCTCCGGCTCTCCCTTGTCCCCCCGCCTGCCTCCACCAAGGGGAGCTGCAAACCCATCTGAGAAGGACGGACGGTTCCAGCTGGGGCTCCCGGTGCCTTCCTGTGCCCATTCTCTTCTCTCACCCTCAGGAAGCACAGCAGCACTCTGGGCCCAGCAGCACCCATGTGGGTGCTGGAGGGGGACCACAGCCTGCCCAGAGCCCTTTGGCAATGGTGAGTTGCCCTCTGCCCCATGGCCCCAGCACAGCCCTGCACACACTGCGGCCTCACTGGCAGCTGAAGCAGAGCGCAAGCACTGCCTCAGCTTCAGCATCCTGAATTAAAGACTGATTAAAGGATGACACATGGGTGACATCCCTGCACCAGGCTGCCTGCAATGATCCGTAGTGGAGCAGGCACGGTAAATCTGCTGGTGCTTTGCTGCTTCCATTTGCACGGCTCCCTGAGTTTTGTTTCCCTTTCAGTGCCTTTAGCCTCAATTAAGTAAAGTAGCTCAGCATTACAGACACAGTCCTGTTGACATTTACACTTAAGTGTGGTTTTCTTGAAGCACCATACTGTATGGGAGCCTTTAAATAGCCTTGTTTCCATTCTGTTGCATGTCAGTGCCGATGACAAGGTACAGAACTCTCCAGGAGATGGAGTGAGGAAGTCCACGTGTGCACATGCTGCACAACCTGCTCTCCACAACCACTGGCACAGGTTGCCCAGAGAGGTGATGGAGGCAGCCATGGTCAGGCTGGACGGGGCTCTGAGCACTGCTGGAGCTGTGGTTGCCCCTGTGCACTGCAGGGAGCAGCACACCAA
Source organism: Lagopus muta (assembly GCF_023343835.1). NCBI lineage: Eukaryota > Metazoa > Chordata > Aves > Galliformes > Phasianidae > Lagopus > Lagopus muta. The sequence goes on along the minus strand of NC_064454.1, from coordinate 4,934,619 downwards.
GAGTCCCATCCAGCTCAAACCATCCTCCGATTCTATGATTTCTGAGGAATGCTGCCCAAGCTCCGTATACAAAAGCAGAAAGCTTCAATGAAGATCGATTGCAACCAGGACCTCTGAAACCCACCTGCGCCCACAATGTCCCTGGGCTGCTGTGCCAGGAGCAGAGAAAATGTGACCCACAGCTTTGCAATAAATCCCGGAACCGGGCTGTGGCACACAGGAGCTGCCATCGGGAGATTTCTGCTTAAGAATTCTCCCCGTGCGCTTCGAAGGCTGCGTGTATTTAACTTTTAGCAAAACACCGGCAATCAGAAATCTTTTCTTCGTCGACACAAAAGCGGCGGCTCCGAGGTCTCCCAGATAATGATGGTGATGCACATTAGCATATATTTTCCTGAGAACGGCACTGTCGTAAGGCCAGCCTTGAAAGCTATTCCGAGTATTTACAGCTTTTATGAGGCCCCCCGGGAGAGAATAATCTTAAAGTACTGCAGACACCGCTTGGAAGAACTGTGAAAAACATTCAATTTAGGAACAATTTTTGCCTCCATCTATCTATTTTGTGTCAGCACTTGCTCCTGCCACAGGTTGTTTCCCCACCCGATGCCTGGGTCTGCTCTGCTGCAGCACTGGGTCAGAGCAGCAGCGGCTCTGATGGTGCAGGCGGGGAAGGAAGGGCTTGGGTAGGAAAGAGCAGTGGTGGATGACGAGCTTCGGGAAGGGAAAGGATGCTGTCATGCAAGTGCCTCTTTGGAAAAAAGGGAGGAAGAGGAATAGGGGAAGATAAAGCAGTTGGACTGTGTCTAAGCAGTGTGCTTTCAGTTTTCCAGTAGATTTTTGAGTCTGCCCAAATGCATGTGTTGTGTCCTATTACCCCATCCTCGGGATGCTGTAACCATGTCAACCAGAGGGAAGAAAAAGCAAGCAAGCAAGCAAAAAAGAAGGCAAAGGAAAACCCAGCCCGAAACCCACTATCCTTCTGGATTATGCAAAGCACATGAGTACCTGATCCAGCTCCCTAAATTACAGGGTTTTACAGCTTTCTGTTTATATAGTGGAATGTCACAAATTGTAATGATCTGCTATATCATTATGGGAGCAGATGCCAAACTTAGATCTCTAAATGTTTATAAAAAGACTCTCACTTGCTGTACTGCTGCAGAGGGGGCTCAGAGCTGGTTGGCAAGCTGGGAGGACAGGGATGATGTTAGCCCAGGGGTGTGTATGCATGCAAAAGCAGCTGAAAATGTGCTTGCATGGAGCCCTTTCCAGCTGCAGTGCTGGGCTGTGGGGGATCCTGCTCACACCACTCCACAGTGGGCATGGTTATTAATTAATTGCTGAGCAAATGCAAGAGTAAGTATGAAAAGAACCCAGGAACTACTAAATTGGTATGAGGAACCACAGGTAGCTGGTGTGAACTCATGCAAAACTACCTATGCAATGCAGAATGCTCAATGTCTGATCTCTTAATTACTCGAGTGTCATTTTTTTTCCCCCTATTACTTAAAAACTTCAGTGCAAAGCAGGAACAATCCATTCCGCCTGTGTTCTCTGTAAGTAAATGAAAATAGCAACTGGAGAGACTCCGAGTGGACAGCTTGGACCAAATGTAACAGGCAGAAAATTCCTCCAGCTATCAGGGAGATAATTTCTAAATGGGAACAACAGCCATGGAAATGAATAGCGTTTTAAATGCTGTCTGTGGCTGGCGCCATACAAATGTCTCAGTCGAGTTGTTTTCCTCACCTCAGCTCAAGCATAAATCGAGGCAGAAATTCAGCCCCTGGGCCTGGCCTTGCTTTGCTGTGCAGTCACTTCAAGCAGCAATCTGAGTGTGCAGAGGGGGCAGTGGATCGTCCTTACCCCTGCCGTGCTGTTGCCCCATGGGGAGTTCAGGTGTGGGTGCAGCACCGGCATCCATCCGATGCACCTACTGGGCAAACAAGGGGATGCTTATTAAAGCAGCAAAACCCTTCCTTAAGTGCGGGAACCCAAGGGGAGCAACAGGCAGTGCCCCTCTTTGCAGAGGTTTGCCAAAAGGAAAAAAAAAAAACAAAAACACAACAAAGCACAAGCGTGTGTACAAATGGAAAAAGAAATAAGAGAATTTGTGGAGCTCATCGTCTGGGCACAGCAGAGCAAATGGCATGTTTTATTCAGCAAGGAGCAGCTGCAATACCTGGAGCAGAAATTCAACTTGTTGAGGCCTAATCTAGGTAGATCACTGAAGCTTTGGAGAGTCTAAACAGCCAGAGAGCAGCAGATCTCTCCTTTGTTGCAAGCAATATGCTCCTGCAGAGCAAGCTGCCCTCCTGTGCTCACTGCTCCCAGCATCAGAAGAACGCACAGACGCTGCCCTGAGACATGGACATCCACGGTGCTGGGCCCCCTCAGGCACGCTGGGGCTGTCACCTCCACCTCTTCACTGCTCCAAGCCCCCCTCCTCCCAAATGCCTCCTTTGGTCAAAAAAGGGGTGGGCTAAGTGGGAGATACTCGAGGCTGAGTTCTGTAGAGATGGGAGAGGATAAATGCTGAGTGCAATCGCCTGCAGTGATCTGGGACAGGGAACACAGCCTGCCCTTTGCCCATACCTTCCCCACTTCCCTGTGGGTTCTCAGGAGCTGAGGGATTCCCCTCCAGAAGAGCACATCAACAAAGGGATTCCACTTCCTCCTCACCCAGCTGTGATCCCGAGAGCATCCCTCAGTGCCATCCTCCTCCATGCAGCCTAGCAGGGCCATCCTCTCGCTTCTTCTTCATCTCCCCAAGCACTGACAACTCTGTTCTGAGCCGTCTCTTCAATATTTCATATGAAGCACGCACAAAGCCTGGAGTTTCTCTTAGCAATTTCTCTATTTTTAAGCCACATTTGGTTCAGACAGGGTGGGGCACACACCGCTCTAAGCCGGGAGTTTTGGGATGTGGGAGCAGCCTCAGTGTCTAGGCATCCCTCCAGTTTCATCCCACTGTTTGGACTTCCCCCCCCCCCCTTCTCCTCCCCGCTTCATCTCACTGTTTGGGCATCCCCCCAGCTTCATCTCTCCCTCCGCTGCTGCACATGGGGACAGCAGTGTCCTTGCAGGGGGCTTTGGGACACTGCTCAGCAGAGAGGGGCTCTTCAGCAAATGGCTCCCAGCATGAGAAATGATTTAGGGGAGACGGTTTGGAAGTCAGGATGATTAATGTGCGTGACTTCTCTGGCACGCTGGAAATGATAAATCAAAAAGGAATGGGGAAGCAGTGCATAAATTCAGAGGGTGTCTGCTCAGAGCTGTTAGGGGGAGCACGAGGCTCAGCCTGGCCCTCAGCACAGTGCCATGCTGTGGGTGCATGGGGCTGCCCAGCCCTAATGGGAGTGGAGCACTGCACTGGGAAAGCTCTGGAGCTGCTTCTGAGCATCTCCCAGCAAACCCAGGAACAGCCCTGGAAGATTAAGGAAGCAAAAGGCCCTTATGTCTAGAAAAAGAGAGAAGCAGGGGGGAAAGAAAGATTTTATTACTAAAATGTGCCAGAGAGACTCCTTAATAATGTCATTCATCTTTCTGTCAAATACGTCACACTAATGTAGTGAAAAGGAACTTTGAGAAGATGAATTAAGACTTAAATACATTTAAATGACTTCAGGAATATTTAAATACAATACAATTATTTATTTATTTATTTATTTTGGTAGGCTCACTCCATGCAGAAGTCTGTCTGACATTTCACAGGACAGCACAAAGCTGTAAAGTGTGCGTGCAGCTGTGCATAAGCAATGCCACTTCCAATAGAGGCAAGCCTTAAATCAGTCTTTTCTTTGGAGCAGAGATAAGCGGGATGCAATTAGCTGGCATGGAACTGGCGCCAGGAGTGAACATAAGAACTGAATTCCCCTGCAAATCTGCTGCATCCCCACTGCCCCTCGCAAGCTGCGGGGAGCATGGAGAGGGAGGGATTGTGCTTTGGCATTGGCTGCTTTTAAATTCCAGTCTGCTGGTAACCTTCACCCGCACACTTCCACCTGCTGCTTCCTCCAAAGGGATGTGCATTAACAAGGACATGTTTATTTTACTGTGCAAAAAATACACCGCCACTCTTTGCTATGGTTGCAGGAAAAGAGGGACAGCTTCGTTTGGGAGTTCTGAGCACGGTGGGCACGGGGTGACAGAGCTGTGCCAGCATAGCTGGGACAGGGGATGGCCACCACTGGGCAAAGAATGGCACAGAGATCAGTGCAGTGATATGGAATGAGCCCTCTCCATGCTTGGATGCCAGCTCCAAGCCTGCTAACCGCACTGCAAGGGAGCACTGAGGACACATTGAGACCCCCCCTCCTCTCACAGCACCACGTCCGTTCTGTCTCTGAATGAATAAATCTGGAAGAAGAAAAAAAAAAAAAAAAGAAAAAAAAAAAGGAAAAGAGAGAGGAGGAACAAGAAAAAAAATAAGAGAGAGAGAAAAAAAAAGAAAATTGCCTGGAGCTGCGTCTTGTTCTGCAATGTTAGGACTAAAAATAGCTCGGCAGAGACTTTCTGCCTATCGGTGCCGCGAGTGGAGCAGACGCCTCTCCTCCCTCTCAGAGGAGCAGAAGTCTCTGCTTGTGCCTATTTATTTATTTATCTCATGGCAAGGGTCTCGGTTTACTTTCGGTTGGTTTTTGCTTCTCAACCCTAAGTGCTTCATCAGAGAGAAGGCGCAGAAGAACGGCGAGAGTAATTCAGCTGCTAGGAAGGAATAAAAGAAGGGGAGCGCTGCCAAAGAGCTGAAGTCGGTCAATGCGGGATGCGCCGTGCTGCAAAAATTGAACTTTCCTTCTGCCATACAGCGGCCTTTGAAAGCATTCAATTATCTCCCCGCGCCTATAGAAAATGTTGGAATTGCTTCCCAAAGTCTTTAAAGGCTCTGTCTCTGTGTAAAAGGTGCGCGGCAGCTCCGTGGCGGAGGAAATTAAAAACCCTCGACAACAATCTGTTTGTTTACCTGCGGAGCAGCGAGGGAGCCGGGTTCATCTGGAAACATCCTTGGCTGTGTCTGTGCTTGCTGCTGGCCGAGCAAGGAGCACTGCTGCACTGAGGGCATCATCTGAGGGCTCGTGGAGGGGAGGAGCAGGTGGATGAAGTGTGAATCCTGCATCACCAGGCAAAGGGAGCAAAGGGCAGCGTGCAGCTGATGTCCGGCAGGCGTGGAGCATGGAGAAGTTTCCCTGTCACAGAACCATAGAATGGCTCTGGTTGGAGGGGAGCTCAAAGCCCACCCAGTGCCACCGCTGGCCATGGGCAGGGCTGCCCCCCACCAGCTCAGGCTGCCCAGGGCCCCATCCCACCTGGCCTGGAGTGCCTGCAGGGATGGGGCACCCACAGCTTTCTGGGCAGCAGTGCCAGCACCTCACCGCCCTGACCAAAGGATTGCTTCCTCACAGCTAACCTACTTTAGCTTAGTTTAACATCAGCTCTCATTAAGTGTAAAGCCATCCTCCCTAGTCGTTCCACTATCACAAAACGCCACTCCCCCTCCTGCTTGTAAGCTCCCTTCAGATACTGGCAGACCACAATGAGGTCTCCCCACAGCCTTCTCTTCTCCAAGCTGAACAAGCCCAATGCTCAAGGAGTTCTCCTTGTCTTTGTCGTTGGGATTTCCCCAGCTCAAGTGCAGCACCTTGCACCTGGCCTTCTTAAACATCATCAGGTTCTCTCATGCCACTTTTTGAGCCTGTCCAGGTCCCTGAGAATGACGTTCCTCCCTTCTGTTCTTTGAACTGCACCTCTCAGCTCAGTGTCTTCACCTGGCACGTCAGCAGCTTGCAGAATTACGGCCGTCAGAGGTCACTGGGTTAAATGTAGCTGGATTTAGAGGAGATGCGTAATGTTATGATCGATAATAACGTTTGTAACCGCACATGGAAGTCAGGGCTAATCAGCCCTCACACTGTAGGTGACCAGCTAATGGTTGTGCAGGTCAGGAAGGGTCCCTCTGCCATGCAGGGCTGTGCAGTGACAATGGACACAGGTGGTGTCACCTCCCTTCGAAGGGCAGGACGCTGCTGGGGTGAGATGTCCCCTAACAGAGCTGTGCACCCACCATGCCATAATGTAATTAAACCCAATGCCAGACACCCTTGATTCAAAGCCACCTCGGGAGAGCTGCAAGGCAATGAATCGCAGCCTCTGACCCAGTGAGGTATGAGTGGGGTTCCAGCCTGCCTTAGCTGGGGCAGCACTGTGACAGTGCCAGAACCCCAGCTCTGCAAGGAAGCCAGAGACCAAGGAATGTCCTCCTGCTCTGAGCCAATCCCAAACTGGTGGGCAGCTGTCCCTTCCCCATCGCAGAAGGCAGCTTGGTGCCCCAGGTATCCCCATGGCTCCCAGTTCCCAAACCCATCAGAAAAGCATTTTCTTGCCTGGCCTCCCTGTCCCTAATGCTCGGCTGATATCACGACGGCAAATTGAGGGCGCAGAAATTTCAATGCAGCAGAGGCACACAGCACTGCTCTCAGCCTGGGTGACCTTCTTGCTGTCAGAAAACGCATCCTTTCTGCGAGTCTTCTGGCTGCAAACATCCCCCACAGCCAGCTTAAACGAGACGAGAGGCTTTCTCTGTACGGATCATGTCGTTAGGGCAAACTGCTTTTCTAAGATCACAATTCTCCAACTATTAAACTGCAGGTGCAGTAACTCCAGCTTTGTCTCCTCTCCTGGAGCTGGCTATTACCGAGCGCGCTCATTATTATACTGTGCAGAAATCCCTCTGAGTTATTCCAACATATAATACATGTCAAAATGCAGTGGTACCCCGTTGCCACGCTGCATGCATATTTATGGTGCATCATCCCAGGGTGGGCAGAGCAGTGCTGGGCAAGGACTTGCAAACATTGCCCTTCTGCACCGTCAGTCTGCCCCACTTTCTTGTTGCTGTCTTATCTTTAGGTGCAGTCTCATGCCTGAAAAGCAAGCTGATGAGTGAACAGATGTGACAAATAACGGGTGTATAATTGGTGTAACTTGTCAGAGGCATTCTGCTTGTGTGTGCTGCAGTCATGCTGCATTTTAGACTACCCTGATCTCCGACTTCTGTCTATACAGTGAGGATCTGAGCACACATCCGCATACAACTGCATGGAGAAAGAGAGTGAGAGCTCACGCTCGTCTTTCAGCTGCTAATCAGGATGTGTTATCCCCCTGCCAGCTGAAGTTTGGGACAACATGACAGAACGCACCCATACAACATCATTTAAAGGCATCCTGCTGAGTTTAGATTTGATGCCCACTGTTTGCTGGAATGCAATCCAATACTTGCTGAAAAGCTAGCAGATTAGACACTATCTGAAAGCAAATGATTTGCAGTAGCCACAAACAGCTCCCTGAAAATCAGTTTTTAAAGTGGATCTAGGGAGGGAACACCAGTGCCTGCAGATCTCCTGGTCCTGGGCTGGGAACCACACACTGACCTGCCCAGGGCTGCCATCTCTCTCCTCTCTTTCTCTTTAGCACAAACCCATTACTACATGTGATATATTTTTGGTCAACCTCAGATAAGTTTTCCCCTTTGCCTTTATTTTATGTCCTCTGCAGGATTTCATGAGCTTCAGAATATTTGGCTTTTTTTTTTTTTTTTCCTATGATGCGCTTTATGAGATTTTAATTATTATTGTTTATTATTATTGTGTTTTAATTGTCTGCTCGGGCCCCTCTGCGCCCTTCAGTGAGCAATTTATAAAAAACATTATTTTTATTATTACTATTATTTGCACAGCTTTCTCACATCCTTCACATCTCCCCTCTGCCCCTTTACTTTTTTACAGGCCTAGATGACATCCCTTTATGCCTCCTCATAAGTCAGACCCCCCGAACCTCTTCTCTGGGTTCCCACTGGATTTTAATGCTCTTTAGTTCTTCTTTTTAGGGAAGAGCTGCAGGGCCAGGCTGAACAAGGAGCAGAGCCCTGCACACGAGTGGGAGCACAGGCAGCACTCAGACACTGGGAGCAGCTGTGGATGATGAGTGAGGTGTGAACAGAAAGGCGGTCCTGGAGATAAATAGGGGATCGGGGGCCCTTTCTCCCCTTGAGTTTGTCTATTCTGCAGGTGTTGCTGAGGTGCTGAGTGCCCCAGGAGCAAGTGGAGCCCCCAGGTAGGGAAGGGGAGCATGGCTGGGGGCACAAGGGGGGAATGTTTCTTTTTGCAGAGTGTTGGCATGTGCTAGGAGGCACTGAGCTGCCTGGCAATGTGGTCAGGTTGCTTCAGAAGCTTGTGGTTTGGTGGGGCAGAGCTGTGCTGGTATCAGCACTGCCCAGGCTGGGCACCACGTACAGTGCATGTTCTGTGCATTGCTCCTCTTCCTCAGGCTCCATGGGAGCACACGTCCACCTGCAGGTGTGTTTTAGGTGCAGCTTTGTGCTGGAGGCTGTCCCCAGGTGAGCAGTGTTATTGAATCCCTACTGCCAGAGGCTCTCTAGTCTGGGCTGCAGTGCTGTGGAATCACAGCTCTGTGGCAGACCTTTGATGTGCCCCAAGTGAAAGAAGTACATTGGGAAGAGTGCAAGGAGCCTGAGGAGGTGCATGTGGGTTGGTGTGCAGCAGGAGTGCATGCACTTAACTGCTCTCTGGTTGGGGAGCAGCAGCCAGCAGAGCCTGAGTTCGTTCTTCCTTTGTGCTCACTCAATGAATTTCTCTGCTAATGAGTTTGTTGGCAGAAATGACTGCATGGGCAGCAGTTCTGATGTCAGCACCTGCTAGAAATGAATTTGAAGCTCAGAAAGGGGAAGGGTTCTGACCATGGCTGGAGGTGCGCCCAGGAGAGCCGTGGTGTCCAGCGCCAGAATCCCCACCCTGGGTCAGCTGTGCCACCAATGGGGCAAAGACACCAGGGAAAGCGATCAAGTTTTGCTTACTGACAACTGGAAAAGGAAAATAGCGGGGAAAGCGCACGTTATTGTTTGCTAGATATCGTTTGCTGAGCTCTACTTTTGTTCTTTTATCGGAGGGCTAACCTGCGATAAGTGTGCGCTCCCTCTGCTATCTGCAGCAGCCAGAGCAGATTCATTTCCCTCCAAGCACAGGACTCGGAGCTGGTAGCTCTAATGAGGAGGAAGGCAAATCCAGCCAGGCGAGCACGCGTCTATTACACCTCTCTCAAAGAGAAGGTTTTTAGAGCTGGATTAAAGGGGTTTGGGGGAAGAAAGTCTTTGGGATTGGAGCTACGAACGGCTTTTTGAGCAAAACAAAAGCGTTCATTTCTAAACCCCAAACTGTTTCATTAAACATGTTTGGGCTTTGTTTGTTGGTGTCGCAAGTGATAGGTTTGTATGGGCCTGAAAATTGAGGACTTCGAAGTGTTCCATCTTGGACTTCCAATGAAAAAGCAAATCCTATTAAAAGGTGATATGGAAGAATGAGAACAATTAAAAATTTATTTCCTTGGAGAAAAAAATATTAGAACTATTGAAGATAGAAGTTCATGTGTACATTCTCGGGTAAACTTCTCTCTTCTTTAAAGGTGTAAGATCTCTTCTGGTCTGAATAGAATAGCACAGGGGTCCTTTTGTGCCATTTGAAGCCGGGGAGGGAAGTCCGTCTGGGGAAGCAGCAGTGCTTTGCTAACGCCTGACATTTGAGGTAATCTGCCCTTTTCCAAAGGCAAACTCCTTAGAAGTATTTTCATGAGTGATAGAGATAATCAGGCTGAAATCCCAGCTCCCCTGAAATCAATGGACTCTCTTTCAGCGACCTTAATGGGGACAGTGCTTCTCTCCTAATCTCTTCCAGCAATGAATTAGCAGCAATGCAGGGCAGAGCTGCCAGGGGATGGGATCATGGCAATGCCACCGCTGCTCGTCCTCAGCCCTTCTGCAAGGAGCGTAAGGGGAAAAAAGTGGGGAGATGGACTGGGGACAGAACAGAACACACTGGATTGTGTATAGCTGATGGGTAACCACCGTGGCTGTGTAGCTCTGTAGTTGTGCTCTGTGGGGCTGCACTGTAGCCATGAATGCATACAGGAGGAGCTGCTTCTGGGGATGCTCACAGCTGCCCTGTATCCATCATTAATGATGGACCAAAACCCAGGGTTGGTATCCTGGCTGGACCTGTGGGGCTGGCAATCCCCCCACCCAGCTGCCATGCTCTGCCCGGGCAGGGATGAGCCAGCGTGCTCTGGCTGCTCACAGAGCCTTTGTAGCTGCCTGGTGGGGACGTGTAAACAGAAAGCTCTCCTGTGGCCCATTCCTAGGGGGGATTTTTGAGCTCTGTTGATAAAAAAGCAATGTCTTTCATCCACACAGGCAGTGATTATACTCCAGCTGCTGAGAATCCCCTTGCCAAGGGGAACAGGATCCCTGCCCCACTGCGGCCAGGCAAAAATCTTTCTTCTATGTGGCACATCCTCTGGTTTTCATCCTGTTTCCAAGGGACAACAATCTGCAGAGCATAAGGTCGCTCTCAGCTCCCATTCAGAGGAGAGGCATGAAGAGGAAATGTATAGTGGTGCTGTGCTTTGTTCTCCTCCAAGCCCAGGCTGAAGTCCAGGCTGCCTTGGCTGCTGCCATGCAAAGCTTGCAGCTACCACTGCTTCCTGCGCCCAGAGCTCAATGCAGCAGAGAGCAGTGCTGGGGTCTGGGCTGTGCAGCATGGCCAGAGTGTGCATTGATCCTGCTAACAAAGGGAGCGCATTTAGAACAAGGCAAAACTAAGCAGCCCTTTGTAAAGCGAAAGCAGCTGGCTCAACTAATTAAATGTTAAAAATACCAGCAAGATGAGCATACCAGAAAATAAACAGGCGTCACAGCCAGGATGGAAAGTGTTGGAAATG